>NC_044551.1:37076252-37377641 GCF_007565055.1 Rhinopithecus roxellana
ACATGCGAACTGCACTTCACAGTCTAGAAACATCTTTCCTGTACACTGCCTCACTAGACCTTTCAGACAGGGCGAAGAAGGGCAGGGCTCATCACCTGTGTACTACAGATGGAGAAATTAAGGCTTAAAGAGGTCCAGAGATGGTGCCACGACCTGGAACCCTTCTGTCCAAGGGTGTGAGCATTTGTGGTTTATGCCTGACTGGGAACCATTTCCCCATCTTCTGGTCACAATATTTTTTATTTTTCTTTGGGACACTGCCCCTTCCCTTCTCAGTCCATTAGACTTTGGTAGGGCTGATTCCATTCCACAGGTCCAACACGTGGTATAGGCCTGACCAGTCAGGGCATTCCATTCCCTTGGCCACAGTGTTTGTCTCAGGAATGGCCATGTGACCTTAGTTGGTCCAAATAATGGGTCCTGAGAATGTTTTGTAGGATTATTGAAAAATGAGGTCCTTTCCTTTTGCTAGTTGGTTGGCCCTAAGTTTGGAGCCACTGGTAACATCTTTGGTGAAATGAGGTGATGAGAGGTGGTAAGCGAATATGCTGAGACTGAAGCCAACCTGTAAAAATAGGAGTCAAGACATGGAGAGAGAGAAAGACATTGTCCTGATGACATTTCAGTTCCCTAGACCCACGTGCCTGAAGCAGACAGACTCCTAGATGCTCTTATTACACAAGACAGCAAATTCCTCTCCTTGCTTATCCTAATGTGGGTTGGATTTCTGCCCCAAGCCTGGATAAATTGTTTTAAATAAATATCAGACAGTCTATTTCTCCTAAAAGTCTCAGCCTCAACATTGGTGTCTCTCGATTTTAATCAGGCTTGGTGTCCTTTATGAAGACTCTAGGACGGCTGCAAAAGAAACCTCCAGCATACGTCATACTTACTGATGAAATGTAGAATGCTTTCCTCCTCTGATCAGGAGAAAAGCTGTATGCTTTCACAACATCTATTCAATATTGTACTAGAATTCCCAGCCAGTGTAATTGGTAAGAAAAAGAAAAGGCATAAGGATTAGACATACAGCCAGTGAATTCCTGGGTTTGCTGTGGAAACATGATGGTCTCCTTCTTCTAGCTGTGTTTTCCCAGTCACTGACAAACATATACTACCATCTAGATTTTTGCCACATTCATCTACTTTACTACAATTTACTTAATTGTTTTAAAAATCAACTAACTTTTACAAATTAAAGTTTTTATTAAATTTATTTTAAAAGGAAACTTTAAACACCATAGATGAAAAATTGGTATCATTTCTAATAAAGAGCTAATAATTAAAAATCTCCAAGAAATAAAAATTTGTTGTAAGGTTTTAGATTTCTACCAGATACTCCTGCCTCTCTACAACTGTGAGCTTAAGGTCTGCCCTCTCTTTGTCAAGCAGGGAGCTATGGAAAACCCACCAAGGCTCCTCATTTCAGGTGATCAGAAGAATGAAAGAGAATTGAAAAGAGAAGGCTTTCCCTCCACATGATCCAGTGTTACTTTTAATGCAAAGTCTCTGAACCACCTGTAATCATTTTAGGTGTGACTTAAAATCACTTTTGGGCCAGGCACTGTGCCTACAATCCCAGCACTTCAGGAGGCTGAGGTGGGGGGATCGCCTGAACCGGGAATATTGAGGCTGCAGGGAGCCATGATCGAGCCACTGCACTCCAGCCTGGATGACAGAGCAAGAACCTGTCTCAATGAATGAATGAATGAATGAATGAAAGAAAAAAATGACTTTTGCGTTGGTACACTTAGTTAAGCACTGCTTCCATCACTGTGATTTTTGTCACCAGGAACTTCATTGAGATGAAGTGTGTTTCATGTTATGTTGTCTGGCATCTTGTAGGCAGGAGAAATTAGAATACAGAGAAAAGATTATCTACATACATACAACCAGAAGCTAGAAGGCTAAAAAATGCTCCAGGTCTCTTCTTGCTTGTGCACAAAGATTAATATGGCTTCCCTCACCCTTTCCCACTTCTCTTTGGAACAGTGACTCTGTAGAAAGCAGAAATCAATTTGCCCTAATTGAGGGACTAAATCTTTCCAAAAGAGACTTTCTTGGGCAACAAGACAAGATAGCAAGAGGCATGATCACACTCCAAATATGCTGCTGTTCGGGCAGGAACACTATGTTTGAAAAAAGAAAAAAATCCATAGTCATTGTCTGTGACCACCGCTTCTTCTTGGCTGGGTTCAACTGATAGGTCATTACAACGAGAATGAGATAATCTCCTGTACCACACACCACTACTCCCATCAGAGGGAGAAATATCACCCTGGCCGGCTCTAATCATTGAGGCCCCCACTTGGGCAGAGCCCTATCGCTAAATCACCCCGAACGCAGATGGCCACAGTCATTACAGAGTGACCAATTAAGGCCTTCTGACAGCTTGTGGTAAAGTCAGAGCAATTATTTAGGGGCAATTATGCTCCTTATTAAACAGTGCATTTACACAAAATCAGGGCCGTTGCCCTATTTTACCACACTATCTTCCTGAATGAGGACATTTCATAAAGTCATACAGTTTTAGAGCTGGGAGGGACTTTAAATGAAGATGATGATGATTATGATGACAATTATAGGGAACAATTACAGAGCCCCTGCTCGCATGCAAAACTCCTTCTTTCACCTACATTACCTCTGATACCCACACCACCACCACAAACTGGGTACTATAGAAGGAGATGCCGAGACTCAGAGTGGAGGACATGAGTCGCTCAAGGAACACAGTTTATAAATGATGATGCCAAGGTCTAAGACTCACCCTGCTTGATTGTAAAAGAGCAGGCTCTTCCTACTGCACCAAACCCCATGTCTGCCTCACTTTAGTTCGTCCCTTCATTCTACCCCGAGAAGAGCAGGGAGAGTCAGAGAAGTTAAATATCTTACCTAGAATCAAACAGTGGGTCCTTGACACAGCAGGATTATAACCCAGTTCAGAGCTTTTTCCAGCCTCAAATTTACCCCAGCTTCATAAGTCCTAAGGCAGGGCTGACAACCTGTGTTCACCAAAGTGCCCACACTGATGGGTTTGGGACACCTAAAGCTCTGTTAAGAAAGATTCTGAGGCTGTATCCTGGCTCAGTATGAAAGTGTCAGGACTGAGAAGAGATGCCTCAGCGTCTGACACAGCATCCCTAATGCCACATACTCATCATCCCTATTCTAGGGGCTGCCCTGATTGTAAACAGCACAGAATTGTTTTTGTCCTTATTACCCCTAATTTAATAATGATTCAGAGCCATCAATAGACACTGAGGCTGATTCTGAAGGTGGGAGCGCCCATCATTGTAAGGCATTACGCAGGTGTTAGACGAGCACTTGTCAGAGAGCTGACAGATGGTTTCTGCGGCACATGCATCTGGTGCCCCACCCATATCCCCTCTCAGCATTTAGTCTCATGCCTGCCTGCCCACCACCTGCCGGCATCTGCCATTCTTCCCCAGTGGCTGCATAGGTCCATGTGTCAGACCTCGGCCAAAAACCCCCCGAGCTCCCTCACCCCTCAGGTGGGATGACACTGAACACATGCTCCACGCTGGCTCCCAGAATTCCCAGGGGACCATGCTTAGCCACCCACAGTGCTGCCTGTCACAGGCACTCTTCCTGGGGGCCCCTCTTTCTGTTCTCACTTACCTACTTTCTTGCTGATATTTCCTGGCATCTCCTCCCAAATAAACTATTTGCACTGTCCCAGGATCTGCTTCAGAAAACCCAAACTCAGATTCCAAGGAGCAGGCATGACGTAGAAGATCTCCAAAGCTGAACGCGTGATCCCATGAAACTCACAGTGATAACTTCAGCACAGCAACATGTAGTTCTTTGGTGCCCACTTTCTCCAAACAATGGCTAACATGTTTTTAGTACTCACTCAAACCACAGCCCCAGAAGCTTTACACCGGTTTAATCCTTTAATATTCACAAAAACTCTATGAAGCTAGTCACTAATTAGTACCCTCATTTTGCTGATGAGGAAACTGAGGGCACAGAGAGGTTAAGTAACTTTTCCAAGCTCCACACGGTAAGTGGTAGGTATTGGATTAAAACCCAGGCAATCTGGCTCCAGAGTGTAGTTTTCTTTGTTAAACTTTAAACATCAAGAATCACTGCAGATATAGTTTTAAAAGTAGAATAGAATGATGAACCTCCCATGTACCCATCCTTTAGCTTTATGTCTCTTGTTTCATCTCTGTCTCTGCCTGTGGGATGATTTGGAAGCGAATGGAGTCTGTACTTGTAACTACCAAGCTGTAAGAGGAGACGAGCCCAGGGGATTAATGGAGAAGGATGTAACAACCTCAACTTGTATAACTCTTGCTCCTCTCCCAAGAACACTCCCAATAAGTTATCTCAGTGTTGGGCAGGTAGTAACTTCTCAGGAAATACTTGATTATCCCACTGGACTCCTCAGAGCCAATGTAAGGAGGATGGGGCAGGCAGGTAACATCACTTCTGATATCACTGGAGAGAAAACTGAGACCTAGGGAAGGGAAAGCCTTGCCCCAACTCTCTCAGCTGGTGAGGTCTGAGTGAGGCCAGAACTCAGGGCTCACGCTTCCCACAGTCCTCTCTCTACATGCTGTCCTGAGTGTGTGCACATGTGTACACACACACACACACACATACACACACTGTGGTGTGTCTGGGGCCTGTGGCTCTCTTGGTTCCTGTCTTAAAGTGGAGCCTCTCCCTCCTGTCTGGTCTGAAGGGTTCTTAGGACTCTGATGATGGTTCTACCGGGTTGATCGTGGCACAAGGAGGAGTTGTTGTGGCTTGAATCATATCCCCCAAAAGACATACTGAAGTCCTAACCCCTGGCGGTTGTGAATGTGGCTTTATTTGGAAACAGGGTCTTTGCAGATGTAGTTATGTTAAGATGAGGTCATACTGGATTAGGGTGGGCACTCATCCAATGGCTGGTGTATTTTTAAGAAAAGAGAAATCCGGACCCAGACACACAGAGAGGATACTGCGTGATGATGGAGGCAGAGACTGGAGTAGTGAGTCTACGAGCCAAGCAATGCCAAGGCTTGCCAGCAATACCAGAAGCTGGGAACAGGCATGAAATCCTCTCGAGGCCTTCAGAGACAGCAGGACACTTTGATTTTGGACGTGTAGGCTCCAGAACTGTGAGAGAATGAAATTCTGTTTTAAGCCACGCAGTTTTTGGTTCTCTGTTACAGCAGCCCTAGGAAACTAAGATAGGAACGGTTAAGATTCTCACGCACTGGCACTGTGACAGTGACAAGGCAGAAATACAGCCTGCTGGTGGCCTCTACTGAGCCTGGTCTGGAGCACCGCACTCCATGGCCTATGCACCGGCCAGGGCTCGCCCCTCTGTAGTCTAGACTGTTTGTAGCCATTCGAGCAGTCTTTAAAAGGAGCAGTACGTTGCATCTTGTTACTCTTCCACTCTCCTGTTTAAATTTAAACCCTTCAACGGCTTCGCCTGGCTCTTGGAAGAAGGGTCATATGGCAAGGCGTGCACAGTCAGTCTCTGTTCCCTCTCCAGCCTCGTCCTGCTCCCTCCCTCAACGATGCTCCCTCCCTTACTATCTTATTTCTGGTTTTCAAAGGCCTCATGATGTCTCCTTCAGCCTCAGGGTCTCTGCCCATGCTGGTCCTTCTGCCTGGATTGGTTGACATCCCAAGGCCTTCACATAATTCCTCCCAGTTAACTCTGTCTCATCCTTCAGATCCCAGTGCAAACTTCAACTCCTTACAAAGCCTTTCTTGATGTACTCAAACCTCAGCAGGTTCCTACGTCAGCCCCTTGCAAAGGCCTGGAACTCATCCTTCAAGGCACTCAGCTCAGATCACCCTGCATATTTGCGGAATTCCTCACTGTCTCTTTCACTCAACCCTAAGCTTATGAGGGCAACTTCTGTGAATGGTCCTCTCACCAGGGTGCCCCTCGTGCCTAGCACCCAAGCCAGAGGTGTCTGTGAACCTTCATCTCATCTGAATTTCACAACCCTTTGAGGGAAGCAGGTCCCAGTTCCACACCTTCACTTCAAGACAAGGTCCAGAAAACACTTCTCATCCAAGGCTACACAGCTAACAAGTTATGTGCTGAAGACAGGATTCAGATATAGTTTCGTTTGTTCAGGAATCTTCACTACTCTGTGTAATCAGATCAATTCCCAAGTGGAATATTTCAGAGTTTCAATCTCTGATGCCACTGAGTCTTGCAGAAACACCACTGAGGAGCACCAAAAGTAAAGGAGCTCTACTGTTCCATGCTCTGGCAGGACGCAGAGCATCGGGAAGAGCACCCCATGGAGTGGCCCAAGAGGGAAGAAGAGGAGGAGCAGCAGAAGGGAAGCAGGGAGGGGCCACCAACCAGATGAGTCAGCAGCATCACCAGAGTCAGTTCTCTGGTCCCTGGGGTGCTGCTAACCATGCAGAGTCCTGAACTGGCTCTGGGACTTGTAGGTGTTCCGGGTCTTGTCAAGTCTTCGTTCTGCTTGGCTTCTGCTCTTAAAGCACCATAGTTCATCTGTTTCCTGGGATAGATTTATTCACTTGTAAATCTTGGTGTATCACAAGGTACCGGCAATCCATTTGGAGAGAGAGGAGAGTACATGTTAGAAGTGGCATCATCCCTTATCCTGTTTTGATACTCTGGTGTTTCCAACCAAAGGAAATGTTAAGATGAGGTGGGCCCTCACCTTTATCATCACTGTCTTGATTTCTGTCAGGTGCTTACCATGGCCTAGGTCCTGTGCTGTCTGTCATTTCATTCTTCTTCTTTTTTTTTTTTTTTGAGATGAGGTCTCGTTCTATCGCCCAGGCTGGAGTGCAGTGGTGCCATTTCAGCTCACTGCAGCAGTGCCATCTTAGCTCACTGCAGCCTCCACTTCCTGGGTTCAAGTGATTTTCCTACCTTAGCCTCCCGAGTAGCTGGGATTACAGACCTGTACCACCATGCCCGGCTAATTTTTGTATTTTTCGTAGAGATGGGGTTTCGACATGTTGGCCAGGGTGGTCTCGAACTTCTGATCTCAAGTGATTCACCCATTTCGGCCTCCCAAATTGCTGGGATTACAGGCATGAGCCACCGTGCCTGGCCTCATTTCATTCTTGTGACAAATCTCCTAGTGACAACTCTCTTGTGACAACTTTCTTAGACCAAGAGAAACTGAGTCTCAGAAAAGTTCTATGTGAATCTGTTTTCAGACAGCTGGTAGGTGACAGCCAGGAATCAGAGCAGGTGTTTCTGATTACAAAGCTGTTATTATTAACCATGCAACTATACCACCTCTCAATGCCTTCAGTCTGTCTATTCTGCCTGGCAAATACCAGTTTCCAACCCTAATCCTCTAGGATGTCCAAGGCTTTCCCTTGCTTGAAAAACTTACAGACAGGTAAATACAAACAGCAGGAAAATTAAAAAGACAGGTTGAGAAGGAAAGCTATGCTTATACCAGGATGGGTTTTGGCAGGTGAAATGCACAAGCATTTAAGCATCATTTACTGTTTGGAAAAGGGAAACAGATCAGCCCTTCAGGAAAGACATACTTTTTCTGGCTCAGAGCCCCAGGAGGAATTTTAGAGAGTGGCAGAGCTGAAAGGAAGCTCAGAGTTCAGCTAGAAGACCTTTGTTTTCCTTTGACATGAGTCTGCTCATAAGACAATTTCAGGCGTAATGGACACTTTCAATGAGCAGCTTGGAAAGCTGGCCATTTCTTTTCTTTCCCTTCCCTTCCTCCTCTTCTTTTTGATAACAGCTTTACTGAGATATAATTCACATATTATGCAATTCACCCATTTAAAGCATACAATTCAATATCAACCAGCCATTTCTTGCCCCACTGAAAGCAGAGAGCCAACTGAACCTCAGCGAGAGCATCTCTGCTGAGGAGAATTCAGTCCAGTTTAATCAGGAAAGCATTTACTGAGCTCCTGCTGTGCCAGGAGCTATGCTGGGTACATTCCTTTCTGGTGATCTCACACAGTGGTTTTCAAAGTGTGGTTCCAGACCAGATGCATCAGCATTGTTTGGGAATTTAGTAGAAATGCCCATTCTTAGGCCGCACCTTAAACCTACAGAAGCAGATGGGTGGGGCCCACTGAGCCGGATTTTAACAAGCCCTCCCCGTGATTCTTAGGCATGCTAAAGGTTTGAGGATCACTGGTGTGACATAATGCCGAAGGTGAGTTCAGAAAAACCAACCTAGGCCATCTTGATCATATTAGGAACTCTAAGTGATCAAAATCAGAATCCCATGTTTCCTGCTAGAACAATGGAAAAACTGAAGTTCTTTTTTTTTTTTTTTTTTGAGATGGAGTCTCTCTCTGTCGCCCAGGCTGGAGTGCAGTGGCGCGATCTCGGCTCACTGCAAAGCTCTGCCTCCTGGGTTCACACCATTCTCCCGCCTCAGCCTCCCGAGTAGCTGGGACTACAGGCGCCCGCCATCACGCCCGGCTAGTTTTGTTTTTGTATTTTTAGTACAGATGGGGTTTCACCGTGTTAGCCAGGATCTCCTGATCTCGTGATCTGCCCGCCTCAGCCTCCCAAAGTGCTGGGATTACAGGTGTGAGCCACCGCA
This sequence comes from Rhinopithecus roxellana, assembly GCF_007565055.1. Lineage (NCBI taxonomy): Eukaryota > Metazoa > Chordata > Mammalia > Primates > Cercopithecidae > Rhinopithecus > Rhinopithecus roxellana. Next base: position 37,084,808 of record NC_044551.1, read on the forward strand.
CCCGGCCAAACCTGACGTTCTTTAAGGAATACAAGAGTATTTTGCCCCCTAACCCAGCAAACCTGTGAGTGGGAGGGTGCTGGCTTGGGTGCCCTCACATCCCTCCTCCTGTCTCTGAGCACAGCCCTCAGATTCACACTGGTCCCCACCTAGCCTGGCTGCTTTGTTTCCATCCTCTCACCTTCAAGTGAGAAAAGGTCTGACAAATGAACACATCTCCCAATAGCGCTCACAGCAAAGGTTGTCAAACCTCAGCCCTAAGAACCCCCAAGGAAGCTGGTTTCCACACAGATGCTGAGGCAGTCTCACAGATTCTGATTCTATATTTCTGGGAACAGTGGCTTTCAAACCTTTGACTGTGACTCATAGAAAGAAATACATTTTACATCATGACCTGAAACAAAAACATACAAAAGTATACACACACATATAACTGAAATACAAGGTGTGATTCACTGGGATACATTTATTTTTTCTATTCTATCCTCTTGTATTATATTTTTATTAAAATCCTAGACATGATGACCCTGTAAACTGATTTTATGACCTTCCAATGGGTCTACTCCTACCATCTGAAAAACCCTGGCCTAGGGCACAGCCTGGAACCTATAATGTTAAAAGGTGGCCCACCTGATCCTGAGACAGGTGATCCTCCGCCACGGCCCCTGACCAAGGCTAGTGCTCTGCACGACATACCATGGTTACTATTGCTATTGTTATTGGCCTTCTGAGAATGGACAAAAGTGCACCCAGGGTTTTATACACAGGACTATCATTGCATTGCTTACCTTAATAGATCATTCCAGAATTATTTTCTGTTGACTTGAGATCTCTGAAGTACCAATAGGTGGAGGAAGCGGTTATTCCCAAATAGCCAATTTCCTTCTCCCAAAGACTCCAGAGGGCCTATTTTAGGTGTCTTTCCTACCACCATAAGAGCTGCCAGGAAAAGGTGTGTATTGGAGCTTTTGGTATCTACGGGCCTATTGTCTCAGCAGCTGGAAAACATCAAGGACACAGCACATCCGAGGGAATTGGACCTAACCCCCTTAGTCAAAGACCAGCATAGCTCCAACATCTGGCTGACTCACTCACCCTCTAATTCAGGGGTTTTCTTTTCTTTTCTTTTTAAAAATTTTTATTTTTACCTTGTAGCTCTAGCTTAAAGGAAAATTCAGGGGTTTTCAACCCTCTCCAACTCAATGCCCCTTTATGAAACAGCTGTTTTGTATGGCACCCTTTAATATTTTAAAATAAAATTAACAAGTAGTATAACCTGCCTAACACCCATTTCCAAAAATTCTAATAATGTCCCAATTGTGATGTAAAGGAGAAATAATAAAATAACATGTGTTTCAACATAAATGCTTAGGCTGACTACAAGAAGACACAGAAGAAGCCAAATGCTCGTACTTGTAAGTGCCATATATTGGACTGCATATTACTTCACCTAACAGACAGGGCTGGCAACTCAAGTACCCTAAGCAGCATTGCTGTTGATGACATGGTTGTCTAAAACAGCAAACAACTGCTGGTGGAGTTTCAACCAAAACGAGTACCATCTGCTCTTGATATACGTGCCTTCCTGGACAAGTCAGTGCAGTGGCAAGCCTGGGAGGAGACAGCAAAGAGATGGAGACAATTCCTTTCACTGGAGTTCAGTTTGGAAAGAATAGTGTATTGCCTGTAAGTGGTTTTGGGTGGTAGCTGACAACAAGTGAAGAGGAGTTTGAGTGGAATGCTAATGGGCATGCTCCATTAACAAAATAAATTTCTCAGGGGAAAATTTAGGAACAAGGAGAGAGGAACCAGTAAGGCTGAGTGTGGTGCGGAAGGAAGGGTGAGAGGGCAGACAGTCCCCAGTGGTGTGGTCTCGGTAGGGGACTTTGGAGAGCAGGAATGTCTAGTGAGATTGTGAGTGGGTTGCTATGGAGTATGTGAGGTAACTGCCTCTTCCATCGAGTGCTCAGTTAAGTTTAAAGTCCTCCTTGATGATGGTTTGGTGCACGTAGGTTCTTTCAGGGGACTCTAGATTACCACCCAAGATTAAACAGCTCATGTTGGCTTCTCTGGAATTCAAGTCTAAGTCAGTCTCTTTTCACCATCCCTTAACAATTGAGGCCTCCTGGACTGATGGCTTAGATTAACATGTTAAGTTTATTTCTCTGACCTTTTTCTGAAAATGAATGGTTGGAATGACCTGCAACCTAAAGAAAGATTGTACACCTTCCCCAAACATTTGCTGTGAAACCACAGGCCCGCCCATTCTTAGGTGTCATGCTACAAATTAGCCTACTCCTCAGGGTGCAGGTATTTGGCCTGAACAAGCCTTTGGTGATTTTAAGAATGAATTATTCTCCTTCTTCAAGCAATCACATCCACCAGCCAGCTCCCAGAAATAGAAAGCACTTCATCACACAAATTAACTCCTCTCTCCTATTTTGCAGAAGATGAGTAATCTATTAAAAAAGAGATGCTATTATCTAAACAGGCAGCTCTGTCTGCACTTTTAATTTCAACTAAATGCCCTGCTCCCTTTTTGGCAGTGGGCAGGACCGTAAATCTGTTTAATAATCAGACGACGAATAAAAACACTCCAGAAACCACCCCTATCAAGTTAATTACAGTCTCCTCTGTTTTCTGAAAGTGACTCCCCACCAATCAGCTACAAATGAGAAGAGAAGACCAGGCCCTTTGGACTTAGCCCACTTTACTTTTTCACCCAGTTGGAGCCCATCCAGGGGAGCAGATTCATGGGCAATTCCAGTTGTGGGCTTCTGGTAGCTGCTCTTAAATTATGTCAGGTTGTCAGGTGTCGGAGAGCAACATGTGTTTCATTTAGGATGCCGGCTTCCATGACTATCGTTTAAGGTGTTATTAAAAAAGAAAAAAAAAATCCTTCCACTTCAGCAACAGTGTCGGCCTGTCAGTTTCATATTTGTTAAAGGGCAAAAGTGTTCTCCTGAGGGAAATTTTCCTGCTCAGTGCACAGGAAGAGAAAGCTGAACATATGTCGGAACTTTCCTTACCACCTCCTTCAACCATCACCGCCCCCTCCCCATGCAAAAAACCCCAACCCAATCTAACACCAAATATTTTGAAACCTCCCATTCAGGGCCTCTTCCCTCTGCTTCTGCATTGGGATCTTCTGCCACTTACAGAAATGTCCACACCAGAGACTAATCTGATGTGCACAGGTCTTCTGGCATCTCATCCCTCACCTCTCATCTCATTCACACTACCGGTGCTACAGCACAGGTCTACTGATGTCATGTGGTGACATTTCAGGCTTCTCAGGATGGCCAGAACCAACCCTTCCAGAATCATCTCTCATCTCACCCCTGCCCCTGGTGCATTCTCTGCAGACACTGCTCGACTAATTTCCTTGCTTTCACTCTTGCAAATCTGTCAGCTCAGAGCATCCTTCTCTGCTTCTCTGTCTCAAGGAATCCTATTCTATTCTTCCCCCAAGGCTCAGCACAAAGTGCTCCTGAAGCATCACCTGCATGTTCTGATTTGGGACTTGTGTCTATCTGCTTGGCACAAGCTACTTGAGGGCAGGACTCAGAGTGATCGATTTTCCTCACAGCATCTGGCATACTGTAGGCACACAGATGTTCGATCATAACTTAACATATTTTGCTTGTCATTTGCTGCTTTTATTTTATAAAATCTATATATACAGTGTGCTTCCAAAGACTCAACATGTCACCCTGGGGAAGATATAAAGCATGTTTGGGAGGCCCTGTCACTCAGGTACACTTGTGAGTCTCCAAACATAGGAGGTAGCATCAGGAAGCAAATGCTATCATCTGGGCAGGATATTTATCAATAAAAGCACCACTCATCAATAAAGTTCCCACTCAAACCTCTCTCCCCACTTAACAACATCTCTGTCCATCACATGAAAGTGTGTTTGTGGATGGTTGTGTTTCAGGTGTGCCCACCCTGTTAATATCATATATGCAGCAAATGCAAAGGCCCTGAGGTAGACTGGGCAGGACCTAAAGCAGTCACTGATTTTGTCATTGTTGTTAGATGTTTGGAGCCATTTTTTTTGCAGCTAAATGCTGGCACAAAATCCTTTCAGGATACGCCTTGAAGATGCAGACATCCTGCAGGGAAAGAAGCACCACAATTGATACAGGTGGTCTCCATTTTTGGACATAAAATATTCTGGATATTTCATCTTTTTCTTTCTAAAATGGAAAGTCTTGACTATTTTTTGTGATTCTAAATATGACACATTTTCGAAAAAAATGTTTTAACCATCATGGCAGAATGTAACATCTGAGTGACAAGCTGTGCTAGTCACACCCACCAGAGATGGCCACTCTTAAGTTTGCTCTATTTCTCACCCAATTTCCCAATCTTTTTATGCTTCTTTATTTCTTCTGAAACCTATTTTTTCCAGTTGACAATATGCCAAAATCATCTTTCTATATGAGTACATGTAGATCTAGCATGTCCTTTTTCTTTTCACTATCTCACTTTATCCTCAAATTAACTGAAGCCAGGGAGGTAGCCCCACTTTGACTGATACAAAGACTGAGGTTGGGAGAGAGTTCTTCTGCCCAAGTGGACAACTGGTAGGTTAGAATACTGGGCTCTGTGATTCAATAGCTTATGCCCTCGCCCTGACACCATACTCTCTGCCTCCAGAAGACAAGACTAGAACCAGAAGATACACTTTGCGGAGAGCTAGAGTTCCGCTCCATGTAAGGAAAAAGCCTTCCGATAAGAAGAGCTGTCTCACAAAAGAATGGGATAGCTCATAAGACAGTGAGTTGTCCATCACTGGAAGAATTCAATCAGAGGTGAAACTTACTATGCAAACCATACAAAAGACTCAAATATTGGAGAAATAGTTGAACTGTGTAGCCTCGAAGACCCCCCTCCAGCACTGGAATTGTGTCATTTCACAGTTCCAAGATGCTATGCCTCTCTGCAATTGGTTCTAAGAACAGTGAAAATCCAGCTAAGGACTTAGTCCTTTAATCCAATAGCTCCTTCTGAGATGCATTAGTAATTAGCAGAGAGAGACTGTGGTTTTCTTTTCACTAAGCTCTAGACTATTTTATCTACCCATGTAATTTTCTCCCTACCCTAGCTGTGAGCAACTTTTACTTTTGAATGTTTAATTTGTCAAAGGCCCGAAAGCACACTGAATGCTGCCTTCGAGAGAACTCCACAATGTGGGTGTATGTGAGGCAATGTGGGCTGAGAGGTCTATGCATTCTGAACCCAGACCAGAGATGGACAGAAAGACTGTTCAGTCCTCTGGTTATGTATGAGCTGCTCGATGCCCAGGTATTCCGATTTGTTAGCACAGGCTCAAACACAAACATGAACAAACACACGCATACATCCCAATGTCCATTGTTGGAGTGAGGGGGACACTTTTCACTTCCTGCTGGGGTGCCCAGTTTGAACAGAAGGTGTTTCTTATATTTGGGGTATCATAAGCTCAAAAGCAAACAAGGAGCACTGGTCTGAGTACGCTGTGGCAAAAGACTCTCAGCCCTGGACAGGCATCTTGTTCCCATTCCAGGACCCAGATGGCTGTCTGGGTGGAGCCATAGATGACCCACATCACCCAGAAGCCAGGTGGTGTGATGTGAGTCTTGCCAGCAATGCCGCATGGCTCCTCAGTACCTATTCCATTTGAGTCTGTCACAGCGCCTGACCTTCCACCACTGGTTACCCGATTCTTGTGGGTCACCACTGCCCTCCTCTGGGGGGCATTAAGACATTATACAAGTCATATTAATACGTGTTCATGTTAGAAATTTTTGAAAATCATAAATTAAATACTACCAATTAACCCACTGTCTAGATGGCCTCTTTTAATACCTTATGGTCTGTTGAGGCTTTCACGTTCCTTTAGCAGAAAATCCTTATGGACCAAAAGGTCATCCTTCCGTATTCTTCATTGCACAGTTCAGTACAAAACAACATTTAACTGAGCCTCCAGTATTTTTCAGGGATGATATGAGCCGATCAGAAACCAAGTAACCAAGCTCGGGTCCCAGGAAGACATTTCTGCAGGAGAACATGAACAGCTGACACCTAGTGAGAGTGTACTCTGTACCAGGCATGTGCTAAGCATCTTTCATGTATTATCTCCCTTAGTGCCCTCGATGATTTTACAAGGTGGGACTGTGATCCCCATTTTAGAAAAGAGAAAATTGAGGTTTGGAGAGTTGGAGGATCTTATCATTGCTGGTAGGTGGCAGAGCAGGGACTGAATCCAGGTCGGGTTGACTCCAGAGCCTGTGCTCCTAACTACTGTGCTTTCCTTTAATAGTGGAAGCATTTGCAAAGATCAGCAGCAGCTCTCTAGGAAAGGATTAACTCTGCAGAGGAGGACCAAAGGCAGAGGAGGTCTCCTAAGCAGAGTTTCAGTGAAACTCACCAGGTGGACATTCTAGACAGGAAAAAACAACCCATGCAAAGACACAGAGTTTTAAAACATCTGAGTACACAGGGAACTAGAGTTCCATATATTCCCTCTAATGATAAATCTTTTAAATAAACAATGATGAAGTAATTCGTAATTCCTTTCAATTGAAAGGGTGCATTTCTTAAGTATCAAATATAGGCTTTGCTGAGAAACAAAAATTTAGCTTATAAAGGATTATAACACAAATCTCCAGCTGGGAGGGGAAGATGTTAAGTCTCTAAAACCTTCTGGGAAATAAATTCTTGGATCAATCACTTTCTTTTCTTCAAGATAGTATTGTTTTTTAATTAAATGAGAAATACATAAACATATTCTCCTTGTGAAAAGAAATAAAACCTTATAAATACAAGAGAGGGTGAAGTTTCTTTTGACCACGATCTGGATTGGCTCCCCTGTCTCATAGGTAACCACTGTTGGGACTTCAGAGTATATCCTTCTCTGTCTTTTTCTACACGTTTACACACATATACTTCACACTGAAAAGGTATGGTATTGGTTGTATTCTGTGCTGTATTACATAAGTGGTTCTGCAACTCGCTTTTTTTCACTTTATAATACGCCTTAGAGCTCTGCTTATGTCATGTGGATCCAGTGTGTGTGTGTGTGTGTGTGTGTTTTCAGATGGAGTTTTGCTCTTGTCACCCAGGCTGGAATACAGTGGCACAATCTTGGCTCACTGCAACCTCCACCTCCTGGGTTCAAGTGATTCTCCTGCCTCAGCCTCCCGAGTAGTTGGGATTACAGGCACGTGCCACCATACCTGGCAAATTTTTGTATTTTTAGTAGAGATGGGGTTTCACCATGTTGGCCAGGCTGGTCTCGAACTCCTGACCTCAGGTGATCTACCCACCTCAGCCTCCCAAAGTGCTGGGATTACAGGTGTGAGCCACCGCACCTAGCCCAGTGCATTGTTTTTAATAGCTTCATCATATTCCATATTAGAGATGAGGCATTGCTTATTTCCCTTAGCCTACTGATGAATACTGAGGTTGCTTCTAATTTGGTACTATTACAAACAGTGCTGCAGTGAGCATCCTTACATATGCTCATGGTGTAAATAGTGAAGAATTCTCCAGGATACACACTGAGAAGTAGGATTCCTGGATTATAGAATATGCACGTTAAAATTTTTTTGATACTTCCAAATTGCCCTCTGAAGTGGCTTTCCCAATTTTAGTCCCACCACCAAGCAGTTCCTATTTAGAATGGTGACAAGAATCTTGGGAGGGAAGAGGGGGTTGAGTGAGAAGTGAAGCTGTATTTTAAATGGCATACTTGATATCATAAAATACTTAGAAAAATAACTACTGTTTTCATAATACAAACTAGACAGGGCTCCAGCTTTACTTTTAGAGCTGGTCAAAATCTTGGCTTGGGGTGATACACAAAAGGATGGCCCCTCTCAAAGAGGAAGCCATACCCTGTCCCCCCAAGAACCTCTGGTAGGGTGATGGGGAAAGGATATAGGATTTACAAGTTTTTAAAAAGGAAGTGTTTTTTCTTTTCTCTCTCTCTTTTTTTTTTTTTTTTTTCAAAAGAAAGAAACAGAGTCCTTTTAGGATTTAGGTGAAGGCCACTGACTCAGGGCTGGGAAGAAGGCGCCAAATAGGTAGACTGCACTCTCCTCCCCAGGCCTCCAGGGCCACCTTATGTTTTAGGAGGCACGTCTGGTCATCATCAAAATCGGGTTGAGCATGAATTCCCTGGGGCCAGAGGCAGGACTGCTCCACCGACCTCATAAATCTCTCTAGGGTCAAACACCCCTGCCCAGCTGGTCTGAGTCGAGAGGGCTTGTTTAACTCATACAGCCCAGGATTTCAGGGGCAAAATGCGGCTCTAGCAAAAAGCTGCCTCTGCGGATGGCTGTGGTTAGGAAGGTGCATTTACCATGGCATTAATGGTACATGAAGGAGGAGACAGCCCTTCAGGAGAGAGTCCCACTCCGCTCCAAAGTGTGCACCAATTAAGATGATTACTGGTTTCCTTACAACACAAATACTAATGGCCTGTCACACTCTGGCTATTTTTCTTGGTAACCTTCAACTCCGAATGATTAATAAGACTCTTGTGGCGAGGCTCATACACACACAGGCAGAAAACAGGGGAAAAATAATACAACACTCTGACGGAGGCATATTCAATGAGGCAGAGGTTTGTGAAAACAAGTTCTGAAGGACCGTGACTGTTTGGGAAGTCCCAGCCATGATCAGCGGGGAGAGTGTCCTGAGAATGCTCTGAGCAGTTAGGATGAGGACTAGCCATGCGACCCCACAAAGGTCACTTTCCTGCCCTGGCCCTCAGCGCCGTGTCTGTTGAATGGGGGAGTAATCCCTCTCCTGCTTGCCAGGCAGGATGTTTGTACTGAAGTGTGCTTAAAGATGCGGAGAGTGGGAGCACCGTCATTACTGGCAGTGTTGAAAGTGGAAGAGGGCACACAGGAGGAGTGGGAGGTAGCACAGTGTGTGGGAGAGAGGCTCTAAGTGTGGGAGAGAGGCTCTAAGAGCAGCCAGACTTAAGTGGAATGTCTACTTTTCCAACAGACCAGCAAGCTCTGCCAAACTACTTAAATTTCTCTAAGCCTCAGTTTCCTTATCTGCAAAGTGGAAATAGTAATAGAAGCCTTTTCCACTGGGTGTTAGGATGATATAAGGTGATATCAGAATGCTCAGCAGGCCCAGTGACTGAGACAGACCAAGCATTTATATTTGTTGGTGGCGATTGCTATTATTATTGTTGTTGTTACTCTAAGCCAAGAAAAATGGCATCAGCCCTGGAGCCGCCAAGGAGACCCTTGCATGTAATTACTAGAGACACGTCCCCCCATGCAGAACATTTCTTGTTTTTTTGGAGACAGAGTCTCGCTCTGCTGCCCAGGCTGGAGTGCGGTGGCCGGATCTCAGCTCACTGGAAGCTCCGCCTCCTGGGTTTACGCCATTCTCCTGCCTCAGCCTCCTGAGTAGCTGGGACTACAGGCGCCCGCCACGTCGCCCGGCTAGTTTTTTTGTATTTTTTAGTAGAGACGGGGTTTCACCGTGTTAGCCAGGATGGTCTCGATCTCCTGACCTCGTGATCCGCCCGTCTCAGCCTCCCAAAGTGCTGGGATTACAGGCTTGAGCCACTGCGCCCGGCCATGCAGAACATTTCAAAACCCATTGCTTCCCCTTATCAAGGTCAGATAAGGCCTCCAATTGTGCTGCACACAATTCCCTCCCAGTGTTCCATGGGCTTTATTAAGGGAGAAAAATGGTAAAGAGTGTTTTCCACGTGGCCTTCTCAGAAATGTGAACTGCCGGGTAGAGGTACCAATACCTCACTGATGTTTTTTGTGTAATATTCAGTAATTAATGAGGATGTAGTTAGAGGAGGTTCTGCCTGACCACTCTGGGGTTTTCTTTCCCCATTCATTTTATGTAAAGTACTGTGCAAAGCCCTCTCTTCCACCCAACTGTCATCCCTAAACCTTTCTCATGAATAAATTTTGGAGCATGCTGAGCCTTGGGTGAGTCAAATGTCCACCTCAGCTCACATAGGGAGCGGCCCCTGTGGGATGCTTAAGGCCCACCCCTCTCCAGGTTGGAGGACTGGGAGTCCTGAGAGCAGAAGAGGGGCTCACACACTCCCAGGGCCAGGCAGCTAAGGGATACGTGGGAAATGGGCCATAGGGAAGCCTGCAAACCCAACTGTGGCCTTGTGGGAATGAGGTCTCGGAGATGATATCAGGAGAACTGGAGAAGCAGATTTTTATGGGAGTTCTCATATTGGCAATTCAATCAGATTTTAAAAAATTATTTTGAAGGCCAAATAAGGAGGTTGATGGGGCTGTTTCCAGCACCTTGAAAGGAACATAAACTCTTCAAAGCCAGAAGTTTATGACCTAGAGCAAAGGAGGAGTAATTCACCAAATGGAGTTCTCTAAGACCAAAGGCGTTTAATGGATTGGAAAAAAGAAGACAGTAAAAACCACCTGTAATTCTACTACCCAGACCACTATTAACATTTTGATATATATACTTCTAAACATTAAAAAAATCCACATATATAACTATAGTTAGAGATGTGTTGCTTGGTTCCTATATTTCATAGGAATGGGCCCAGATGTACATCTCCATCTGTAGCCTTGGCTTTCCTGCACTTAACCCCTACCTTGTAAACATCTTTGCAGGTTTTTGTTTTCCGGCAGCTTCCTTACACCAAACCCTCCTCACTACCAAAATTTGCTCACTCGGCAGTTTTTCTGGGATGGGCTGAGCCAGTGTTTCCCAAATGTAAGTAATAAACAGTCCCTTTTAAAAGAAAAAAAAAATTTTGTGGCCTCTTCTATAAACATACCCAGGAATGTATCTAAGAAATACTAATCAAAGAAACCAAAGTTTCTGTCTTTTAATTGTGAATTTTCACCACAAAGAGGAGTATCATAGTTGGTAAAAGAATCTTTTAAGACACTAAAAATCAAAATAAAAAGATGGGTAAAATTCCTGTCTACCTCTTGGGTGCAGTGAACCCTCATTTGAGAAGCACTGGTCAAAGGCATGATAACGGATCCCTCACAACCCAAGGTCCTCGTTGGTTCGGCCTCTGCAGCCCTCTTTATCTGGGCCCAGCCCTGCTGGCCCTTCCTCCCTAATGAGGGACCTTAGAAACTGCATAGGTCACTGGTTTGCACCCTGTACACCCTAGAGCCGTGGAGTGCGGCTCAGGTTCTCCCAGGGTCTCCCTTCTCCCACCTTCAAGGGGAGTAGGCATCCTTTACAATTTTTTCTGCATCAGGCTCTTGGGTAAGATTTATTTTGAAAAAAGTTTTTACTATTGAAAAAGGGAAAAAAGCTAGAAAAGCATAAATGTAGGCCATTCCATGTCACAGATGGTGAAATTATGAACCAGAGAGGGCAGGGCTTCCTGGGCCACCAGCAAGTTTGTGGCAGACAGGCCCGAGACGTGGGGCTCCCTCCCCCAGCTCTGCCACACCTCAGATCCCTCTCCCAGAGCCTTTCTCATACCCAGCCCCCAGCCCTCACAGTACCCTGCTTCACTGTCTCCTTGCTTTCCCCAAAATAAGCATCAATTTTTAAGAGTTCCCTATGTATTTCCTCTCACATGCAGATGGGAAGACACAAAAGCAACGGGTGCAGAAGTCTCCAAATGGAATCCTGGCATCATCCCAGAGCTGCGTATGCTGAAGGGTCTTTAGCACACAAAGGGAGAGAGAGTTGATGCAGTCGGCAGATCTGTAATTGCAGACATAATCTTTTTAGCTGGAGACACCTTTCTGATTCCACCGAAGATGAAATGAACTCAATTTGAGAATTCATTCCCATTCTAAATACCAAAACAGAGGCTTTCAGGAAATGAAGGCTCTCTCCTTCATGGAGCCAAATGTCTGACAAGTGGCAGCCAGGTACTGGATCTGTGACCTGGAAGAGGGAGGGGCTGGGAGGTACAGTGTGGGAGGTAGGTACCTTGGTGTAGACCTGGCTTCCAGGTCCAGTGAGCCTTGCCTCAAATTTGCCATGTGACTTTAGACTACTCATGTATCCTTACTAAGCGCCAATGTCCTCATCTCTAAAATGTGTTCACTGGATTGTAGTTACAGTGCAAATGATGGATGGTGCCTGGAGGCAGGCTGATGTGTTTTGTCACTCAGCCCCAGCATGTCCGATATCTCATCTGCAAAATGGGAGCAAACAAATTTACTAATGGGGAGAGGAGTAATACTGGCATCAGAGATTCTCCATAAATAGGATACCAAAAAAAAAATCACTTCTTTCTTTGACATGCAATGGCAGCTGCTGCCTCAAACATGTCATTTTTTGGTGAGTGCTGATATCGCCAATGAGCTCTAAGGCATGCCTACTCCCACTGAACCTGGCCCTGGCCCTTCCTTGGCTCCCTCCTGAGCTGGCAGAGGCAGGGCCAGGCCCAGAATGGGAGGGGGAGCAAATAACAAAGGGCCAACCATTCAAGCTGCAGGACCTCCAGGGAAGAGAGGGCTGGGCCAAAGCATCAGAGAAAGCTTCACAGAGGGCAGAGGGCCTGATAGTCCTGGGCCTTGAGGACGAGTGGGACTGTCAGGAGGCAGATAAACAGATATGCACTGGGCCATGAAAGCATGTGTGATGATGAGAGAGAGTGATGGGGGAGGAGCAGGAAGGGAGGTTGGACAGGAAGGTGGGGCCCCATCCTCTGTCTCCTGGTAATGTCAGGCCTGACCTTGGGAGGGCAGATACTGAGCCCTGTCCTGCAGCAGCATCCACCCCTCATCTGTCCAACCCCAGCTCTACAGTGTGCAAGACAGACAGCGTGTGTGCGATACATTTCAAAGGGGCATTCTACATCTATCATGTGGATGTCATAATTGAGCACAATGCACAAACAGTACCACAATGCTTTGACAGTCTGGCTGGGGAGATGAGAATTAGATAAGCAAAAGCAATATCCAATTTATCAGATGGACTTGGAGCTGAGATGAAAACACATATGACTGATGATGTTCACGAAGTGACAGGATCCCACGGATATACCCAGGGTCACGTACAGTTTCCATGCCTGGGGCTCTAAGAGCTATAATGGCATCTCTTTTTCTCCCACCCAGTAAAGCACAGGGCACAGCAGATGTGTGAGTGTCATGATATAAAGACATACTAGACACAAGGCTGTGTGCCTTCTGCAATGTCCTTAACTGTCTGTCTCCTCTCCCCAACAATACCCCCCCACCCCAATGCCCCAGCATCTCACCTGAATCAGGTCAAAGAGAGACTCAGATGAAACATCACACAGTACACTGGGGCATGGGATGTGGCTTTCTGAGTAGCCACCAAAGAACTCGACGACACAACTGGGAAGTCAGTTCGGACTATGACCAATGGGAAGCAGGAGACGAGAGACAAGCAGGTAGAAAAACTTCCTCTTCTCTCTCCTCTACGGACTCCTCTGAGATGCTGTCCCCCATGGTGAGCTACTAGAGCAGCGCCCCTACGCTGCGAGAGCACACCTGCTGGATGCTGGCACTGCTATGAAGAGGAAGCTGCAGTCGTCCCTTGAGTTTTCCTGAGTCACTTTCCCTTTTATCCTCACCGTCACTATCTCAGGCTCACACTCCCTTCCCCCAAATGAACTGTCAGTGACTTAATCCTTCCTTAGGCTGTGTTTTCTAGAGGACACAGGCTTAACTATGACAAAGAATAACCATACATTTGATCTAATTTGTAAGATAAAAGTAAATCATTCACAAACATTGATGCTTTTGGAATGGTCACAAAATTGCTTGTGACGCTCTTACAGCACATCCCAGCCCACAGTATCTCACAATGCTAGGGAATGGTAGGTTAGGATACAGAGTGCTGGTGGGTTGCGATTCAAGTCCTCAAAGGCGCTCTCGTACCTATTCACTAATTCAACAAACACTTAATGATGTCGCTATGCATCTAGCATTGTGGCGAGTACTGGGACACAGAAGTAACTAAGACATGGTCTGTGGGAGGGTCAGCATGGAAGTGCAAGGGCAGGTGCCACATGAGAGCTGAGAGTCAGTGAGGGGGAAAAGGGAGGTAAGGCTGTTCCCTGTCTGAGGACAAGAGATGGGGATGGCATCACAGAGGAGGGGACTCTTGAGTTTGGTCCAGAAGGATGAACAGGAGTTTGCCAGGAGGAAAAGTGAGAGGGAATGAATCACTCTTTTCTCCGAACTTCCACTGCCTGTTGCCTATTCTCTCGCAGCATAGACTTCATTTTGCTAAAGAATCTCAGGCCCTTAGGGCAGGGCCCGTGTCTTCTTATTCATCAAGGTATCCCTAAAGTCTAGCCCAAGGCCTGGTTTGTGGCAAGGGCTCGGCAGAGAACGACACAGACAGCCCGGCTCAGTGGTCTAGCCCTCCCTTCCACCCAATGCGCCTGAGGGATGCTGCTTATTCCTTCCCACTGGCCACAGTGACTCCAGGGAGCTGTGCTCCCCTTGGAAGGTGGGGTGCTGAGGACAAAAGCCCTTTTTGCAGCTTTGCTCCACTCCTCTGGGTGGTGTGGAAAATGTTTCCCCTGGGAGAACCTTAGCCGGGGGTTGGCTAATGATTAAATTGAGTATGGTAGGATAATATTTAGAAGGTTGTTTTGGGGGTGGTGGTGTCATTGCAATCTGTTTTTGCTCATAATTGCTGCTTCACTAGCTCCACCACAACCCAAAACATAAACAGAATTCACCTTGAACTCCACCGCCCCCAGAGATGAAAGCCATACTCAACATCAGAAAACAAAACAAAAGTTTTCAGCAAAAACCAAGGTCCTGACACAGCAATCCATGTGGAGGAACATCTGCTGAGTAAGTAACCAGCCCTCCCAGGCCTCATCAGTACCTGGACTGCAAACTCTCCCGGGCTTGGGGAGTGGGCCGTTATTAGAGAGGAGCGGGGAAGAGGTCAGAGCTGGTGAGGATTCCTGGATCCAAGTTCCCCTTCAGATGACACAGAGCTTGCGACAGAAGGAAACTGCATTCTATGTAAAAAGTTTACATCTTTGTCCACCTGAGTTGGGCGCCCTGTGAAAATTTCTTCCCTCCCATAGCCATGTCCCAGTGCAAGACCGCGGGGTGATCAAGGTTTCTTAAACCGAAAAAAGTGAATGCAATGTCCTAAGCAGCTGAATTAAAACGTTCAGACCCTTGGAAGGGCTCACCTTCTTCCATCTGGTCAACCTCCCATTGGTATACCAGCCAGTATCTCTGCCATTCATAGTGGGCTTTGCTCAATTAACACAATTTAAAAGACTCTGCAGCATTACACACTACTAAATGGGCCTCTGCACGAACAAACATGCAGTTGACAAAATTAAAAAAAAAAAGTCAGAGGACAGGGACAGGTCCAAGGCCAATTCCCCTCTGCCTGAATGACAGGCAAGACCTCTGGGGGCAAGATGGTAGAAAGCAGTGGTAGGGACCTGGGGCCCACCCAGCCCAGGGAAGCTCCCAGCTTCCGTTTACTAGCTGTGTGATCTTGGGCCAATTACTTAACCTCTCCCAGCTGCAGGGTTTTCACGGGCAAAATGGGGATAATATTATACCTCCCTTATAAGGCTGCTGTGAAGAATTACTGAGATGTGAGGGTAACTCACTCAGAACTATGCCTGGGACATAGTAAGTACTTTATCTAGGGCCAGGATCCCCAGGTGGAAACCCAAATGAAACAGGTGAACTTTATGTCCACTGGCAGAGGGGCTACCAGCACTCAGTTATTCCCACCAGTGGGTCCTGTTGAGTTTGGGGTGTGGAAGAGTGGTTGGAGCCAGGGGTGGCTGAGCGAGCCTTCCCTTGTGAGCCCTGCCTGGGAACAGTCCCTGAGGCCCAGGTCAGGGTGCTGGGTACAGAGTCAGGCCAGGAATGGCCAACGCTAGAAACTCAGGTATCTGGTAAACAGATACAGAGTGCGTATTTCATAAATATTCCTTTTTTTTTTTTTTTTTTTTGAGGCGGAGTCTCGCTCTGTCGCCCGGACTGGAGTGCAGTGGCCAGATCTCAGCTCACTGCAAGCTCCGCCTCCCGGGTTTACGCCATTCTCCTGCCTCAGCCTCCCAAGTAGCTGGGACTACAGGCGCCCACCACCTCGCCCGGCTAGTTTTTGTATTTTTTAGTAGAGACGGGGTTTCACCGTGTTAGCCAGGATGGTCTCGATCTCCTGACCTCGTGATCCGCCCGTCTCGGCCTCCCAAAGTGCTGGGATTACAGGCTTGAGCCACCGCGCCCGGCCTTCATAAATATTCCTTAAGTGAATCAGTGGGCTTTGGAATCATCAACTGGTTGTGCATCCCTGTACACGGCACATAGCCTTTCTGACTCTCATTTTCACCTCTAAAAAGTGATGATAATGTCTTCCTGCTGGGGTTGTTGCAAAGTTAAAATGCAGTAAGTAAAATACCTGGCACAAAGTAAGTGTAATGAATGGTAGCCATTGAATTACACTGTGAACTAGGAACAGGAACCAGAAAATAAGTGAGTCATAACTGAAGGGAAATCACTCTACTTAAGTGTGTAACCTCAGGCAAGTCATTTTCCTTTATTAAAGTCTCAGTTGCCTCATCTATAAAGTGGAAGCAGTCAGATGGCCTAACCCATAGGATTGCTGTGGGGATCAGGCAAGGTACCCAAAGTGAAAACTTCGTAAAGTCTAAAGTGGTGAACGGATGCTAGTGGCTGAGCAGAGTCAAGCTGGACTGTGGGTTACAGAGGAGTGGAAGCCACTCAAACCAAAGGAGCCAGGAACAAGGTGTGTGCACAGCGAACCAAAGTCACAATGGCCTTTCCAATTTATCATGTTTACTATGTTGGATATTTTTTCTGATTATAAAAATATTGTATTGTAGAAAATTTGGAAAACACATACAAGCAAGCAGTACAACACAGAAATCTTCTGTGATTCTATCACCTAGTCACCTAGAAATAACCATGGGAATCTGGTTGTGTTTCAGTGTGGCACTGCCCTAGGTGAGCCCCAGGTGAGCCCCAGATGAGTGGACACAAGGCTGCACACTAGAGTGGTTTGAGGGCAGGCCCTCAGGTCAGCTGCCAAGTTCAAATCCTGTCTCACTCCCACTAGATGCGTGGGAGAAGAAACCTCACTTCTCTAAATCTCAGTTTCTTTGTATGTAAAATGGGGATAACAATAACATCACTTTCTTCATAGTAGTGAGGAATAAACAAGGTAATACACATCAATTGCTTGGCATAGCACTTGTCACATTACATGAATTCAATCAGTGTAGCTATTATTTTCATACATACATACATACTCATAACATGGGATATTTTTGGTAATTATCATGTCATCAAAGTTTCTTCTATAACAGTAGTTCTCCAAGTATAGATTCAGGGCCAGCAGGATCAGCATTTCCTGGGAACTTGTTAGAAATGCAAATCCTCAGCCAGACTTGACCTGCTGAATCAGAAACTCCAAATGGGGAGACCCAGCAAACTAGGTTTTAACGAGCCCTCCTGGTGATTCTGGTGCACACTCAAGTTTGAGAACCACTGGCTTACAGCATATTTTTAATGGTTTCATGGAATTTTCTACCATGATTTACTGACTAGGTCTCCTTTTTGCAGACACTTAGGCTATTTGCTAGCGGTGTGCGGGAGCAAGCTTGCACAGGCTCACAAGAAGCAACTGTGAACATCTCTTCCCAGCTCTGTTCCATTGGTAGCTTGAAATCAGCAAAAGTGGGGTTTTTAATGCCACAGAAATCGGCAAATGGAACAAACCAGGGCTCCTCCCCTTCACTCCAGCTTGTTGGTAACTTTTACCAGCATACTACTGGCTATTTCCATTGGTTTTTGTATGATAAACCACATTATGGTGAATAAACCTGCACATACATCTATTTAACTATCTTTGATTGTCTCTTTAGAAAAATCTCTAGAGATGGAATTGCTAGATCAAAGGATATGCTCATGTAAGGTGTTTTGATACAAACTGCCAGTTTGGCCTGTTAATTTATACTCCCACTAGCAGAGTAGGAGTGAGTTTATTTTCCTGCACTGGTTGCAATGGACATTTGCGCTATGGACTGTGGACCCAGGGTCCTGTACCATGCCCCAGCCATGGTGAAGAATAGAGCAAGTCCTGACATTATAAAACAACCACTGCCCCCTATCCCATTCTCAGTGCCTCCAGCTCTACGGGGACTACATTTTTTTTTTTTTCTAAAGGGAAAGCAAGTTTATTAGAGAAGTAAAGAAACAAAAAAATGGCTACTGCACAGGCAGGCAGTCAGGAACTAAGTGTTAATGGCTGTATCATGTGTCCCACACTTGTCTTTCTGGAGTAGGGCTGTCCGGCAGAATTTTCTATGATGATCTGTATCTGTGCTGTCTCAGTTACATATGGCTACTGAGCATGTGAAATGTGGCTTGTGTGACTGAGAAACTGAAGTTTTAATTTTACTGAATTTTAATTTAAATGTGAATAGCCACATGTGGCTAGTGGCTACTGTAATAGACAACACAGCTCCTGGAATTCAGGAGGGACCAGGACTTATGGTTCTTCTATAACTGATAACCATGGTGACCAGACATCCTGCATTACTGGTCTCAGCTCTAATTTCAAAGTCTGTTCCCACTGACTCATAAACACTAACATACTGAAAGTTAAAAAAAAATTTTTTTCTTCAGACATGGGGTCTTGCTATGTTGCCTAGGCTGGAGTGCAGTGGCTATTCATAAGCACAACCCCACTACTGATCAGCACAGGAGTTTTGACCTGCTCTGTTTCCAACCAGGCTGGTTCCCCCCACTTTAGGCAACTTGGTGGTCCCCTGCTCCTAGGAGGTCACCTGATTGATGCCAAACTTAGTGCAAACACCCAATCAGCATAGTGCACTAAAGTCCCAAACTCGCCAGCTCAAGCTATTCTCCTGCCTCAGCCTCCTGAGTAGCTAGGACTACAGGCACACACCACCTTGGCTGGAGAAATTTTTTTAATGTCTGGAAATTCTGATATTTCAGAATTTAAATTATATCTCCCAGACTACTCTTTCTACCTGGAATCCTTTTTCAGATTATGTGTCTCCTTGGGGATCAGGAAATGATCTCCAGGCTCAGCAGGGAGGACAGAGGTACAGTAACTCAGGAGGTACAGCCTCCTGACAATCACCGCTCAGGACTGCTGAGAGATCATCCTGCCTCGATGCTTTTGCTTATGCTATTCTCTTAGCCCAGGGAACCTCCTTTACGAGGCAATGACACCTATCTAGGAAGCCTTTCCTGATTACTTTTATTTAAAATAATATAAATAAAGGGTTTGCTGTCTCTCTGGCCGCTAAACATTGCTCATAAAGTCTAATCTCAAGTGAGAGCCTTGAGCCACCCACTTAGGATCTATTTAACCCATCTATTTACTTTAGATAATACCTGAAAAACTAATAACTGGCTTTCTTATTCCAAAGCTGAATTGAAATAGCAAATTAGAAAGGGTACAAGCCACCTAGGGACAGACACACTGGAGGTGACAAGAAGTAAACATCATCTAAGAGTTATGCAGTAAGGGAGAAGATTTAGAAAAAGATATAACTGAAATCAAGACATTGGAAAGTTATCAATTTATATCTCTTAAACTCTAGGGAAGAAGTGAAGACAGTCATTCTAGGATTCTAGGATTTAAAGCTTGACAAGATTTTAGAAGTCATCCGTACTTTCTAGATGCAGACACTGAAGCACAAAGAAGTGATGTAATTTGCTCAAGATCACAAAGCTATTTATTTACTGGTAGGGCTGGAGCCAAAGCTGGTCTACTTGTTCTCATACCAACACCTAGAAAAGTCACTAATGGATGTTCTACTCCACAAAGGAACTGAATTGATGAGGTATTTATGGAGGAAAAATAATAATAATTCCCCACCCCTCTACACAAAGATATTTTCTCTTATCACTGATGACAAACTCTGGGAAAGAATACCACTCCATAGAGAAACAAGTGTCAAAAGGAAGAATAAAACAATAGCTGGCATTTATAGCTTTATGGTATGAATAGCGCAACAGTGGAGGTGATACAACATTTGAAAGGCCATTCTCTAACTGAGGTAATTAATATCTAAGACGGTATTACAAATGGACAATGTGACCAAAGGCTGTAATGAAAATGAAATCCCCCAAACATATGGCTCTCCATCAAAATGCAACTAACAGAAGAGAAACAAGTGACTGATGATATACAAATGATTTCAATGCTCTGTACATCACCAGCCATTTATTTTGCGGCTTGAGCCATGGAGGAAGAATAATATGATTGATCTAAGGCAGCTATGAACCACCACTGATAAATAAATAGACATCTTCCGGCTCTACGCAGGAACAGGTATTCAGAACAAGGTGGTTCACACAGACAGACAGTTCTTTAAATGACACCTTGCAATGACATTACAGCCTTCCAGCAGATAATAAACCTTCAATATCTTGAATAATTTAAAATTTTCCAGTGGCGTGAAGGTCGAAGGGAAAGAAAATCACACTCTGTTTTAGAGGGGACAAAATTCTCAGCAAATCAACCGTGGGGATTGATAACCAAGTAGAAAAATGTCTGGTTTTTCATTCCTTCTCCTGATAGGTGAATATTTTCTCTGGCTCAACCTGGTCCCTGATTTTCAAAGTCAAAGTGCGAAGACTGAATGCTTCTATGAGAAATAAATGAAGAAAACACAAGGCATTAAATCCTTAGAAGTAGGCCAGGTGTGGTGGCTCGCACCTGTAATCCCAGCACTTTGGGAGGCAGAGGCGGGAGGATCACCTGGGCTCAGGAATTTGAGATCAGCCTGGGCAACACAGCGAGACCTTGTCTCTACCAAAAACTAAAAATTAGCTGGGTGTGGTGGTGCATGCCTATAGTCCCAGTTACTCGGGAGGCTGAGGTGGGATGACTGATTGGGCCCAGGAGTTTGAGGCTGCAGTGGGCTATGATTACATCATTGCACTTCAGCCTGAATGACAGATCAAGATCCTGTAAAAAAAAAAAAAAAAAAAAAATCCTTATAAGTTATTCCTATCATCATACACGAGGTAATGGGAAGTAATACATAATCGTGTATCACTCTTGAACTCTTGATCCAAATAAATTTGAGTTTGGATTCTGACTCTGCCATGCACTTGTCCAGTTCACACCTTCCTAATCCTCAGTTTCACCTCACTGAGCCCTGTGAGGTTGGCACTGTTATATATCAGACAACGCCAGACAACAATGCCAACCTCACAGGACTCAGTGAGATCATAAATGAACAGATCTTGGCACATATTAAGTGTTAATAAATGGTGACATTTATTAGTGTTCTCATATATCATTATTAATGATCGTTTAAGTTTAGGATCTTCAATGTGGAACTAGAAAGGAGGATGAAAGAAAGAGCAGGGATGAATAAACACAGAATTTCCTAGCAAGGAATGTTATGGTATCAAGGTTGATGGATGCTCTGAGCCAGGCACTGTTCTAAGCTCTCTACACAAAATATCTCAATTAATCTGTAAAACTCTGAGAAAGTAGCCCAGTTTTACTCAATCAGGCACAGAGAGGTTAAGTACTAGCTCAAGGTCACTGCTGCCTGACTAAAGCTTGTGTTCTAAGAACACAAGGAGTCAAAGCCCAAACAAGTTAAGGTTTAAATCTTGCATTTAGCTTCTTTAAAACAAAAAAATCGGCACTACTGTGATTTACACTGCTACAAAAGCAGTACTACCTATAGGAGAGTTGCTGGTTATAACATTTGGTTCCTGGTACTGCCAAGGCAGCTTCTGTCATTAAGTTAGCTATAGACGCAGCACATTGAGGTATGTCCAAAAAAGTTGTCATGAGACGAAATGCCTTTGTTAGATGACTAAACATGTTGTTCAGTCCTGCTAAAAGTATTTACTGCATGTGTTGTGTTAGCAATTAGCTAAAATATAAAGACAGGGCAGATACTTGAATGCACTAGTCAAGAAATGTTACTCGAGAATGAGCTTTGGTTCATATTTTCCATACAGCCATTATGCAAAACAGTATGGAGGTTCCTCAAAACAGTAAAAACGGAGCTACCATATGATCCAGCAATCTCATTTCTGGATATGTAGCCAAAGAGAATAAAATCACTATCCCTAAGAGATATCTGTACTGCCATGTTCACTGCAGCACTATTCCCAATAGCCAAGATATGGAAACAATCTAAGTGTCCATCAACAGATGAAAAAAGAAAATGTGGTGTGTGTGTCTCTCTCTCTCTCTCTCTCTCTCTCTCACACACACACACATGAATATTATTCAGCCTTAAAAAGGAAGGAAATAGCCAGGCATGGTGGCTCATGCCTATAATCCCAGGCACTTTGGGTGGCTGAGGTGGGTGGATCACTTGAGCCCAGGAGTTCAATAACAGCCTAGGCAACATGGTGAAACGCTGGCTCTACAAAAAAAAAAAAAAAAAATTAGCTGGGTGTGGTGGTGCAGGCCTGTAGTCTCAGTTACTTGGGAGGCTGAGGTGGAAGGATTGCTGGATCCCAGAGAAGTCAAGGTTGCAGTGAGCCATAATTGGGGCACTGTACTCCAGCCTGGGCAACAGTGTGAAACTCTGTCAAAAAAAAAAAAAAAAAAAAAAAACCAAGGAGGAAATTTGCTGCTTGTGACAACCTGGATGAACTTGGAGGACATTATGCTAAGTGAAATAGGCCAGACACAGAAAGATAAATACTGCATGATCTCACTCATATGAGGAATCTAAAAAAGTTGAACTCATAGTAACAGAGCAGAATGGTGATTTCCAGGGGCTCGGGGTGGGGGAAATAGGGAGATGTGGGTCAAAGGGTACAAACTTTCAGTTCAAAGATGAATAAGTTCTGGAGACTTAATGTGCAGCATGGTGAATATAGTTAATAATAATGTATTATGTACTTGAAATTTGCTAAAAGAATAGATCTTAAATATTCTCACCACAAAAAAGATAGCTATGGGCGGTGATGAACACATTAATTAGCTTGATTGTGGTAATGACTTCACAATGTATACAAATATCAGATCATCACATTGTATACCTTAAATATACACAATTTTTACTTGTCAATTATCCCTCAATTATAGGTGGGGGTTGGGGGAGGATGAGTTTTGATGCATCTTTGGCTCATTATGTTAAGTCAGCAAAGGAACAAAAAAGGACCCAACTAGAGTGTCCATACCTGCTGCCGGCAGATTTGTCTTCTGGGCATGTGGATGGTCCTGCCACTGTAGCATGCCCACTGGGGACAGCCTGGACTGGGGGGCTATGACTGTGGGCCTGATTTTTGGAGGGGCCTGGCAGCTTGTCAGAGCTATGCCTGGCCAGCAACAGGTGCTCCCTGAAGGTGGAGCAGGACTTGTCATTAACCAGTCATATAACCTTAGGAAGTTCCTAAATGTATATTCTCATCTCTAAAATGTACAGGTTGGGTGAAGATTCCTGAAAATGGTGCAGAAATTCCCTTAACTCTGAAGTCATGCTGCCTGGGAACACTCGGCTTTCTAACATCAGTGGAAAGCCTTGATTTCTTCTAGATTTAAAAATAGACTTTGTGTGTGGGTAACTTGCAAATACCTGAACTTGAGGTTTTGTATGTGGAGGGCTTGCTAAGAGATAGGATCCGTAGTGGTGTAGAAGAAATATTTAAAAATAAAGGTTGAAATGTGAATAGAAGCAGAATATCTGTTCTTGAACTCAGTCTACCATCACGTTTTTTAGAAATTTATTGGCCAGGTGCAGTGGCTCATGCATGTAATCTTAGCACTTTGGGAAGCCGAGGTGGGCGGATCACGAGGTCAGGAGATCGAGACCATCCTAGCCAACATGGTGAAACCCCGTCTCTACTAAAAATACAAAAATTAGCTGGGCATGGTGGCACACGCCTGTAATCCCAGCTACTCAGGAGGCTGAGGCAGGAGAACCACTTGAACCCAGGAGGCGGAGGCTGCAGTGAGCCACTGCAGAGATCTTGCCACTGCCTGGGCGACAGAGTGAGACCTGTTGCCAAAAAAAAAAGAAATTCATTTTGTGGTGGAAGGAACTTATGGACTTGGATACAAACAGAGTCTTCTAAAACCTGGAGGGAGTCATGGGAAGATCAGGATAGATGCAGACCCCACTGATGAACCCTGCAAGGAGTGTGATTCTAAATCAGTATGAGGAAATGCTTTCCTAAAAGCTATCCAGTTAATCATGACACAGCAGGACAAACACACACAGAAGCACAGAGGTAGCCTGCAGGATCAGCAACCTGGCCTCGAAGTACACTTGCAGCAAACCCAAGCCACTGAGTATTCTGAACTAAAGGAACTTTAAGACCTGGGGTGCCCTGATTTCAGCTTTCCTATGTCCAAAGCCACAAAGATGTTAGAAGTGGGCTCATATGGAGGAAGCATTCTGAGGGCAAAAATGTTCATGGATGAGTTTTATATGTTCCAAGAAAGGCCAGAAGTCCACCTGCTGGAAAGCAGGGCTTTTGAAGCAGGTACCCGAGGTTGGAGGAGATGTGATCTTCCCCCAGAATTGATGGGGCCAGGCAACAGAAAAAGGAAACTTCTGACTGAGGACCAGGCAGGGCCTCAAGCACATTCTTCTATAAAATATTTTTTTATTGGACATTTCAGGAGGAATTTATTCCATGCCTGGTGAATTTAGAGTTATGGGCTTGGCTGAGGCCTCAAACAGGTGATTATGGTAATTTAGAGAGAAAGTACTAAGCCATTTCTGTCACAAGGCCGGCCCAACCTGAAAATAATAGTGCCTCCTTGCATTTATAGAGTGCTGAATACTTTCCAAAGTGCTTTCCCATCTATTATCTCATTTGATCCTTACAACGGGCCAGAGATGTCAGCAGTGTCTCTGCCGTGGGGCTTTGAAGGAGAGCTTTCCCCTCTCTGGGTGTCAGTTTCCGTACTGAAAAATGAGGGGACTGTTCTCATCACTCAGTATTTGTTCTCATCAAATATCTCTTGAGAGCTTCTACCAGCAGTAACATCTGAAGGCAGAGTTTCTCAGCTCAGGGTCCCAGAACTGGCTGCATCACAATCCTCAGAAAGCTGGTTACAACACAGATTCCTGGACTCCTCCGAGACTGAGGACCTGGACACTCACAGGGCCTAGGGAATCTGCATGTTAAACATTCTTCCCAGGTGATTCTTATGCATACCAAAATTTGAGAACCTCTGCTCTCATATTTCATAATTCCTCAGCTCTGAGATCTTGTCACATAAAACACATGTGGCAACTGAAAAAATCCTGAAAAAGTGTAAAATTCTGATGAGTGAGGAGAAAACAGTCTAGTGTTGGCTGAGTGTATCTGATCATCCAGATAATAACAGCCTCTCAAGGATATAATTAGTGCCCTCAAAATTGGAATATATGACTGTTTAATAATTTAAGTGAGATCATCAGGATTAATGAATAGCGGCTGAAATTAAATGTGAGACCATAAATCCACACAAGCCTGTTATAGCAAGGCAATTATTTAGGACAAGACATCCTAGAAAACAGGGGTCTGGCCAAGGCTGAAGGCATCTTAACTTATCTCCTCCCAGAAGGGCCATGCGTTGTTGCACTTACCATGACCCAGGGTATACATTCCAAGACATCACTATCCAAATCTATCACAAAGCACACTGAGTGACCTGCCACACCTGGAATCCTGTGTTTTCCAAAAGTCCGAGGATCTTTTCAACTCTATCAAAATAATCTGAGATGTCTGTTAAGAATGCAGATTCCTGAGGCCCACCCTAGAACCGCTGAATCAGAATCTCTGTGGGTGGGCCCTGGTAACCTGCATTTAACAAGCTCCTCAGTCAAAGTTGATAAGGATAAGAGTTAAGAGCCATTGCTTGAACCCAGATGACCTGGAGACCGCGGGGGCACACTCCAGGTTTGGAATGTCTGCTTTGAAGGTCACATTTTTCTCTGCCACCCGACTAGAAAGTTCTCCTCGGGGTTCTTTCCTTCTGTGAAAATCAGTACCCTCTTGTATGTCCTCATTGCATTGTTTAGCTCATTAATCTCACATTTTTAATTTCATCTCATTCCCATAATGAGACTTTGAGGTAGACAGGGTAGCGCAGCATTTCAGGTAACAGTAATAACAACAAGCATCACCATAACAACAGCATCATTAACAACCACCACTGAAGGAATGATGACCATGTGCCCGGCCTGTCACGGTGCAGGACCTTACTCAATCCTCACTCATCCCGCAAAAGGGGAGACAGTACTTACGGCTTTGGGGTTAGACATGACAGAAAATCAACTCCAACTAGTTTACACAAGAAGAGAATGTACTGGCTCATGGGATGGGGAAAGGATGGGGTGGGACTGGTCGGAGGCACATCTGGACTTAGGACCCAGCTGGCATGACAAGCACTGGGTGCGAGGTGAGGAGCTGTTCACCAAAATGACTATGTCCTCCACCTCCCTGCAGCCGAAAGGGAGAAAGGACACAGGGTTTTGTGTCTACTAAAAAGAATATTCGGCATCACTTTGCTCAGGAAGAAAGTCTATTTATAGGTCATTTTCATTCCTTCATGAGTTCAAGTTCTGTGGTATGGCAGCAGAACGTGTGTGCTGGGAAGGGTCAGGGCTAGTCTTTCCTCCTGTCTGGTTAAGATAAATCTGCTAGCTGGTGTGGAGGCTCTGGGAAGGTTATTGTTAGTTTGAGTTTTCTATTAACAGAGACTGGAGTGAGGTTATTATTTAGAATATTCTAAACCATGTGTTCTGACAGCATATAGGAAAACAAAAACAATTTCTGAGAAGACTAGACAGAAAGCATAGCCTTATAATTCCATCTGCTTTCACCTTCACTGCAGATTATTAGCAATGCCCAATAAATCTCATTCATTAACAAGTCCAGGAGTGGAGGACAAATAGGAGATGATAGGAAGTTATTGGTTATTTTGAGATTCCTGGTTGCTTATAAATAAGGTGGGCATCTCTGAAGAGGTCCGCATTTATAAAGTAAGCAAATAAAATACTTTTATTATTATTCTAGGAGGAATGAGCATTTTTGTCTTTTAGGCGAAGAAATTGAGTAAAATGAGGATCCCCAAAGGTTGGAAAAGGCAGCCTGCATCTGTGAATATTTTACAGGAACTAACTTCACTAAATCACACGAGAAGAAGGGATGTTACTTTGGCCTTAACACGTGTCTATTTCTTTGTTCCATATACTGATGTAAAAATTCCATTTTCATGAGATTTCGGTATGAGACAGTAAAATAAGAGAAAAAGAGGGAAAAAAGAAATTAAACTTTCAATACCCACGAATGCTATATTAAGGTACAGTGGTGGAATTTTCTTTTTTAAAAAAATTTGAAATAAATAAATGATACATAAATGTGTATATTTGGCCTTCTTGATCTTTAGAGCTGTCAACTGTTGCCTATTTTTGGCTATGAAAATTGGTAGCATTTTAAGCCTCTGATGTAAATAGCTCTAAAGGTGCCTCCAGATTCAGATCAAAACATAATTGACTCTGGAGTTGTGGTTGTCTGATAAAGATGTGCTTGAAAGCTTCAGGGGCTGGAAGTTCTTTAAGGAAATTGGGAAGAATCCCTGAACTATCTCTGTTTGCAATGGGTTTACTTGGAGATTCCCGTGGGTTGGGGTCAGGCAGCAGATTAGAACTAATGCCTACTTTTTGGCCAACATGCTTCATTTGTCTGCTAGAACCAATATTATTTAGAGGATTTACAATAAATGAAAACAGAATAACATACCTATTAGACATATAGACATACATCAAAGGTCATGCTGTAGTCATTTCACATCTATATTTAAAAGTTTTTGTTTTATTTAGGAGGCGGGGCACACAGAGAAGGGAAATCTCTTGGATTTGGTTTGACTGCTCTACTAAATGTGAATTTTTCCTTTAGGCAAATGTTGTCTATAAAGAGGCTTCCTATAAAGTGAAATATAATGTGTTTAAGTCACTTACAACAGTGTCTGGCACATAGAAAGTGCTATATAGGTGCTGTGTCACATTATTATTATTGCTATTACTGCTTTTTTTCACTCTGCAATGCAGGCAAATGAGCACTTTCAGCTCCCCACTTATTGAGCTTGAGAATGTGAATGATGTGAATAGGACTTGGCTGGTGTGCACTAGACCAGGTTAGTTATTAAGGAACCTACTGTTAGGTTGGTGCAAAAATAACTGCGGCTTTTCCTATGAAAGGTAATGGCAAAAACCGCAATTCCTTTTGCACCGACCTAATACTTTTATTTCAGCCTCAAATCTCATCTCTCTTCAAACCCTGAGCAGATAAGAATTTACATCAGGCCTAAGCTGGCAGGAAGGCCCAGGAGCTTTCTGAAGGAAGACTATGACAGAAGGGGGCAGTTCCTCTGCCCTCTCCCTGGGGACATTATCCAAGGCTCCCCAATCTGGTGTTCCATTGGTTTTTACTCCCCCACACTGTGTTTTTAAGGAAACACTGAAACAGTGGAAAAGGTTAGACTTTAATCCCATAAGAAAATCACGAGAATATCCGTGATTTACCGCACTCTTACCGCACCAAGTTTTTAAAATGTAGAAGGTTCACCCACGTCAAAAGAAGCGTCACCTTTCTGAAAATACAATGCAGCTATTTTCCACTACAGAAACAATTCTTTCTCAAACATTGGAGCTTTTGATGCTTCAGATGCAATCTGAGCGATTTATTTGATTTTTTTTTTTCTCTCCAGTAAATCATTTATACAGTACTTGATCCACAAAATCCTGGGGTTTTTTTTTTTTAAAGATGCACAAAATATCCCATAGATATATTGACTCTTGCATCCTGTGTTTCTACCAGATATCCACCAAAATGTTTATAGATTTCCCTCATTATAAACTAATTGATATTCTGTAACAGTTTTAATCTTAGCTGTTCTCTCCTTTGGAGTCTGAGGGAGAAGCGTTTAGGATGTCAAAGATATGAAAGGAGAAGAGAATCAAGAAAGCCTGAAGATTTCCTTAGTGGTGGAGACTGATACTTGAGATGTGGGATTCTTAAGATTACTGAGCCCACTGTGGGGACGATCAATCCCTTCTGTCAATGCAATTCCCAACGAGGAGATGACTATGAGGGCAGATAAGCAGCTGAGGCCACCTCCCAACCATCTCTCCAAGCCTCAGCTTCATCATCTGGAACAGAAGTCACTTCCCCTGCCCTTGTGCTTTCGTAGCAGGAAACTATTTCACCTCTAAGGAAGGTTGTGGAGGTGAGGCCGGACAGGCTGAAGTGAAAACAGTCACTGTGCCTGCACGGCTGGCTTTATCTGTCCTCCTTGTGCCATGCTTTTTGGCCGACTCTGCCCTGCCAGCGAGGCCATGGTTCCACACCTGCTAAGCCTGTCCCTGGGTCAGTCATTCAGAAGAAAACGGGTACAAAGAGATTCATGTTGTGTTCTCTGGATCAGCCTCTGCAACAATACAGCTGATATTCTGGACTTGCTTGACTCCTGTCTCTATGTCACCATTGTCTCAAAGAAAAAGAGATGGGTAGTCATTTCACAATGACAAGGGGAAGGGATTGTAAAAAGTTAAGTGAAAGAAACCAGGATGCAAAGTTGTATATGATTGAATGTTCACTCCACAAAGTGCCCTTAAAAAGGGACTAAATATAGATTACCACTATGGAATATTAATTTAGTTATTAAAAGACAAATGAGTTTGCTCTGTTTCTACTACTGACCTGAAGGATGGCTGTGATACATTAACAGAAAAAAAAAAAAGTTGTAGCTTTCTGCCTGTGGACGCCACTGAGGAAGCATCATTAAAGTCTCTTCCCACTGCTATCATGTCTAAGTCAGAGTCTCCTAAAGAGCCCAAGCAGCTGAGGAAGCTCTTCATTGGAGGGCTGAGCTTTGAAACAACTGATGAGAGCCTGAGGAGCCATTTTGAGCAACGGGGAACGCTCACAGATTGTGTGGTAAGGAGAGATCCAAGCACCAAGCGCCCCAGGGGCTGTGTGTTTGCCACCTATGCCACCGTGGAGGAGGTGGATGCAGCCATGAATGCAAGGCCACACAAGGTGGATGGAAGAGCTGTGGAACCAAAGACAGCTGTCTCAAGAGGAGATTCTCAAAGACCAGGTGTCCACTCAACTGTGAAAAAGATATTTGCTGGTTGCATTAAAGAAGACGCTAAAGTACATCACCTAAGAGATTATTTTGAACAATATGGAAAAAATGAAGTGATTGAAATCATGACTGATCAAGGCAGTGGCAAGAAAAGGGGCTTTGCCTTTGTAACCTTTGACGACCATGACTCCGTGGATAAGACTGTCATTTAGAAATACTATCCTGTGAATGGCCACAACTGTGAAGTTAGGAAAGCCCCGTCAAAGCAAGAGATGGCGAGTGCTTCATCCAGCCAAAGAAGCTGAAGTGGCTCTGGAAACTTTGGTGCTGGTTGTGGAGGTGGTTTTAGTGGGAATGATGACTTTGGTCACGGATGGAACTTCGGTGATTGTGGTGGCTTTGGTGGCAGCCATGGTGGTGGTGGATATGGTGGCAGTGGGGATGGCTCTAATGGATTTGGTAATGATGGAAGCAATTCTGGAGGTGATGGAAGCTACAATGATTTTGGCAATTACAACCATCAGTCTTCAAATTTTGGACCCATGAAGGGAGGAAACTTTGGAGGCAGAAGTGCTGTCCCCTATGGTGGTGGAGGCCAATACTTTGCCAAACCATGAAACCAAGGTGCCTATGGCAGTTCCAGTACCAGCAGTAGCTATGGCAGTGACAGAAGATTTTAATTACTGCAAGAAAACAAAGCTTAGCAGGAGAGGAGAGCCAGAGAAGTGACAAGGAAGCTACAGGTTATATCAGATTTGTGAACTCAGCCAAGCACAGTAGTGGCAGAGCCGAGCTGCTACAAAGAAGACATGTTTTAGACAAATACTCATGTGGGTGGGCAAAAAACTCAAGGCCTGTATTTGTGATTAACTGTCTAACAGGTTATTTTAGTCCCTGTTCTGTGGAAAGTGTAAAGCATTCGAACAAAGGGTTTTAATGTTGATTTTTTTTTTTTGCACCCATGCTGTTGATTGCTAAATGTAATAGTCTGATCATGATGCTGAATAAATATGTCTTTTAAAAAAGTAATGTATACAGTATGATTCCAATAAAAGAGGGGGAAAAGCATGTAAAGCTTAGGAGTAAAGGTTCTGGAATCAGAATGGATGGTTTTAAATCAAAGCTCTGCCTCTTTCAGCTAAGTACACATCAGCAACTTACTTGTGTCCCAGTTTTATCATCTGTAAAATGGGGACAAAAATATTAAATTTTTAAGTAGAAAAATGAGGTCTGATATCATTGAGGCCACTATGGTTTTCACACTGGGCATGACAGAACCTATCATAGTGCTGTGATAATAAATGAGTGAATGCACTTAGCACACAGTAGAAGCTCAATAAACATGAGTTCTTTTTATTACATGTTGCTATATGTTAGTTAGTATGATTATACAGAATGGTCTGGGATGATACATACCAGACGGCAAACCTGAATTTCCTCAGCAGGGTGGGACTGGAGGGGAATTGGGAGGGTATGAAAAAGAAAACAGAAATGATAAAATACTGAGAACAAAAAGAAAATTTACAAATGGCAGATAGGCATACAAAAAGATGCTCCATATCATATGTGACTAGAAAATTCAAGTGAAAATAAAAGTGAGAAACCACTAAGCAGCTATTGGCAAAATCCAAAACACTGACAATATCAAATGCTGGCGAGGAGGTGGAACAGCAGGAACTCTCATTCATTGCAGGTGGAAACGCAAAATGGTAAGCCACTTTGGAAGACAATTTGGCAGTTTCTTATAAAACTATATATACTCTTACCAAATGATCCACCAATCACATTCCTTGGCATTTACCTAAGTAAGCTGAAAACTTATGTCCACACAAAATCCTGTACACAAATGTTCACAGTGGTTTTACTAATATTTGCCAAAACTTGGAAGCAGCCAAGATGTCCTTCAGTAGGTAAATGGATAAACAAACTGTGGTATATCCAGAAAATGGAACGTTATTCAGCACTAAAAAGAAATGAGCTACCAAGCCATAAAAAGACACAGAGGAACCTTAAGTGCATATTCGTGGGTGAAAGAAGCCAATCTGAAAAGGTTTTATATACTGTATGATTCCAACTACATTACATTGTGGAAAATGTAAAACTATAGCGACAGTAAAATGATTGGTGGCTGCCAGGGTTTAGGGAAAGGGAGAGATGAACAGGTGGAGCACAGAGGACTTTTAGGGTAGTGAAACTACTCTGTATGATGCTATAATGGTAGATATATGTCATTATATACTTGTCCAAATCCATAGAATGTACAACACCAGAGTGAACCCTAATATAAACTATGGATTTTAGGAGAAAATGATGTATTGATATGGGTTCAGGGATTGTAACAAATGTACCACTATGGTATGAGATTTTGATAGTGGAGAACTCTCTGTACTTTCAGATGAGATCGGGTGTGTTCAGGGTAGTATGGCCATGGACCTACCTACTTTTTACTTAGTTTTGCTGTGAACCTAAACTGTTCTAAAAAGTAAGGTCTATTGAAAGAAAAAACACTGGGGCAAAAAGCCTAAATATTAATACTAATTGCCTCCACGTGATAAGGTTATGGACGGCTCTTTCTGCATTTCTCACATTTTCTCCTCGACTTTCAGCCTGTGCTTTTCCTGCTCTTTCTGCCTGGAATGTTCTTCCTTTCCCTAACCCCAAGGAGTAGTATCTACAATGCTTTGGATTAAATTTCGCTGGAATTTTTTCCAGGAAGTCTGCCCTGTTGTCCTCTGTACTCTACATTGCTTGGACTTTCACCAGGTAGCACATATTTCATGGTTTCATGGTCTTACAACTGCCCCTTACCTCCTCTAGGCCTACTGGAGCCATCGAGGGAAGCCTATTTGACTCCTCTTATATCAGCACAAACTACAGCATGTGGCACAGAGTCATGTCACAAATACTGCTGAATACATGAATATGAATTACTTTGATAAATCAGAACAGACATAGAAAAAAACAAAATAAGCAGCAAAAAAACTCAAAAATGTGAAAGAACCTGAGCAATAAAACGTAAGTGGGAAAAGGCCACGCCAACAAGTTGTGGTGGTATCAGAAGCAAACTAAGGCTGCTCGAGAGAAGACAAGAAATGGGGAATAGATGCTTATCGGGCAGTGTCAAGAGTGATGCAAAGAGGGACGGGGCAAAATGGATTTCCGTGATGTGTTCCCATGACTGGCATGGTGTGAGAGTGCAGGTCAGACTTAATAAGCCCATCATGGGAAGAGGACTACTGACCCTGGCCTCATGGGCGAGGTGAGCTCACTACCATGTGAACTAATGGGCCCGGCATTGTCTATCCTCCTTCCAGCACCAATCACTGCCAACAACTTTTCAACAGCTCTGCAAACACCTGCTAAGAACTTCTGTTGGGAACCATTCCCTATGTTTGTTTGTTTGTAGAAAGGGAGTTGAGCTGGAGAAAATGCTGTCAATGAGATCATATAGCCTGTCACTTTTGTACCTCATCATTCTGGGCAGCCTGTAGTTAATCCAAACACAGTAATTCTTTCCATTACCACATAACTAATTTTTCTGGAAAAACAACACTGTTTGAAAGTGGAGAGGCTAAGGAGACAGGGAATAAAAACAAACAAATGAACAAGACCTCTCTTGTTTTTCCTCATAAAAACATGCCACCCAGGCAGTGCAACCCAGAGACAAGTCTGCCAGCCTATACCCCCATCTTTCCCTTCCACATGTGCAAAAACACCTCAATGTTCTCCTAATCCTCAAGCAAAGCTCGTGCATTTGAAGAGCTTTTGGAGACCCCTGGCAAACTGTAGTGTTCTATTTGTAAGCAGAGCCAGGATTATTCCGGTGTCAGCTTCTGCTTCCACTCGAGTCCCTGATACTGCCCGCACAAAGCTCTGGATCTTATTTCAAGAATTCATTTGCTCCAATTTTGTCTCCTATCTGAGGTCTCGACCCTTAGCTGAACTACAATTAGTTGCCCTGAGGATCTTGGAGGAGATTCATTTCAGAGGAAAATGCCTTCTGCTAGGCAGTGCCAATCTAGCTTGTAGTTAGCATCTATGAATTTCAGCTCTGAGAACAGCCTCTGCTAACGTAGCCCAGAGAAATCTGTCTTGTAGGATGGTCCATATTTGCTGTACTTTAGACAGGCCTCTCCATAATCCTGAAATTGTTTCTCCCAAATCTCATTTTTAAAACAATCACTGCTGAGTAAGTTTTCTTCCAAAGCCGCCTTGAGAATTTCTTCTTGAAACAAGAATAATGATTGCTTTTCTGAAAAATGCAGGCTGTAAAACATGGCAGCTGAGGTGCAAGACTGAGGGGTGTGAGGTGGGAGTCCGCCTCTGGGCTGGGTGCCTGATTGATTGAGAAAAAGGGGCAGCGATCGGGGGTCTCAGTTTTCATTCTCACCTGTGAAATGGGATGGTATTATTTTTCTTCTGTATCTTTTTAGGATTGGGTATGGTACCACATTGAATTAATATTTTTGCTCTCTGGAGAAACTGATGCACTTAGAGAATGATCTTCTTATGAAGTGTACCTTTTCTTTGTCAAGACTGCTACACTTCATTGGCAGGGGAGGGGGTTATTCTGTTATCTTTACCACTGGGTACAACACTGAGGAAACTGGGATATTTAGAAGTGCAAACCACTATAGGTCAGGACTAATCATGTTTGATAATGAATTCTTTTTAGCAAAAAGTTTACACTGTAATACAAAGGGAAAGTAATTTATTAAGAAGTGCCCTTGGAAATAGAAAGGAATAACGCATTTCTGCAGATGTGTCACTTAACCACCCGAGGTGAGTGGGGACAAGGCTGCACTGTGGCCCAGATATGGGGTCTTGTCCCTCTCCTGCAACCAGCTAGCTGTGTGCTCCTGGTTAAGTCTGCCTACTGCTCCAGGCCTCGGGCCTCTCATCTGTAAAATGAGCAGGTTGAGTTACACAGTGGTTTTCACATACTTTTTTTTAGCAGTGGAACTCCCCCAGTGATCACTTTTTCAGAAAGTAAATACAGATCATGCCGGGAGAGGCACCTGAACCCCACTGGTGCCTGTGTGGTTCTCTATACCTCTCACAGCATTTCCTGAGACTTCTCTGGGGCCTCTGCTGCTCTGAGAAGCAGGCACGAAGTCACTGGCCTAGATGATCTTGAAATTCTTTTCTAACTGAACAAGGAGAGATGCTTGTTTCAAATCTGGCTGAGGTCTGGTTTACTCCATGTCTGAAGGATGGATGCCCTATCATGCCCAGAGGGGGATCCTGCTGAGTGCTGCAAGCCCAATCCCAGGGCAGCTGATGCTTCAGAAAAACAGGTTACAGGGACCCCAGCCTGAAAACACAGGCGTGGACCAGCACCAGTCACTGCAGGAACTGCAGTGTCTTCCACAGCCACATCTGTCTTGCTGGCTGAAGATGGCCCTGCTGCTGGTGATGGTTTTCTGTATGCATGGGTAGCTGCCATACATTCCCTCCCTCCCTCCTCATGCATCTATTCACTCATTCACAAACATTTACTAATCACCTCCTTCTAGACCACAAGTGGTCTAGTGGGGGAAGACTGACAATGAATAAACAGCTCAACAAATAGCCATGTAACCGCAGCATGGTGAATAATGGTAGTGGTGCGGTCTAAATGACGATGGGATGAGGGGAGCCAGCCATTGGAAGAGCTGGGAAGAGGGCGTTTAGGCAGAGGAAGAGCACAGGATCCCGAGGCAGGACAGAGCACGGTGTGTGCTGTGCTCCAGGACAGAGGGCCCTGCTGTGGCTGGGTCTTTGGGGAGTGTGAGAGAGTGAGCACAGCCCTCACTGCCACTGCTGTGGCCCTGAGAAGGAGTACAACAAGGAGCCTGCTCAGAGCAAGCAGCCCGTACCGAGGGAAGGCTCAGGTGTTTGTCCCCAGGTGGCGGAGGCTGTTTATGCTGCAGAAAGTCAATTAATCACTTGAGCAGTTCGCTCATTTTTTTCCCTTTCTACTGCCCAGCTGTGAGCCCTTGGCTTGTGGGTGGCAGCCCACACTGGGACAAGGATGAGGTTGGGAGAGGAGGCTGGGAAAGGGAAAGCAGAAGAGAGGAAGCAAGAGGCAGAAGTGGAGCCAGGGTCTGCATGCTGAGTCCATAGGCCTAGGGATGCCGCTCCATGGCCTGTGATTCTGGGCAAATTACTTAGCCCTCCTCATCTGAGAGGAGGGACCCCAAGGCTTCCTTCAGAGGCTGCTGTCAAGAATAAATGAGAGAATATATGGGCCTGGCATATTGAGCTTCTCCCCAAAATGGGGGCTGCTATTATAAAGAGAGGAGTGAAGGAACAGGGAGATATTTTAGGCAGAGGATGAGACCACAGACTGTTTGCTCAGTGTTTTACAGTTTGCAAAAATCTTCTTCCCTACAGAAAGAAAAGACATACCTGCACCCACACATCCGTCCTGTGCATGCACCTCTGTACACTCATCCCTGACTTCCCTTCCTGCACACCAACCATAAGTAACGTCCACAACAGAAATGATACCAAGCTCAGATGTCTATCTTTAATGTTCACTCTGCACCAGGCACTGTCCTAAGCACTTGATAGACATCTATTAACTCATTTGACAGTGACAGCCACCTAAGAGGTCATAGGTACTATTGTGATCCCATTTGATAGATGAGGGGAGTAAAGTTCTGAAAGGGGAAGTGACTGGGTCAAGGTCACAGAGACAGTGTGTGGCAGGGCCGGGATCAGAGATATAGCTATTTCCAGGCTCTCTGCCAAACAGCAGGACTACGGGACGAGGAAGGCACACCCCTACCATCAGCAGGCTCACAGGCCTTGCTCTGTGGACACAGATAAATCTCATACAGTGTGCTCGAGGTTTACTGTTAGTACTTCCAGGGTGGAAGCACTAAGAAGACTGAAGAACCAGGCTCTGATCATGCATCAAACATGTAGTAAGCACCTGCTGTATGCCTAAGGAGCTGGGATCTGTGGTGAACAGGACCAATGTGGTGGTCCTTGCAATCAGAATAGACAGTCTAGTAGGAGAGGCACACAACACACCAATGTTCACACAAATACATATTTTAATTTCACCTGTGATAAGTTGTAAGGGAAGGGAAGGAAATGTAAAGGGTAGCATGAGAATGAGTGTATGTCAAGAGTTAGGGAAGACTTTATAGACCGGGTAAGAACTGAGTTAAATGTCTACACACACACACACACACACACACATACACACACACATACACACACACATACACACACACATACACACACACATACACACCCTCTCTCTCTCTGTCTCTCTGAGGCCTCTGTACTAAAGGTGTGTAATTAAGAGCATGGTATTAAAACGGGGCGATGGCAGGTGAGGCGCTCCTGAAACTGTCAGCTGCAATTATTCTGGAGTGCACGCATACTCCCTCTCTTCACTGCTTATTAGTGCCTCTGTAAAAAGGTGAGCAGAGGAAAGGGATTCTCTTAATTTTGCAGCAATTGGTGAAAGCTTTGATGCAAAGAATAAGCTTGAGGCCACTGGCTGAAGGGCAATTTCTTCTTGGATTTCACTTTTGGCCCCATCTCTGTCTCTTAAACCCAAGACCGAGAGTTATTCCACAGGGTAAGATTCACAGCTAAGAGGCTCTGGATGTAGCTAAGATCACATGCTTGGGGCCAGACAGACATGGTTTGGTCGCCACATTACTATCTGAGAGCTGTGACCAAGGGTAAGTCACTTAACTTCTCTGGGTCTCAGTTTTCTCATCTGTAAAACGGTGTGCCAGACACTGCAATCCCAGCTGGACCTACTTGACATCTCCAATCCACTTCTCCTTTTCCTAACTCACCAAAGAGGCCACAAACCAAAACACTCACATTCCCTGCCTTCCTTGCAGATAGGGGTGCCCAGATGTCAGGGATCTGGCTGTGAGTCTACAGGACACTTTCTTGAATTAGAAGGCAAAACCTTGACAGATGAAGGCTTTGTGCCCTTTGTTTTCCACCCTTTTTCCTGCCTGAAAGGCAGACTTGCCAGAGGTACCATTTTGTGACCATGAGGATGAGGAAGCAGAAACAAAGAAACAGCCTGGCTCTTGGATGACAGCTCTGAGCAGCCAGTTGTACCAGTCCTGGAGCTCTTGTTATGCAATATTTAATAAATAGATAGAGACAGATAAGTGAATGAATCCTTACACTTGTTTGGGCTATTGTGTATCAAGTTTTCTGTTTTGGTTTTTTTTTTTTTTTTTCCAGTTAATATATTTCTAAACAGATACACAGCGGTAAAAATAGCAGCCACTTCATGAGTTGTGAGGATTAAATGAGAAAATGTGTGCACAGTGCAAGGTCCAGGCATTCAGCCAATGATGGCCTATACGTTGACGCTGCTAAAGAAGGGAAAACCTGCCATCCCTTTGGTGAGTCACCAGATGAAGCACAGGGGGTGGGAGGCTCGGTGGGACAGATCCTACCTCGATCACTGAAGTCGTCGACCAGCACAATCTCAGCAACCAGCTCTGGGGGCGAGCGGTTGAGCACACTGTGGACGGTGCGGAGGAGGGAGGACCAGCCTTCGTTGTGGAAGGGGATGATGATGCTTGTATTGGGAAGTGTCTCCAGGTAGCGCTTGCTGTTGCAGCTAGAGGGAAACACAAGGGGAGGCAGAGGACAGGGTCAGCTCTCCTCCTGCCAAGAGAACTCAGTCACAGGGTTTAGCTAACTGCAAATCCCACTTTCTCTCTAGTCGTTAGGGAATGAGCAAAATCCAGGGAGACTTTGGTCACATAGGAACTTCTACATGACATCCCAAAGTTGTACCTCTAATCTCTGCATATATACCACACAGGGATATGTATAAAAGACCTCCCTGATTTTGAATAGTCGTGATTTCATGTGGAGGACAGCCCTTCAGTAACACTCTGGCCTCTCTGTCCAGCTGTGATATTGTGATTTATAATAAGAACTACAGACTTTGGTCTTTGTCCTTGGTTCCTGGCACAGAGCTTCTAAAACTTGTCACTTCCTAAGCAACAGGGGTGCCAGGAAAATCTTATGTTCTAATATTTCATCTTTGACCCCAGTTCCTGACACAGAGCTCCTAAATCTCTCGGTGTTTTCTGGGTGACAGACGCATCTTTTGTTCTAATGAGGTGACTCTTGGTGGGCTCCAGGAGGCAGGGTGGTCACCAGAAAGAACATGCCATGATTAGAAGCTTAGAACTCTCAGCCCCACCCCACCGTCCTCCAGGAAGGGGACAGCAGCTGGAGACTGTGATGATAATTAATCATGTCCATGTGATGAGGCCTCCACAAGAACGTGGGAGGTCCTTCCCACAGACCCCGCCCTATGCAGCTCTTCATCTGGTTGTTCATTTGTATCCTTTCTAATATGCTTCATAATAAACTGGTGAAGGTGTCCCCCTGAGTTCTGTGAGCCACTCTGGCAGATAATCAAATCCAAGGAGGGTAACCACCAATTTACACCCAACTGGTCAGAATTACCCCAGGCCTGGATTTGCAAATGGCATCTGAAGGTGGGGGGTGAGGTATAATCTTGTGGGACCAAGCCCTTTACCTGTGGGATCTGACTCTAACTCCAGGCAGGTAGTGTCAGAATTGAATTGAATCACAGGATAGCAGGCTGGTGTTGGAGAATTGCTTGTTGGGGGAGCCCCTCTCCCTACCCCGCACATTTGGTCACAGAAATACTCTGTGTTGCATGTATGAATAGAGAGCAAAAAACAGTGAGTTTGTTTTTTCCTATTACACATTCCTCTCCAATAGAGGAGAAATGATTTATCCATGAGTTTGGAAGAATAAACTGGGCTTCAATGGCTCAGCCCCTCCTCTTTCTCTCCCTGGGCTCTAGTCTCCACCATGGTAAGCTTAGGGGTGGAAGGCCCTGCCCCTTGTGCATCTTTCATACCATTATAACACCCAGAAGAATTAACATTGTTCCTTAATATCATCAAATATCTAGTTGGTGTGCAAATTTCCCTGATCTTATGTCTTTCTATAGTTGGTTTAAAACAGGATCAAAACAAGGTCCACATACTACGTACAGCTCATGGGTCTCCTAAGTCTCTTTTACACATAAACTTATGCCCTCCTTTTTTTTCCCTTTGATTTATTTGTTGAAGAAACTGGGCCATTTATCCTATAGGAGTCCCCACAGTCTGCATTTTGCTGCTTGCGTCTCTGTGGTATCCTTTAAACTGTTCCTCTGTCTGTCCCCCTTTAGTTCTTATAAACTGCTAGCTAGATCTATAAGCTTGACCTAATTCAATAAGCTATTCTGACAGCCTCTTCAAAGATGGTGGTACAGGGATCCCTTAGGAGACACATTGTGTCCAGTTGTCTTTCCTTTTGTGATAATCGATGCCTAAATATTTTATTTCATCAGGAGTTTGAAAAATGATTACATTCTAATTCTATTACTCCATCTTCATTTACCAGCTGAAATTATTCTATAGAGAAAAATTTACCACATCAACTATTTGTTCACTCCAAAGTATAGGAAAGGCAGGGTAAGTTCTTGATTCTTTACAAGTCTTTAGAATGAGTTGGTTACCTAGCATCCTCCAAAGATGGTCAATTATGTTAACTCACAAATGGACACATAACTAATGTGGTTCAATCCAATGCAGTTCTCATTCTTACTGGTTCCCAAATAAACCCATCTTTAGCCAAAAGGAGTCTTCTCAGGTTGACTCCAGAGTCCTTTGGACGTGACCAGAGTACTGATAGCTTCCTTGTTTTGTGATAAAAGATATGAAAAGATTCCCCAGACTTAACTTGCACATTTCCTGCCCTAACCTGGAATCAGCCATTCTGCCAAGGAACCTTTAATCCTTAACATCATCAATATCACCATTCGGATGCTGCAATATGAGCACTAAGGGTGTTCCTTACCACTAGGTTGGTTATAGTTTCTATGCCTTTCCAGTGGTCAGAACTACAAATATATTTTATTTTATTTTTTTGAGACAGGGTTTCACTCTGTCACCCAGGCTGAAGTGCAGTGACACAATCTCGGCTCAATGCAATCTCCATCTCCCAGGCTCATGCCATCCCACCTCAGCCTCCCAAGTCGCTGGGACTACAGGCGCACGCCACCCTGTGCCTGGCTAATTTTTGAATTTTTTTGTAGATACAAGGTTTCACTAAGTTGCCCAGGCTGGTACAAATATATTTTAAACAATACATTATGAGTTTAAGCAGAAATTTTATATTTAACATATAGAATTACTGAGTTTTACTGAACTCTAATTTTATATTGTATCTCCTTTGTATTGAGATATAATTCGCACACCATAAAAGTTACTCTTTTTTAATTTAGCAGTTCTTAATATATTCACAGAGTTGTGCAACTATAACCACTGTCTAATTCCACAACATTTTCATCACTCCTAAAGAAACCCTGTGTGTACTAGTGGTCATTCCCCATCTTCCCCTCCTGCCAGCTAGCTGCTAGCAATCCCTAATCTGCTTTCCGTGTTCATGGATTTTCCTATCCTGGACATTTTATATAAATGGATTCATATTTGAGGCTTTTTGTGTCTGGCCACACTTAGTGTAATGTTTTCAAAGTTCATCCATGTTGTAGCATGCATCAATGTTTCATTTCTTTTTCATAGCTGAATCATAGCCCATTGTATGAATTCACCACATTTTATTTATCTATTCATCAATTAATGGATATTTGGGATGTTTCCCCCTTTTGCCTATTATGAATAATACATGAATATGAACATTCATGTGCAAGTTTTTATGTAGACATGTTTTCAATTCTATGGGTACACAGCAAACAGCAGAACTGCTGGGTCAAAGGCAACTCCATTTTTAACTTTGTAAGGACCTATCAAATGGTTTTCCAAAGTGATAACACCATTTCACATTCCCACCAGCAATGTGAAATGAGATTTCCAATTTCCCCATATCCTCACCAATGCATGCTATTGTCCACCTTTCTGATTATAGCCATCCTAGTGAGTGTGAAGTGGTATCTCCTTATCATTTAACGACTAAGGACGTTGAGTATCTTTTCATATGTCTATCGGCCATTTGTACATCTTCTCTGGAAAAATGGCTAGTAAATGTACATTTTACTTTCAATTTGTTTTGCAAGTGTGTAGAAATACAATTATCCTTATCTTGTTCCTGATCTTAGGAGGAAAAGCATTCAGTCTCTCACCAGTAAGTAAGATGTTAGAGTGGGTTTTTCACAGAAGCACTTTATCAGCTTGGAGCAGTTCCCTTCTATTCCTAGTTTGCTGAGTGTTTTAATCCTGGAAAAAGAAGTGTTGGATTTTGTCAAATGCTTTTTTTTTTTTTTTTTTTGCATCTACTGAGATGATCATGTCAGTTTTGTCTTTTATTTTATTAATATGATGTATTTACATCGATTTTCATATATTGAACCAGTCTTCTATTCCTGCAACATCCTACTTGGTCATAGTGTATAACCTTTCTTATACGTTGCTGAATTTGGTTTGCTAGTATTTTGTTGAGAATTTCTGCATCAAAACTCACAAGGGACACTGGTCTATAGTTTTCTTGTTATGTCTTTGTCTGATTTTATTGTATCTCTTTTGCTAAAAATATGAATTCTCAACATTAATATGGCTACTTATTTGCTTTTTTCTACAATATATAATAGTTTCAGAAAACAATACCAATATTATGGCTAAGAATATGATTACAGAAAAGTTATTTGTCTCCAGCATACATATATAACTAGGAATCTACAGTCAAATTTTTATATATTTAAGCCACTTGAAACAACTCCTCTCTGCATGGTTAGGCCACCAACTCACACACATTGGGCTCATTTATTTCATTTAGCTCTTTAT
Organism: Rhinopithecus roxellana; assembly: GCF_007565055.1. NCBI lineage: Eukaryota > Metazoa > Chordata > Mammalia > Primates > Cercopithecidae > Rhinopithecus > Rhinopithecus roxellana. Next base: position 37,127,644 of record NC_044551.1, read on the forward strand.
TTTTAGGGATTGCTTTCTGCATTTAGTTTAGACTTAATCTTGTTTTTATAATTATATTAAATATTTATATGGTTCCCAAGTCAAATCCAAAAACCAAGTAATGCAAAGATTTCTGGCTTTTATCTATATATCTTCCATCTTGATTTTTCCCTCCTTCTAAGACTCCATTTTATTTTATGGTTGATCCTTGCATTCTTTCTTTCTAAGCAAGTCTACTTGGTCACACCAAGACCATTTTACAGAAATAAAATTTATCAATTTGATTTCGATAAGCTCTATGATTTAGCTTTAGGTGAGAAGAGGAATAAGAGGAGGGCAGCAACTTACTGAGTTCTAAAGCACGGATTTGGAAAGTGGTAGCATCACCGAGAGCTTCTTGTTAGAAATGCAGATTCTCTGGCCACCCCAGACCACTTGAATCAGAAACTCTCAGGTTGGGGCCCAGCAATTTTTATTTTATCAGGCTCCCTGGGTGACTTTGATGCCCACTCAAACCTGAGAATCGTTACTCTAAAATATTCACATCCATAACTGGTAGATATTGGGTTCCCTGGGAACAGATCTTGAGGTGAAAATTGTTTTTTGATGGCTTCTTGGGGAGCACTCTGGGGAGATTCACCTGTAAGGAGGTGAGACAGGCAGAGGAGTGAGGAAGAGGCTGCCCCCATGTGGCTGCATTTGAGCCCCTGGCCCATTTTTACCAGGAACTCTGTAGCTGAGAAGGCCTTTCTAAGTGGTCCTAGAGTGAGACAAGGGGCCTGGCCTTTATATCCAAGCATCAATTAGTCATTGGGAGGGGGCATAACCTTGAGCAAGGCTGTCTAGGGCAATTCCCGGTGGGAAGCACAGCTGTGAGCTGCCCACTGTCCCTCCTGCCAGCAGCTGGGGACACTGCATCTGCACAGAGCGCTGCCTCATCACTCAACACTGACAGAACCCCACATGGAAGGCATGATTACCTTCCCCGGGTTACACGCAATGAGCCTGAAGCACAGAGACGGTGTAGAAATGTATGTAGTCACACAACTAGAAACAGTAGACTCTGAACCTGGTACTCACCCCAGAGCCTGTCCTCTCAACCATGAGGCTGACATCCACAGGCCACTTTCACATCCAAATTTTCACCAGAGCCCCAGGGAGCAGGCAAGGCAGGGCTTCCATCCCCATTTCACAGAAGGTGCTGAGGCTCAAGGCAGAGGAGGCGGCCAGGGAAGGTGGAATTCTCAGTGCTGCGGCACTCCACAGTGTAACACAGCCCTACCCCCGTAATGGGGCTTGAAGCACTGAACATCGTAGGGGGTGGTAGCAGCTCTGCCTGCCATACCTGGTTTCAGTACCTGACAGAATCTCAGGTAATGCTCAAGACAATCCTGTGAGGAGGAAGGAACGCTGAGGGAGGCTCAACGAGGCGAAGGAACCTGCTGAGGTGGAGAAGCACCAAAAAATGGGGCTTCCTCTTGGTTCTTCGAATTGTCAGCAGGGGTTCCCTTGACCTCCCTGTCCACACCTGCCCTCCTACATACATCACCTGACTGCCCGGCTGGCTGCTCCTCATACCTCCACATCCTAGCTTGAAGGTTGCCTCCTCACAGAAGTCTCTCCTGGCCCCTGCTTCCCCAGCTGTAGGTAGGTCCCTCCTGATATTCCGTCCCAGGCATCAGCCAAAACTATGGTCTGAAGGCCAAATCCAGCAGCCTGTTTTTGTATGACCCTCAAGCTAAAATGACTTTTACATTTTTTTTTTGAGATGGGGTCTTACTCTGTTGTCCAGGCTGGAGTGTGGTGGTGCAATCATAGCTCACTGAAGTTTCAAACTCCTGGGTTCAAATGATCCTCCCACCTCAGTCTCCTGAGTAGCTGGGACTACAGGTGGGTGCCACCACGCCAGGCTAACTTTTAGATTTTTAACAAAACAAAACAACATACAGATCAAAGTAAACTATGCAATAGAGACCCCATGTGGCCCGCAAAGCCTGTAACATTTACTATCTGGCCCCTTACAGAAAAAGTTTGCTGAGCCCTATTTAATCTCCTAGCACACTATGCTTCTCTTCATTGCACTTTATAGATTTTATCTGGGAGTTTACTTGTCTGTGTTCTTCCCTAGAATATAAGCTCCATGATGAGGGACATTTTTATGCTTAGCCTAGCACAGTATCAGGCACACAGTCTGTGATCAATAAATACTTGCTGAATGAATAAATGATACCAGAGTTCAACTTCAGTCTTTTTATACCGTATCCCAAGTTCTTTTGTCTACGTGTCTCTTGCTTTGTAGCTGTAGGGCAGTGTGATTCCCTTGCAGGAAATGCTCTTGCCCTTGCTGCAGGGAGGCCAGGGTCCAGGGAGGAGGGGGAGTCTCAGGAATTGTACCAGCATGGTGAGCTCTGGCTGAGGACATCAGCTCCTTTGGGAGGACAGGGAATTTTCCCAGGGCCCACAAGAGGGCCCTGGGAAAGGCAGGCTCAGAAAGAACAATTGCCCACCTGTGTCTCCAGCCAGAAACCAGGTGTGGTAAGCAGAGTAGCAGCCCCCAAGGATGGCCATACTCTAATCCCTGGAACCTGTGAACATGTGTACCTTATGTAGCAAAGGGGGCCTTGCAGACATGATTGAGGTTAAGGACCTGGAGATGATTGAGGTTAAGGAGCCAGGATTATCTACATGGTCCCAATGTAATCACAAGGGGTCTTTAAAAGCAGAGAACCTTTCTGTCTGCATTAAAAGATGAGACAGAAGAAGTAGAGATTTGAGCTACAAGAGGGACTCCACCCATGGTTGCTGGCTCTGAAGATGGAGGAAAGGGGTCGTGAGCCCAGGAAGGTGGGCAGCTCTTAGCAGCTGGGAACAGTCCTCAGCTGACAACCAGCCAGGGAACAGGAGCCTCAGTCCTCAACCCAGACAAGCAAGGTTCCCCTAGAGCCTCCAGAAAGGAAAGTAACACTGCCACTGACACCTTGATTTTAGCCTGGTGAGACCCACGCACGTTGTATTTCTGACCTACAGAACTGTAAGAATACCTCTATGTTGTTTAAAATGGTAAGAATACATTATGCATTGTATTGTTTAAGCTTCCAGATCCATGGTAATTTGCTATGGCAGCTATAGAAAACAAATACACGAGGAGTTGTCCTTGATACCCTTTTGCCCAGGGTGTAAACATTATTTGCAAACATTTAAAAAGTGGAAGATTCCACACAAAACCCCTCATTTCTGGTTTTTCTTAAACTTGGGCAACACTGACCCCAGAGTCTCATGCAACAGCAATGGGCTAGAGGTGACAGCGGGTGCCCCTCTCTAGGGGGCAGGTGCTCTCCAGACACTTCAGCTCTCCCCACAGCCTCACACCAGGGCAGCTTCAGCTGTTTCATTCCCTCATGTTAGCTCCCAGATCCCTGGTGATGCTGGAATCTGAGAGCCTGGAAGTAAAAAGCCTCAAGGGAAGGGGCTCCAGAGACTGGTAACAAGTTTTGGGGGTGGCCAGGTGCAGTGGCTCACACCTGTAATCACAGCACTTTGGGAGGCTGAGGCAGGAGGATCACTTGAGCTCATGAGTTCAAGACAGCTTAAGCAATATAGTGAGACCTCATCTACAAAAATAAAAAATAAAAAATAAAAAAAACAACAATTAGCGGGTGTAGTGGTGGGCACCTGTAGTTGTAGCTACTTGGGAGGCTGAGGCTGAGCCTGGGAGGCAGAGGAGGTTGCCGTGAGCCAAGATCATGTCACTGCACTCTGTCTGGGTGACAGAGCAAGACCCTGTCTCAAGGAGAAAAAAAAAAAAAAAAAGTTTTAAGCAGAAACTTGTGACATCTCAGGGCAATGCATGTAACAACATCTCTTTGTATGCCACTGCAATCTACTGTTCAACTGTCAAAATGGGCAGGAGTCACTTTGCAACTTACTTTGAAATGCATCAAAACATATAGTGGATTGAGGAGTGGAGAGAGGGTTAGATGGATAGAGATGTGATCCAGTAAGTAAACCAATGCTAATTATGGACATGATGGGAATATGGGTGTTCACTGTATAATTCTTTCAACTTTTCTGTATGTCTGATGATTTCAGAAAGAAATGCTGGGGGAAAAAAACAGGTCAGAGTCCAGGACTTCTTAGTTTCAAATTATACCTCTGCTAGAGGCACAAGGGGAAACTGTGGGAGGGCAGATATGCCTTTGCCCTGACTTCACCATTACATCTGGCAGAGAGCTCATTCCGTCGTGTGAACAAGACTCCTCTGATTCCAGTAGTCCAGTTCTGATGGAAAAGTCAGCCTCTCTCCCTTTGGGACCTTCCAGACATCCTTCATATCCTCTCTTGCTCTACCATCTTGCTGGCCTCTTTTTATTCAGTCCCCACACAGCCTTCCTCTGCCCCTTCCCCTCCTCTCTAATCCTTTTGATCATTTCAGCCAGCATTCTCTGGGAATCTGCTCCAACTTCATTATGTTGGCCTTCACAAATAAATGAAAGCACCCCTTCTTAAAAATCCCCTTTCCTTAACTCGGCTAAATCCTTTGCAGCCAAGAAAGACTGGTGATATCTGGTTTTCTACAAAAGTTCCTGTCTTAACATCTAATTTCACAGGAGGCTTGCTTGATTGAAGCAGGGTTGGGGGTGGGGTGGGGTGTTAGCTGTAATAAATTGCCTGGGGGTCCACGGGTGAAATACAATATAGCTATTACACATTAGAAAGCCCTCACTCACTCCAGGCCCAGAGCCGGGCCCCACAGCCTGCAGTTAGACACACAAACACCATCATGCATTAAGGGAAGTAGACAAAGCCACAATAGACTAAATTCACTTCTAATTTAATTCAATCATGGAATTAAAGATTATTCAGAACTCAAATAAAAGGCTCAGCTTGGATCACAGCCCTGAACGTGTGCCTGTCTTTACAATTTTTTTTGATCTCTCTTTTCCTCCTCTATCCATCCAGTCATTTCCTAAACAAACACAAAACTTAAATTCGACGTTTGCCATGAGCACTAGTCATTAGTTTGGTTCCTAGCTTCGTAGAGATTCTTTGTTTAAACAAAAAAATCGTGTGACCTGCTTAAATTAATCTCTCCAGCATCCAGCAGGGTACCTGGCTCTATAGACCTGCCCACAAGCCACCTTCCAGTCCAGAGCCCAAGCAAAGCCCCTTTTCTCTGCCTCTTATTAGGCTACAGATCACAGCAGACAAAGGGGATCTGGGGACTGCACATAAGAAAATAGAAAGCCGCTACTCATACCAGTGACGTTCCCATCTTAGCAGCTCCACTTAAGACCTGTCTACATGTTGTGTTTTAGGATCTTAACACTGGATGGTGGAGTGTGCCCTCTTCCTTTGTGTATGATAAATAAGAAGCATCCTTTTGTCCACATGTCCTCAGAAAGCAGCCACAGGAAAAGGGGCCTAGGGCAATGCTCCCACTGCAAAGAGGCTGGGCATGGCTACCACCGTGGGCCAGGCAAGATAACCTCTGCTTCCTCATGGTTTATGCCTGACAGTTTAGAGAGCACGTTTCCTTCTTTCTCCTCTAATCTGTACCATATTCAAATAAGGTAGATGATGCAGGGAGTGTTAACCCCATTTTCCAGATGAGGAAAATGGAGCTCAGAGGGGTAAATGACTTGGATTTGGGCCTCAAATCTAGGTAGTATTTATTTAAAATAACATATTTTTTAAAATTTCAAAAGTGATCATTGCTAAGCACAAAAGTCTGGAAGACACAGCGAGGTTCAAAGGAAAACTGACAACAGCAAACATACTGTCCTGCCGCTAACATGTGGGGCTGGCCTCTGCTAAACATTCAGGATGTGTCCTCTCTGTGTTCTCCTCTGCACACGTGCATTTGTCTTTACAACATGGCACACAGCACACGGACTCTTCCGTGTCCTCCCTCTGCTTCCCCCACCCCAGATGGCATCCAGGTCTTTGTGGGCTTCTAGATGCAGCGTGATCTCCTGAGGTGCTTGGAAGGGTCTCTCTGGGGTCAGGATCGGGCGGAGTGGTGGCCCAGCAGAGGGTCAAAGCAATGGCACTCTGAAACTTCCAGCACATAGCCTCAATGTTGAGGCCCTCTTGAATCAATACTTCGGACCCCAAAAGGTACTGTGAAAGAAGAGACTTCTGTGGAGTTTAGAATCTTACAACTGAGAGTTGGTGGAAACATTTTCTCCGTTGTAAAAGCACTTTCACTGTCCTGTGGTTTATGGTCTGATTAGGTTCCGAGCCTGCCTGTGCAAAGCTTAGTGAGAGGTGTACAGCACAGGGACAAAGAGACACAACTGGGGATGTTCATTGACACACACTGAAATAGTGTAAAGAGCAGAAACAGTGAATGTCCACCAATAGGGGAAGATGAAATAAAAGATGAAAAATTCAAACGATGGAATACTGATAAGCAGTTAAAAAATAAGGCAGAAAGTGACAATGACAATAATAGAAAACATCTGTTGAGGATTTCCAATATGCCAGACAGTGCTGTAGGCACTAAATATGCATTAAGTCATTTAATTGTCAAAATAATCTTATAATGTAGGGAATATAATTCTCATCACAAAGAAGAAGAAACAAGCCACAGAGAAGAAACTTGCCTATGGTCAAATAGCTGGCAAGGAATGAAGCCCAAATTTAAACCCATCTGTCTTTTATATATATTAGTATTTTATAGGGATAATTTATCAATCCTATTAATTGTATCGGCACAAAAGAATGACTAGGTAAAAAACAAATATTGAGGAAACTAAGTAGGTGTTTGAAATTGTGGCTTCTAGCCTTTATTCTGCCATGCAACAATCCAAGTCAACAATCCATGCAACTGAGGTCCCAGCTGGACCTCAGTTTCCCTTTATGTCAATGAGGGAATGGACAAGTCTGCATGTCTTCTCTTTCTCTTTTTTTTTTATTTTTATTTTTATTTATTTTTATTTTTTTATTTTTTTATTTTATTTTTATTTTTTAATTATACTTTAAGTTCTAGGGTACATGTGCATAACGTGCAGGTTTGTTACATATGTATACTTATGCCATGTTGGTGTGCTGCACCCATCAACTCGTCAGCACCCATCAATTCATCATTTATATCATGTATAACTCCCCAAGGCAATCCCTCCCTCCTCCCCCCTTCTCTTTCTCTTGGTAGCAGCAACCTGATTTTCCTTGGGGAATCTCCTACACATCACCTGTAGAGGGCTGGGGTGGAGCTGACTCCTTCCTTGCCTTGAGGGTGGGCAAAGGAGCCTGGCTTAGCCAGTCACAGCATCTCACCTCTCCAGCCTTGTTATAAGTAGGTTGAGGGCAGGCACACCTGCAAATCAGAGAAAGTCTTGGCTGAGACAACTGGGAAAGACACAAGCTCTTTTCTGTTGAGACTGAACATGGGAGGATATATATCTGGTCTTCCTAGGGCAACCATGTGGACTGTTCCTTGCCTCAGAATGAAGTTAACAGAGTAGAAAACAGAGCCAAGAGTTGGAGAGAGAGATTCCTATTGGCATCAGTTGGGGACCGGGATCCAGCTATGGCTGAAGCCAAGGTCTATTCCTGGCCTTTTCAGTTATATAAACCAATACATTTTCTTTTCTTAAGTCAGTTTGAGTTAGGTTTTTTGTCACTTGCAACTAGAAGAATCTTTGCTGATATAACTAGATAATCTTAGGTATATTCAGTCAAATGAATCTGTTTTGGACCCAGTGATGGCTTCTGAAGGACAAACAGGCACAACTGTTGCCCAGACTTTACCCCTGATCTGAAGTGGGCAGGTTCTCTCTGCTGTAGAAGAACTTTGCTTGTTCACTGACCAAGAGAAAGTAACCTGGGCAGAGGGGCATGATGGGACTGGGAGGAAAGGAGATAACCCAGATTGCTTGTGACCAAACGGTTCCTAATTTCACATTCCCTAGAGGATTCTGAGCTCTTGGGACACAAAGACATATATAATATACTAAGATGTACCATCACGGCTTAATGCTGGAGCACTAGAAAACAAAAGTCAAAATACAAGAGACGCATTTCAAAAATCTCTCTGAGTTAACTTTGAAATATAACAATCTAATCATTTAAAAGGGAACTATAACAAACATTCAGTTCCCTAGCATGGGACATGATCCACAGACCAAACTGAAATGTTAAGTCAATTGAACAAACCCAATATTATATATGCCTAAGGGAGCAAGAATGCTCCGGACCTGGGTTCAAATCCTGACTCTGATCCTTTGCAACTGTGAGACCCCAGCAAGTTCCTATCCCATGCTGAGCCTCAGTTTCCTTATCTATGGAATAGGGATGGTAACACCATGAGAATGTCATGAGAACCAAATGAGACAGTACATTTAAAACAGCCATATGGAGGGATAAGTAGCTGGCTGTTCTTGGAGATGGGTAAATGTGGAGGTCAACTCACAGCAAAGATTTCACAGCTCCTGATTTCAATTCTCTCAGAATCAGGGCTGACCATCCCAGGAAGGGCATGGGGCTTCAGTAAGGCTTCACTGAAGAGTTCTGCTCTAGTAGGCAAGAATCCCACTTTTGGTACCTCAGGCTTTGGCTGGCTCATGACTCAAAACATTCTCATTTGCTCACGCCCTTGCATCATTCATGTATTCAAGAAATGTAATACACTGAGCACTTACCATGTGACAGGCACAATGCTAAGCCCTGGAATTAAAATGGCAGGAAATAAGCTGTCGTTCCTGTCCCGTGGGATACAGAGTCTAATCAGGGTTGTGGACGACAGGCAAATAACATAAACAGTAATAAATTATGATAATTTTTTTCTGCCTTCCTGTGTACGGCTGTGAGGTGACAGCAAAATGAAAACAGCCTAGAAAGGCACAGACTGAAGTGTTACTAGTGGCACAGCCTCATGCCCAGGCCTGTGCCTTGCCATCAACAAGCATGCCATGAGTAGTTGCTGAGTTGAAGTGGAGTTGGAAGTTGCCTCGTCCAACCTGTCTGTTTTCCAATTCCAAGTAAGGTAGTGAGGCTTAGAGGAGCTGTTTGGTGATCCCAGACAACGTGGCCAGCTGGGAGGTGGACCTGGCTCCTCAGTTTAGTCCCAAAGAGAAAATCTTTTGGAGACTCTGGATGTAAATAACAAATCTAAATCGGACACAGTTTCAAGGAGCCAGTGTTTGCCGTCATGTTCCAAGTGGTGCCTGTTGGCTTGGCAAGTCCATGGGGGGCTGACCACGCAGCCTAGAGAAGTGGGATTTTCAAGAAGATTCAATGAACTTCAGCAACTAAAAACTCTCACTAATAAAAATGTGGATGCCCTACATATGCTTGCTGAGGTCCATTCAATGTTCATTCTCTTTTCTCAGAAGTAGTTTGGTATGGACTTGGAGCCAAAAAGACCACAGAGTATTAGCTATATAGCCTTTGGCAAGTTATCAAACACCTGCTTAGTTTCTTCCTTTATAAAATGGACTTGTAGGTTGAGCTGAGAAGTGAATAAGAAAGGAATATGTTGGTGCTCTGTAAACAGGAGGGTCATCAGGTACCATCTTGGTCCAACAAGGAACTTACATGGTGATCAGGTCAGTCACGGGGCCTACCTTGTCCATGCCTTCCCTTCTGACAGAAATGACCAAGCCCACAGTCCTGGGTGGGCTCTATGACCGCCCCTTACCTAGCCACAGTTGCTTAGGGCATTAGCAGAGCTCTGACTCAGGGTCACCAATCCATTGACTTGCCAGGGGTCAATGGCCTTGCAAGAAATCTGTGCCAAAATGAGGCTCACCAGACCAACCAAATTCTCCCTTCTGAGGACACAGCTTGATGTGTGGAAAGAATGTCACAGAGCTAATGAGAGGAGCAGACAGAGCTACACAGAGGAGAGCTAAGGCCTCTTAATGGTGGAATCTAGAAATTCCTGGTGCTGAGGAGATCGTAAGAGAACCTGGAGGCCAGCCTTGGAAAAATTTCCCCTTTCAGGCACTGAGAGGTCTGTCTGTGCCGTGGCTCCACCTCCTTCCCCTGGGGGGCCTTTCTCACATTCCACCTAGACAACATTCCCATTTCCCTCTACTGCCCGTGATTCCTTGCGTGGGATACTCCATTAGCTGAGGTAATCTTGAAGCCAAGGAATTCTGTCCATCTCTAAATCTGTTCCCTGGATTAAAAAACCAAGAGTAAGCACCCAAAAGTTGTACTAGAGCTGAGTCAATTATTTTTATTATTTATTTTTGATTGTGAAAATAATTGGATTCTTTTAGAATTCAGATTTCTAAACTTCAGAAGTACCATTAATATGGAAATCTGGACTTTCAGGTCATAGACACAGACTGCTAGGACACACTGTTGTTCCACATGATTTGCAATGCCCTATCAACATGGAACTAACTGGGCCATCATGACATTAAGAGCAATTACTTGTAGTTCACAGCACTTCACCATCACTACGCTCTGCACATTGTGGCAAATTACTCTTCGGCAATTTTAGGGATTCGTTTTTGGGTTTTTCTTTTTTTAAGGAAATTATCATTTTAAAAATTGTCAAGTGACTCTTGTTTGAAAGCTTTTAGTGCTTGGACTCCTAGATAAACAATCATCTTCTGGAAATGGGCACCACTTTAGCACTTTCTCATGGTAACCAAATCCAACATACCCTCCTTTGCCAAGCAGATGACAACTTTGGATTTTTCCCTAATGAGATGGAGCTGGTTGGGAGCTGGTTTGTATGTTGTGGGAGGCAGGGAGGCAGGTACGCAGACGCCAGCATCTGTTTGGGTTGAGGACCAAGGCAGAAGGCCAATTATCATTCCCAGGCCACATACACAGCTTTAACCTGAAAGGCCAATCAGAAGCAATGAATATATTAAGTCTGGAAAGCCTGACTCTCATCTCATTTGTGCTCCTTGGTTTAAAGATGAGGAAAATGAGCCCTAGAATGAGGAGGGACCTTCCCAGGGTCACAGAGGGAGATAACATATCCATATCTCAAACAGTGGCCCTTGGTCCAAGGGTAAGAATCCTAGGAAGGGCACTTCCTTGGGATGCAACTACAGGTGTGGTGAGGGAAGCAGATAGGCTGAAGAGACACTCAGATCTGGGTTCAAATCCCATGTCTGTCACTTAGCAGCTGGGTCACCTTGGGAAAGTCATAACCTCCCTGAGACTTAGTTTCCTCTTGGGTAAAATGCATCCTTCCTATTAAGGCTGTCACAAGGAATAAAAGAGGTGCCATATGTGAATGCACCTGGTATAGCATCTGGTATGTAAATTTAGTTTCCACTTTACAGAGGCCACAGCATAGGTCATTTTCCAGCAAATGGTGTAAGTTCAAACTTCTAGAATTTTCTCCTCTCTATTCTGCAAAAGACAATCCCCTTAAAATATAACATTCTCAGAAAGACTACGACCAATGGTCTTGGAACCACCAAGAAACTGACTAAGTGGAAGTCAGAGACAGCTCCACCAGAACAAGAGGCAAAAGCTGAGTCTTAGTGGGTAGAATGTGAGAAGTCCCTGTTCCCTTTCCCCATCCTCCCTCGAGCTGCAGACTTAGGCGTTCTCCTGACACACTGATTTCAAGCCTCTTTCCTCAGCTCAAGGCTCAGGCTCATGCTCAGCTATCCAGCCCTTCTCTACCCTCCTCTCGGGGATGAGATAGGCACGAGCTTTCTCTTTAACACAGTCTGGCTGGAATCAGAGGACCCAAAAGATTACCTGACAACGTGTGCCAAGGCTGACATCTTTATGAAGGCCCTTTGCCATTCAGGGGAGGCTTTGCTGAGAGCCAGCCAAACCCACCTGCTAGTCCCTGTTCAACAGACAGCTAAGAGACACACAGAGGTTTATTCTTATTATTCATATTGTTAATTATAAACCTCAGCAGTATCAGTTCGTCACTAGTTGTGCACCCCCTGACTAGGACCAGAGATGTCAGATACAAGGAGTATTTAAAGGATCTTGGTTTGTGCTTTCTTGTCCTTCCTTTTGAACTTACATTTTGGGAACTGTTTTATTTAGGTCATATCTAGTTTTAAGATGGTTATAAAAACAATAACTTTTTTTCTTTTAGAGTCTCGCTCTGTCACCCAGGCTGGAGTGCAGTGATGTGATTTCAGCTCACTGCAACCTCCGCCTCCCACATTGAAGCAATTCTCCTGCCTCAGCTTCCTAAGTAGCTGGGACTATGAGGCACTCACCATCACAACCGGCTAATTTTTGTATTTTTTGTAGAGATGTGGTTTCACCATGTTGGCCAGGCTGGTATCAAACTCCTGACCTCAAGTGATGCACCTGCCTCGGCCTCCCAAAGTGTTGGGATTAAAGGCATGAGCCACCGCACCCAGTCTAACAATAACATTTTTTAAAAATCTAGCAACAGTTTCTTTACACTGCTGTCCCACATGATAAAATGTTTAGTCTTCCTACAGATGTAACATGCAATATATTCTACATACTCAAGCTTTAAACCAAGGATGACAGCAGGAAGGAGGAACTCTGGTCAATGAATATGCTGTGCAAGGCATAAAACAACCCTAAGGACCACACCTCACATACCAGTGAACTGCCAGCTGCCAGGCAAACATTCCTTAGAAGGAAATGGACTTTAATATCAAGTTACTTGATGATTCACAAAAGAGGAGAAAAGAAGAAATAACAATGTAAAGATATGTGTTCCAGGATGTTTTTTGCCACACTGTTTCCAGAAGCAAGGACCTGGGAATGACCTGTATGTCTGTCTACAGAGGAACTGTTGACTAAATTATATTCCTATGGAATATTACACAGCTATTAGAAATATCTTAAAATGTGACCACAACATATTAAGTGAAAAAAGTACTTGTAGAATAAAACACAATAGTATAACCACATTTTTATAAAACAAAACAAAACCCTAAGCCCCATTCATATGTCTCTATATATTATATAAGCAAAGAAAAAACTATGGAAAGCTATACACTAAACTGTTACAATTCACTACCCGGGAGAACTTAGGATTGGAGTGTAAAGTGGGGGGATAGAGAGGGGAGAGGGACTATTGATTTCTTCCCCTGAAAGGTGTGGGGAAGGAGGCTTACAATCAAGAAAGAATTATGTTCTTTTCTATGTAACAGTGCTCCTAAGCTAAGCTGTTCTACTTGTCTTATCATCATGCTGCCCTTGATACCATCTTAATGAAGGGAGAGAACTGATAATCACTCTCATCTTCCAGTCATTATTTTCTTTTCTCTTAAACCCTTTCAAGGCCAACACCACTTAGAAATCAAACTCATCTCTGTAACCAATTTTGCTGAATGCTATTTATCTGCTTCTGGACAAGAACATATTACCTTCTGCATGGTGAATGCGATGCACGCAGAGGAGTCTGCTGGTTGTGTTTGCTGGATTTATATAGCAAATACCACTCACTAGGCCTGGTCCAAGTACCTTCATGGACAGAGGATTCAGATTTAAAAACGTTTCCCTCCCCCAGGTATGGTGGCTCATGACTGTAATTTCAGTACTTTGGGAGGCTAAGGTGGGCAGATCAACTCAAGGCCAGGTGTTTGAGACCAGCCTGGCCAACATGGTGAAACTACGTCTCTACTAAAAATACAAAAATTAGCCTGGGTGTGGTGGTGTGTGCCTGTAGTCCCAGATACTTGAGAGGCTGAGTACAAGAATTGCTTGACCCCGAATGGTAGTTTGAGGTGAGCTGAGATTGCATCATTGTACTCCAGCCTGGGCAAAAGAAGGAGAATCTGTCTCAAAAAAAAAAAAAAAAAGTCCCCCTCTCTGTGAGACATGGGTTTCGGGTCTCAGGTCTCAGGTCTCAGCCTGTGTATGATGCAATAGAAAAAACACAGGCTTGGATCTAGGTCAAGCCTTCTTTGCCTTCTACTAGCAGTGTGAACTGGAACAAAGGGCTGAGGTTCTCTGAGGTTTAGTTTGTGCATCTGTAAAATGGAGCTAGTGATGATCCCCATTTGATACAATTTCAGAGAGGCTGGAACCACAAAATAGTTGTAATAGTTTGTAAACCGGAAGACAATGTTGAGTATAAAAGAAATAAATCATCATCGCACAACAGTTCAGAATAGGAACAAGCAAAGTACAACTGGCAAGGTGTTCAGCACAATGCCTGGCACATTGACAAATAAATAGGAGCACTTGACAAACAGTACATGTTGTTATTAATGGAGAACACAGCATCCATCTCTAGAAGACTTAGAAAATGCATCTGTTTGCAGAAATAATAAAAAGAAAACAAGTTATACATCCAGTCATGTAGATATACGTGGCTTTTATCTAGCATAAACTGTAGGGAGTAGATGCTCATATAATTTTTAGTTGATAGGCATCCATTTTTGCTGGTAGATTATTTATCGTCACAATTTCAACCTGAGGGCCGAATTCACTGAACTCTTTTAAAAATTAGAGAAAAGAAGTCAATGTGAGAAATGTTATTGGCTGCCATTTTATTTTAAGGCATATAAGCACCTTTAAATCCCAATATTAGTCAATATTGGGATCAATATTGGATCAATAACTGTTATCTTGAAAGAAACACCACTGTTCAGAAGGGAGTCATTTAATTTCAGAGGAGAAGAGCTGACTTAAGTCTCCTAAAAAATCAGTAATGCGGCCAGGCACAGTGGCTCATGCCTGTAATCCCAGCCCTTTGGGAGGCTGAGGTGGGCGGATCACTTGAGGTCAGGAGTCCAGACCAGCCTGGCCAACATGGCGAAACTTGTCTTTGCTACAAATACAAAAATTAGCTGGGTGTGGTGGTATGCACCTGTAATTCCAGCTACTTGGGAGGCTGAGGCAGGAGAATCACTTGAACCCAGGAAGTGGAGGATGCAGTGAGCCAAGATCACAGCTGCACTCCAGCCTGGGTGACAGAGCAAGACTCTGTCTCAAAAAAAAAAAAAAAAAAAAAAAAAAAAAAAAAAAAAAAAAAAAAAAAAAAATCAGTGATGGTCCAAAAAAAGAAAAACCTACATTTTTTCCTTTCCCAGCTTACAAATCATTCCACCTACAGGCCCTCCCCTCCCACAACAGTCTCGCTAACAACCTGCCAAAACAGGGAGGCTGCATTGCTCTCGAATCCTGAGTATCTCTGGGGCACTAACCTTATACTGAAGTACTCCATTATAAAGGTGTCAGGCAAGCTTGCTCTACCACATGAATCATGATTAAAAAGCGTAAAAACTACTAGTAAGTACTAAATATGTCTTCTAAGCCTGTCACTGTTCTATGGAGGGTCTGACAAACCACTCTGCACCACGGGGTAGGGGCGGGTACAGACTCCTGTCATTCATTCCCAACAAAAAGGGTGCAAGGTTATGGGCACCGCTCTTGCCATAACCTGAACGCTGACCATAAACTCCATTATGCCCCATGCCACACACCACGTCTGGTCTTGGGTCATTTTTAGGCTTACTATCTGTTACGCCTCAGGCACTTCCTGATATTCTAGGAAGGTGAGTTAATTAAAACCACAATAAAAACACAGCAACTCAGAAAAAAATCCTGTCACTATTTCCATTTTTCACAACACAAATGGAATCATTTATTCAACTGCCTACTTGACACTGACATTTGGATGTGAAACAATGTTGCAAACTTTTCTGCAATCAAAATCGTGATTTTCCCCAAAACCTGCTCTTCCCAAAGTCATCTCCATTTCTGCAGATGGCAGCTCCATCTCCCCAGCTGGTCTGGCCAAAAACCTTGGCATTATCCCCGGCTCCTCTCTTATTCTCATATCCACAATCTTGTAAGTAAATTCTGGCACCTCCATCTCCACCTTCCAAGTATGTCTAGAAATCAGCCATGGCTACTCCACTACTCCTACCGTGGACTGACTCTCTCTCACGCTCCCCTGCCTTGCTGTTAACATACTCCTAACTAGTCTCCCTGCTTCCACCCTTGGCTGCCTACAGTCTGTTCTTAAAACAGCAACCAAAGTGATCCTTTTAAGATGAAAATCAGATTATGTCACTCTCTGTTCGAAACCTTCCAGTGGTGTCCCGTCTTAGCCATTTTGGGAAAAGCTCCAGCCCCACTACAACCCCTGACCACCACCCAGACACCTCTCCAGCCTTCTCATCACTCGCATCATCAGGCTCCAGCCACACTGGCCTCCACAAGCCAGGCACAGTGGCCTCTGGGCCTTTGCATTTGCTATTTTCTCTGCCTACAGGGCTCTTCCGCCAATTAACTGCCCTGCTAGGCCCCTTACCACTTCATAGCTCTGTTCATATGCTATCTTATCAGAAAGCACTTCCTGACCCCTGAAATAAAATCTACCCCATTCTTACTATTTTTTTCTACCCTTTATCCTGTTAATCTTTTTCCCCCTACATCACTTATTGCTGTCGAAAAAATCAATCCATTTATTTGTTTGTTTATATTATGACTCTCCCACCCCTACCCCCAGTGGAATGTAAGCTCTAGGAGGGAAGGAGATTTTGACCATTTGCTCATTGCTGATTCCCTAGGACCTAGGCCATACAGTAAGCACACAAAATAGACACTCAATAAATATTTGCTGAATGAATAAATGGCTTTCAGAGACAGTTTTAAGTGACTAATAGGCTTGAAATCTCTTCAAGACAGGGACTATCTCTTGATCATTTTAGCATAATAGGCCTGAGTAAGGGCTGGCCGCATTTCAGATGAGCTGCAGACTGGAGGTGGAAGGGTCGAAAGGAGTCCATAATAAACACACAGTTATCGTAGATAAAGTTCCTGATTTAGTTAGCTCTGGATACATCAGTTGGGTGGGCCATGCAAGGCAGGAGCCCAGGAGCACAGGCAGCAGCTCTGCCAACAGCTTGTCCTAGTTCTCAGGGTCTCCAACAGGGATGCACAGCTGGCGATGCCACCTGGGGCAGGAAAGCTCAATCCTTTTACACCCCTGCTCTTTCTTGCCCCAGGCTTACATCACTATTCGAGAAGACTCCCTTTCTGCTATGGGAATATTTATGAACATCAAGTTTTTGCTTTTCAAGCCAAACTCAGCGTCACTAAGGCCATATTATCATGGGGGCAAGTGGGTGGTCCTGAATAGGACCTCAGCCACCAGCTCTGCTAGGTCCAGGATGCTATTTCCTCATAGTCCACTCCCTCCTTCTGATTCCTCACCCTTTTATCAGGGTGTTTTGAATGCTGCAATGGTTGGCAAACCATGATAACAAATCCCTTTCCAACTGCACTCTACCCCACAGTCAATTATCTTTTATAAGATTTAAACAATAAGAAAAATAGCATATATTTACCCACATGGCTACTATTTGCAGTGATCTTTATTCTTTGTGAATAAAGATCTCTATTTCTATCTGGTATCTTTTTTATTTTTTTGGAAGATATTTTCACTGGGTATAGAATTCTAAGTTGACAGGTTTTTTCTTTTCATACTTTATTGTTATTATTTTTTCACTAAACACACAACCCTGCTCAGGGTGTACCTGTGTGACTTTGGCGCACTTCTTTATCCTTTGATCTTTTAGTTACTGATCTGAAAAAAAGTGAATAATGATGACGATACCACTGGCCCAACCCATTCACGAGGGATATTGGTCTGTAATATTTTTTTTTTGTAATGTCTTTATCTGATTTTGGTATCAGGATAATGCTGGTTTTACGATGAGTTGGAAAGTACCCCATCCTCTTTAATTTTGGGGAAAAATTTGTATAGAATTATTTCTTTTTTTTTTTTTTCTTGAGAGAGAGTCTCGCTCTGTCGCCCAGGCTGGAGTGCAGTGGCGTGATCTTGGCTCACTGCAAGCTCTGCCTCCAGGGTTCATGCCATTCTCCTGCCTCAGCCTCCCGAGTAGCTGGGACTACAGGTGCCCGCCACCATGCCCGGCTAATTGTTTGTGTTTTTAGTAGAGACGGGGTTTCACTGTGTTAGCCAGGATGGTCTCTATCTCCTGACCTCGTGATCTGCCCACCTTGACCTCCACAAGTGCTGGGATTACAGGTGTGAGCCACCGTGCCCGGCCAGAATTATTTCTTAAATTGTCAAAAGAATTCATCAGTGAACCCACCTGGGCCTGAAGTTTTCTTTATGAGAAGGTACTTAACTACACTGTCAATCTCTTTAATACATATAGGACTATTCAGGTTGATTGTTTCTTCTTAAGTGAGCTTTGGCAGTTTGTGTCTTTCAAAGAATCTGTAATTTCAGCTAAGCTGTTAGAAGTTTAGGCACAAAGTTGTTCAGGATATTCCTCTATTATTCTCTTAACAGTTATAGAATCTATAGCTATGTCATCTCTCTCATTCCTGATACTGGTAATTTTTGTCTTCTTTTTCTCTTTTTCAAGCTGGTTAGACGTTAATTAATTTAACTGACCATTTCAAAGAGCCAGCTTTTGTTTTTCTTGATTTTCTGTTTCATTGATCTCTGCTTTGATCTTTTTCATGTCCTTTCTTCTGTTTACTGTGGATTAATTTGCTCTTCTTTTACTAGTTTCTGAAAGTGGAAGTTGATGTCATCAATTTTAGACCATTCTTTTTTTTCTAACATAGGCACTAATGCTGCAAATTTCCCCTTATGTAGTGGTTTAGTGACATTCCACAAATTCTGAAATATAGTGTTTTCATTATCATTCAGTTAATAATACTTTCTAATTTTGTTTTTTATTTCTTTTTTGACCCATCTGCTATTTATATGTAAGTAATATATTTTCTAATCTTTTGGAAAGTTTAAAAGGATTATTTTGTTACTGATTTCTAAATTTAATTTCATTGTGGTTAGAGTGATACTTTGCATCACTTGAATCCTTTTAAATTTATGAGGACTTGTTTTCTGGCCCAAAATATAATCTATCTTGGTAAATGTTTCATATCCACTTGAAAAGAATGTGTATTCTGCTGTTATTGGTGGAGTATTCTATAAATGTCAATTAGGTTATATTGGTCGACAGTGCTGTGAGAGTCTACTATATCCTTGCTGACTTTCTGTCTATCTGTTATTACCAATTATTGAGACAGAGGTGTTGAAATCTCTTAATCTCATAATTGTGGCTTTTAAAAAAAAATTCTCCTTATAGTTTTGTTGTTGTTGTTTGAGACGAGTCTTGCTTTGTCGCCCAGGCTGGAATACAGTGGCACAATCTCGGCTGACTGCAGCCTCTGCCTCCCAGGTTCCAGTGATTCTCCTGCCTCAGCTTCTTGGGTAGTTGGGATTACAGGCACGTGCCACCGTGCCTGGCTAATTTTTGTATTTTTAGTAGAGACAGGGTTTCACCATGTTGGTCAGGTTGGTATGGAACTGCTGACCTCAGATGATCCACCCTCCTTGGCCTCCCGAAGTGCTGGGATTACAGGCGAGAGCCACTGTACCCAGCCTCTCCTTATAGTTCTATCAGTTTTTGCTTCATGTATTTTGAAGCTTTCTTATCAAGTACATAAACATTTAGGATTGCTATGTCTTCCTTATGAACTACCTCTTTATTATGACTTTCTTTATTCCTGGTAATATTCTTTGCTCTGAAATCTACTTTGACTGATATTAATATTGACACTACAGCTTTCTTTTGACTGGTGTTAGCATGGCATATCTTTTCTTTTACATTTAACTTATTTGTATCTCTACATTTAAAGTGTGTTTCTTGCAGGTAGCATGTATTTGAATCTTGTTTTCTTATCCAATCTGACAATCTCCACCTTTTAACCAGAATAATTAGAGCATTTACATTTAACGTGATTATTGATATGGTTAGGTTAAAGTCCATCATTTTAGTATTTTCTATTTCTTCTTCTTCTTCTTTTATTTTTTACAGATGAGGTCTTGCTCTGTCACTAAGGCTGGAGTGCAGTAGCATGATCATAGTTTACTGCAGCCTCAAACTTCTGGGCTCAAGTGATTCTCCCACCTTAGCCTCCCAAGTAGCTGGGAATACAAACATGTGCCACTATGCCTGGCTAATTTTTTTTTTTTTTAAGAAATGGGGTCTTGCCCAGGTTGATCTTAAACTCCTACGCTCAAGTGATCCTCCTGCCTCAGCCTCCTGAGTAGCTAGGATCACAGGTGCAAGCCACTGCACCCAGTTCTATTTCTCCTTTCTGATTTTGATTCCTTTCCTTGCTTTCTCTGCCATATTTTGGATTACTTTTTCTGATTTCATTTCATCGCCTCTGTTGGCTTATTAGCTATAATTCTGTTTTGTTATTTTAGTGCTTGCTTTAGGGTTTATAATATATGTTTTTAATTCATCAGTCTACCTTTATACTTCACATGCACTATTGAGAGGTGAAGCCGGCTGGGCTTCTGGGTTGGGTGGGGACTTGGAGAACTTTTCTGTCTAGCTAAAGGATTGTAAACACACCAATCAGCACTCTGTGTCTAGCTAAACGTTTGTAAACACACCAAGCAGCACTCTGTAAAAACGCACCAATCAGCACTCTGTGTCTAGTTAAAGGTTTGTAAACGCACCAATCAGCACTCTGTAACATGGAACAATCAGCAGGACGTGGGTGGGGCCAAATAAGGGAATAAAAGCTGGGCACCTGAGCCAGCAGCAGCAACTCTCTTGGGTCCCCTTCCATGCTGTGGAAGCTTTGTTCTTTCGCTCTTCACAATAAATCTTGCTGCTGCTCCCTCTTTGGGCCCGCACTACCTTTATGAGCTGTAATACTCAAAGCAAAGGTCTGCAGCTTCACTCCTGAAGTCAGTGAGACCACGAACCCACAGGGAGGAACAAACAACTCCAGACACGTCACCTTTAAGAGCTGTAACACTTACTGTGAAGGTCTGCAGCTTCACTCCTGAAGTCAGCGAGACTACGAACCCACTAGGAGGAATGAGCAACTCTGGACGTGCCACCTTTAAGAGCTGTAACACTCACTGCAAAGGTCTGTGGCTTCACTCGTGAAGTCAGCAAGACCATGAACCCGCCAGAAGGAAGAAACTCCAGACACATCTGAACATCTGAAGGAACAAACTCCAGACACACCATCTTTAAGTACTGTAACACTCACAGCGAGCGTCATGGCTTCATTCTTGAAGTCAGCGAGACCAAGAACCCACCAGAAGGAACCAATTCTTCCAGACACACCGTGAGAACCTTATGATAGCAGATTACTATTTCTCCCCTCCAATCTTTATGTTGGCACACATTTTATTTTACATATATTTTAAATCCAATAATGTTATTATTCTTGGTTACACAGCCAATCGTCTTTTAAAAGATTTAAACAATAAGACAAATAGCATATATTTACCCACAAAGCTACTATTTCTAGTGATCTTCGTATTTTGTAAATAAAGATCTCTATTTGTAGACAGTATCTTGTTTAAAAAAAGATTATTTTCACTGGGTACAGAATTCTAAGTTGACAGAGTTTTCTCTTCCATACCTCATTTTTTAATTACTAACCATAGTTTACTGATATTTCCATACTTTAAAGATGTTGCTACACCATATTCTTTTTGGAGTGTTTACAACAAGAATTCTCCTGTTATCTTTGTTCCTCTCGCTATAACAAGTTTTATTTCTCTGGCTGCTTTAACATTTTTTTCTTCATCGCTGGTTTTTAGTAATTTGATTATAACATGCTTTGATGTCATTTTCTTTGTATTTCTTGAGCTTGTGTTTCACTGAGTTTCTTGGATGTGGTATTATAGTTGTTATCCAATTTGGAAGACTTTCAGCCATTACTTCCTTACACACACTCTAATTACATGAATACTAGAATTTTTAAAGTTGTCCCACAGGTAATTGAACTTCTTTTCAATTTTTAAAGTTCTTTTTCTGTGTTTTGCTTTGAGTAGTTTCTTTTGCTACAGCTTCAAGTTCATTAATCTTTTTTTTTCCAGCAATATCTACATCATTAATCCCATTCAGTGTATTTTTCATTTTAGACATGGTTGATTTCATTTCTAGAATTTTGATTTGGATCTTCTTATATTCTCCATATCTCTACCTAACTTTTTAAACATATGAAATACAGTTACAATTAACTCTGCTAATTCTACTGTCTTTGTCAGCTCTGGGTTGGTTTTGATTGAGTGATTATATTTGTCACTGTGGGTCATTTTTTTCTACTTTTTTGCATGCCTGGTAATCTTCGATTGGGTTTCACATTGCTTAGTACTGAATATTTATGTATTGATGTCAGTATTATCAAGCTTTGTTCTGGGTGCATTATAGATTTGGAAACAGTTTGATCCTTTTGGGTAATAATTTATGATTTTTTTAGACTGGTCCAGAGCACCGTTTAGTCTAGAGCTGATTAGATGCCACTAAGACAAAACTCTTCTAAGTACTCTACCTGATTCCCCATGAGTTATGAATTAGGAGGTTTTCCAGTCCGGGTGGTAGGAAGAGGCACTATTCTTGGCCCTGAGGGAGCACTAGGCACTGTTCCTTATAGCATTTTAGGGTGATTCCTTTCCCAGTGTCAGATAGCTTCCTCATGGCATGTGCTGATCAACAATCTGCTGAGTGTTTGAGAGGATTCTGTAGATCTCTGTAGGTCTCTCTTTGCACAGTTCTCCTCTCTCCAGTACTGTGTCCTCTGAACTCTAGCCTCCTTGATCTCCTTGGACTCTCAGCTCCACTTCCTTAACTCAGGAAGTCTTCTGGGCTCTATCTTGGTTCGCCCTCCCTGCACCATGGCCTAGAAATTCTCCCAAGGCAATAAGCTGGGGCAACTATAGGGCTCACCTCATTTGTTTCCCATTTCTTAGAAATTATTGTTCTTTACTGCCTGATGTCCAGTATCTTAAAAACCAGTGTTTCATGTATTTTGCCTGGCCTTATTTATTTATTTATTTTTTGGTTGTTTTAGGCAGGAGGGCAAATTTATCTTACTTTATCTTGACCCAAATGTGATTTTATACCCACGTGTATGTTCCAATCAGGGCACTATTATATTATGACTACAATAAATGTGGTTGACTTAAACTTCCTGTGTTGGCAAGCTGTCATTTTTTCAGGGTTTGTATTTAATACATGTTTGTCAAAGGTAATAAGTGATAACTCCCTTCCTTCTTGCTTCTATTACACTTTGTAGCCTGTTAGGGATGTACAGGTGCTCAATAAAATACTGGCCTATTATAGTAATATGAGCTTACAAGTTCTTCTGAGGAAATTCAGTATATGTCATAAATTGACTGTGTTAATTTAACAAAAAGGAAGTGCAAAAAGGAACATGGAAGTAGGGATCTGGTAGACTTGGGCCTTTTATTGAAACACAGGTTTATTCATTAGTGAAGCTAAAACTATGGAATGGAGAAAGCAGGTCAGAATTGTGGACTGCTTTCATTCCCACTATGGATAATCTTTGCATGGGAGAAACTGACCACCTAACATGGGGTGTGCACAGGAAACTGCAGATTCCAGGCACTTTAGCAGTTGGGTCTCTGTTGTGCCATCAGCTCGGTGCTCTGGAGGGGCCTCCACGTTCAGTTGCCAAGCAGCCCAGCAGGGCTCCCAGGGAGTAGGGAAAGTGGGCCAGCCCACCAGCCAGCCACTGTTCATGCTCACTTGGCAGGAGGTGCAGAGGGCAGGCCCACTCAGAGCCAGCTGGCTGACTCCCATTTGCAGGACCAGTGAGTCTCGGCCAAACTGCCTCGCTTCCGTTCTCTGGCTACGCGGTCCCCAGTGCAGCTTCTGGTGGAAGCAAAGGCAGCTGGCACAAACAAACAGCCCCTCAATCCTGTTCTTGACATGCTGTTGCCAAAATTCAGTTTGAAGGAACAAAAGGCAAACATAAACCTCAGCTCCTGCTGGAGAAGTTGTTTAAGCTAAAAGAAACCGAAGGGAGTGAGCGGCTCAGCTGCTCTAATTTACTCACACATTTCTGCTGTCAAACTGCAGGAAAGATTCCCCTCTGGAAAAAAAGGAAACCTCTTCGAGACATCTGTCAACCCATTTCTGAAAAGTCAGCTTCCACACTTGGTGACTCTAAAAAAGGGAGGTGTCAGGAGCGCTGGCAGTAGTGACATCTTTTGCAGTTAGTAGCTTGGATGCTGGCTGGCTGGCTGGCTGGGTGGGCTCGTGATAGAGGTGCCTGAGACCTCCTTAGCTCCACTCCCACCCACCTGGAACAGGAATTGCACAGCTTATTGATGCCAGGGGCCCATCCGCCAGGCTGTGGGAGCCTAGGGACACTTCTCAGAGCAATGCTCATACTCCATAAAATGTACCAGATTTTAAAGAAAACCAATTAGACTGAAATACAGTTATCAAAATGTATTCAAAGCCAAGTGTGATGAGGTTTTGCCTGTAATCTCAGCTCCTCAGGAGGCTGAGGCAAGGGGATCGCTTGAGCCCAGGAGTTCAAGACCAGCCTAGGCAACATAGCAAGACCCTGTCTCAAAAACAAAAAAAAAAAAAAAGAGAAGAAACAAGATCTAGTGGTAAAAGAAATGATAAATGATTGAGGTGATGGATTTCCCAATTACCTTGATTTGATCATTACATATTGTACGCTCATATCAAAGCATCACATGTATCTCATAAATATATACAATCATTATATAGCCATAATAATTAAAAATAAAAAGTAAATATCTAGAAAAAAAAGATCAGTGGTAGTTCTAAAAACTACCTCCATTTCCAAGTAGTGATGAGTGTCCATGGGATTCAAGAGGTCTGTAAGTGATGTGAAAGCAAATGCTTTCCTTGGGGGACATCACAGGGCTCTGTGGATTACATTCACAACTGAAGGGAACACCAAATTGCAGATAAAGCTTAATTTAAAAAAAAAATTGAACGTTTTTCTCATCCAACTTTACAGACTCCCCTGAATTCTACTGAGGGACACATCTGTGGATCCCAGGACTCTGCGATGAAGAAAAGGTTTCTTTTTCTGGACTGTCAGGAAAGAGCACTACAATGGGAGACAAAGGGGTGAGGTCCTCATCCTGGCTCCACTTCCTAAGTCCTAAGCCAGAGAACATGTGCTGTCTGGCCTGGAGGCCTCTAGGGCCAGGCCACTCTCTCTACCCACAGTGCTCTTGCTCACCCTCGTGCCCTGGCCAGTCCTAGCTGTTCCTTTCAGAGGCTGTAGATAGCACCCCTTCAGAAGGCCTTCCTAGCTTTCAAAGGGCAGGCACAGGGTCAGGGTATCCTCTGTGGTCCCAAAGCACCCTGTGCCCAACCCTATTATTGATCTTCTCAACTATGGTGTAATGCCCAGCTCATGTCATCCGTCCCCACCTCTTGCACAAGAGTGGGAGTTCCTTTGAGGCAACACTAATGATTCATTTATCTTTGTGATCCTAGTGTCAAGCACAGGGCTTGGCACATAGAAGACCTACATATTTACTATGAGTAGATGAAAGAATGGAAGAAAGCTGTGACCACATCCAGCCTGTGTCTCTCTCTCACTGCAGAAATATTAATTTCACACCAGTGATTCTCAACCTTCATTATATATGAGAATTGCTTTTGGAGATCTTAGAAAATACTGAGATCCAGGTAACAACCTCAGAGATTCAGATTTTAGTGGTCTGGGGTAGGGTCCTAGCTTTCGAATTTTTAAAAAACCATCCAGGTGCAGCCAGGGTTGAGAACCCACAGTACCACAAGAACAGCAGCTGTGGTGAGAGAACAATGAATGAACTCACCAGGTGAACTTCTTTCCTAGATTCAGAAAGATGAAATTAGTGCAGAACTCAGAACTCCGCAAGGAGCTAAATACATACATTGAGTTTCTGACCCTCAGAGTCAGGTTACAGTTCCAAATCCAGTAACATCTGTGATAGCTGAACTACAAACAGTCTAGACTTACATCAAAAAATCTGGGGCTCGGCCAGGCACGGTGGGTCACACCTGTAATCCTGACACTTTGGGAGGCTGAGGCAGGAATATCACTTGAGTCTGGGAGTTCAAAACCAGGCTAGGCAGCATAATGAGATCCCATCTCTACCAAAAATACAAAAAATTCGCCAGCAGTGGTGGCACACACCTGTGGTCCCAGCTACATGGGAGGCTGAGGTGGGAGGACTGTTTGAGCTCAGGAGGCAGAGGTTGCAGTGAATATAAAAAATTCGCCAGCAGTGGTGGCACACACCTGTGGTCCCAGCTCCAGGGGAGGCTGAGGTGGGAGGACTGTTTGAGCTCAGGAGGCAGAGGTTGCAGTGAATATAAAAAATTCGCCAGCAGTGGTGGCACACACCTGTGGTCCCAGCTACACGGGAGGCTGAGGTGGGAGGACTGCTTGAGCTCAGGAGGCAGAGGTTGCAGTGAGCCGAGATCGCACCACTGCACTCCAGCCTGTGTGATAGAGCAAGACCCTGTCTCGAAAAAAAAAAAAAAAAAAGAAATCTGGGGTTTGACAGTGAAAACCATGAAACAAATGGCAAACCCCAAGGGAAAGCATACTGCGGCCCCTGCTCTGCTCCCCTGCTGTAAGGCATCTTTGGAAAAAGGGCCCAATCCTAGGTGACAGCACATCTTTTACATCTACAAAGTAGAGACGATCATAGTAATGCCAATCTCAAAGTACTGTTGTAGGAACTAAAGGAGGTTATGGGGATGAAGGCATTTTGTAAGCTGCCAAACATGTTACCAAGATGAAGTCTTTAGCACGGCATTCTACTGATTGAGTTCTTATAGCTGGGAAGATCTTTATGGTTCAGTGATTAAAACCATAGATTCTAGAGCCAGACTCCCTGGGTTCAAATTCTGGCTCCATCTCTTTTCAGCTATGTTATCCTATGCAAATTACTTAATCTTTTTGTGCCTCAATTCCTCATCTGTGAAATGGTTATAATAACAGTACCTACCTCACAGGGATTTTAGAAGATTTGACTGAGTTAATATACTTAAAATACCTGAAACAGTGGTTCTCAAATGCAAGCATGCATCAGAATCTCCTGGAGGCCTTGTTAAAACACTGATTGCTGGACCCTTCCCCATAGCTTTGATTCGGTAAATCTGGGCTGGTGTCCAAGAAACTGCAGGTCTACCAAATTCCTAGGTGATGCTGATGTTGCTGGTCTGGGAACCACACTTTGGAACCACTGGCTTAGAAAAATGCCTGGCATATAGTGAGCAACAAATAAATGTTAGCTTTTATTATCTTTTCCTGGGCTCTGTTTTCTCAGTCCCTGAGCAAAACTTACGCTCCAGTGCTACTCAGTACTGCCTTCACGTGGAAGCAATTCTGAAATCTACTTGCAGTGATTCTCAAAGTGTGGTCCCAAGATAAGGAGCACCAGAATCCCCAGGGAGTCTGTTTGAAACGCAAGTTCTTGGGCCCCCATCCAGACCTACTAATCAACAGCTTTGAGGCTCAATATCCTGTGTCCTAACAACCCTCCAAGTGATTCTAATGTACCTCAAGTTTAAGAACGGCTCTACCAGAAAATCACCATCATCACAATGACCCTTATTGAAAATGTATGGGGAGGCAGGATAGCTTAAAGTCCAGGGTATAGTTTTTGATTGAACTGGAGTCTAAGGCCTGGCTCAGCCTGTTAATCACCTTATGGCCTTAAGTGAGTTATGACCCTCCTTTAAGCCCCAGTTTTCTCACTGTAAAACTGGCATCATTACAGGACCTACCTGACAGCAACCTGAGATGATACAAATAAAGTGTTTGGCACATACTACCAGTTCAAAGAATGTTAGCTGTCACTGTTATCAGCTTTATAATCATTCTGATATGTCTGCTCTCAATGTGAATAGAGATGGTTCATAACAAAGACAGAAATATAAGAAAGATTTTTTAAAAAAGAAATAAAAACATCACATAGAAAATGAAGATAATGAAAGTTAAAAACTTCATGACAACTTGTCCTCTACATTGGGGTCTGAACTTCCCTTCAGCCCAGAGCGAAAGGGGAAATGCAGAGGCTTCATAGTTCCAACTCCCTGAAAAGAGGAAGGAGGCTGGCTCTTCTGAAGCGACAGTATTATCCCTTACCCTCAACACCACGAACCTTTGCACAAATGCCTGTGTAAGAGGAGGGAGTCTCTGTCAGCAGGGCTCCAGGTACCTGCTTCTTTAATTAATTCTCAACAAGGCCAGGGGCAACATCCTTAGATCTCAGAATTTAAGAGATGTTACACTCACTTTGGGTGCCGGATATCTGGGAGAGAGCGATTCAAGGAGATTTTGTCACTGACGTAGATGTTAAATCCATTTTCTCGGTACGCCTGATCCACTCTCTCAGCATCGGTCATGGGGTAAGGTCTTCCTTGTTCTCCATTTCCTAGAAGCAAAGAGCAAATTCGATGTTGCTAATGGGGGTACTGTATATGGAGTGGGGAAAAAGGATGAAAAATATGATTAAACCACCAACATAAAACTTGACTTGGATGTACAGCATAGCTCAGATTTTGCAGTGGGAAGTACAAAGAGTAAGCGAGGAGCAAGCATTTATTCAGCCACTTTGCACATCTTGTTCTCATGTAATCACAGTGGCTCTGTGGGGTGGACATGAGACCTCTCATTCCATAGAAAGATAATCTGAGACTCAGAAAGGTTATCAAATCAGGAGTATGGATTCCAAAGCCCACATTCCCCTCACTCCGTCAGGAGCTCCGAAGACCCATGCCCTCGGAGACCAGTCACTGGACAGCTAGGTCCACCATCTGTGAGTGGATCAACCTTGGGCCAAGTCCCACCAGCTTTCAGAGCTAAAGCTTCCCCCTCCGATAACCACAGCACACTTGGAAGAGTCAAATGAGAGCTGCCTATTCGAAAGCTTTTTGTAAAGTATAAAACACCTCATAAACACGAGGAAAGATGATTACTGTAGGTAAGGCAAACTTTAAAAGTAAATCAAAATTGTCATAAATGATAAAAGATGCTTTGATTTTATTTTTGTTTTTAGGCCAGCAAACAAATTAAGATCTGCCTACTCTAAACCAGGAGTGCCTGAAAAGTGTTGCTTTGAGTCGTGGATTTGGGTGGGTTAAAGTGCTAGCTTTCCTCTCTCTGCACAACCCATCTGGAGAAGGAGTCTGATACTCTGGGAAATTTTTCTCTAGGTTCCCAGGGTACATATGGTAAGAGGGAATGTCCACATCCACCCCTGCAATAGTAGCTTAAGAGTCTGTCATTGATGGCTGGACGCGGTGGCTCACGCCTGTAATCCCAGCACTTTGGGAGGCCGAGGCAGGCGGATCACGAGGTCAGGAGATCAAGACCATCCTGGCTAACACGGTGAAACCCTGTCTCTACTAAAAATACAAAAAAAGTTAGCTGGGCGTGGTGGTGGGTGCCTGTAGTCCCAGCTGCTCAGGAGGCTGAGGCAGGAGAATGGTGTGAACCCAGGAGGCAGAGCTTGCAGTGAGCCGAGATTATGCCACTGCACTCCAGCCTGGGTGACAGAGCGAGACTCTGTCTCAAAAAAAAAAAGGATCTGTCATTGGTGAGGATCTTGAAGAAATGGCAATAAAACCAGCTGGTTAAAAATCATCTTGCCTTCCAGAGCTTGTGGTCTGAGCAACACCTATTTACTCTGCAAAGTAAACATTGACAAAGTCAGATATCCAGGAAGGTGCAAGCTGAGACGTGGAGCCGAAGGGCTCTGACTACTCCAATCCAGTCAGACAAGAAACAGGACTCCGTCATCTACAGTTTGTAATGCTTCATAAGACATCACTGATTAGACCCCAGGACAGATAACACGAGGGATCCAAATTCAGTAAGCAGAAGACCAGAAGTGTTTGCTCAGGGAGGGAAGCTTCAAGAGGGCAATACAGGAGAGCAATTCAGAGTTCAGGTCCTGGAGCCAGATGGAGTGGAGTTCCAAGGCCAGCCCTACCCGTCCCCAGCTATGTCATCTTGGGCATGCCGTCAGCCTTTCTGAGTCTGAAGATTTTGCCTTTTGTATTAATTAGAATGAGGAGGTTCAATGTGAATGATGTGATGATTAAGGAGATAATGCAGACAAGATGCCTGGCACATAATTAGCATTCGACAGATGCTGGTTATTATTATTCTTAATGTCTCCACTGCTGGTTACTCTTGTCTTGCTGTTTAGCCCAATGTTCTAATAATTCTGGTATGTCTGGCAAATCAGCTCTTCTCAAACGTTTTCTTTCTTAATTTAGGCAGCACCGGCTGGGCATGGTGGCTCACACCTGTAATCCCAGCACTTTGGGAGGCTGAGGTGGGCAGATCACTTGAGGACAGAAGTTTGAGACCAGCCTGGCCAACATAGTGAAACCCTGACTCTACTAAAAATACAAAAATTAGCCTGGTGTGGTGGCACGGGTCTGTAATCCCAGTTACTTGGGAGGCTGAGGCAGAAGAATCACTTGAACCTGGGAGGCAAAGGTTGCAGTGAGCAAAGATTGCACCACTGAATTCCAGCTTGGGTGACAGAGCGAGACTCCATCTAAAAAAAAAAAAAAAAAAAAAGAGCAGCACCCATTCCCCATTTTCTGGCATCTCTAGATTTCTCTTTCCATCAGTTAAGTTATTGTACCAGCTCTATTCAGAACCTTGTGGTAAGTTGGTTTTGTCATAATGTAATTTTAAAAAAATCAGTAGTGGTGGGAGCCTTTAATGGAGATAAAAATGAATAAAATATTAATACCAATGCCTTAGATTTCTATAGTGCTTTCTAGTATTGCAAAGCTACTACATATTCATTGCTTTATTTGGCACCTCACAATAACATCCTGAGGTTGTCAAAGCAGGAAGCATGAGTCCCACGGACAGATGAAAAACCTGAGGCTCTGGGAGTATGGACTTTAACTGCTGATTAGATGGCTGTAAGTGGCATCAGAGCTGCTCTCCTGACTCCTTAGTCTAGGCTCCCTAGAGTTGATTCTCCATATAATTTCTGTACCACCTTACCCCAACCCTTCCCAACTCTCCAGTATAAACGGAACTGCTCCCAAGACTAATTAGCCACAGAAAACTTTAGCTGAAGCCCTCTAAGTTGACTCAGTCTCATGGCTGCAGTGTCAGGTAGGAATCAACTCTGCCCTCCCTCCAGACCTGGGTTCAAATTCCAAGTCTGCCTCTTTCTTTCTGTGCAACAGTGGGCAGATTACCACCCCTCTTAGAGCCACAGGTCCCTTCTTATTAAATGGGCCATAAAGGTTGATCTGAGGTTTCACAGAGGAAATTTCCAAGCACAGAGCATGGATCTTCCTCACAACAGGTGTTCAATAAATGGTGGCTCCTGTTAATACTGCTCCTTGTTTTAGTTGTAATCCCATAAGGGAGAGACATTTCTATCCTATGAAAATAAAATACAAAATATCCTATATGAGGGAGACATTTTCTATCATCCAATAAAGGTGGCAGGCAAATTCTTGCAGGCAGCAGATCTGGTGATGGGAGTGGAAAAAGGGGTCAGCTAACCAGTGAAGAGGGGCATCTGGGAATCAGGGGAAGGGATGGTGGCTGACGGGGAGGGAGCCAACAGGAGGTCCAGACACCCCTACTAAACACACACACGAACACACACACACCCACACACACACGTAAGCATATGTGCATATGCCCTTCACAGAGCCCACCCATGGCCAATCCCGCCCTCCATACCTACGCGCTGAGTGTCCCTCCGGATGGCCTCCTTGTCATGCCAGTCCTTCAGCTTCTGTCCATCTCCTAAGAAAAACGCCTTCTTTTGTCGACTGTGTGAGCCCTTTAAAAAAAGACAAAAACTATGAAAAATAGAAAAGGGCAAATAAGTTCAGTAACACAGGCCCAGGAGTTACACTGCCTAAACGAGCTTTTTATTGACCAAATGCCTGTCATCCTGTGTTCCTTTATCCACTCCCTCAGTATACCTTTGTTGGTGCCTTGCCATGTGCCAGCCAGGTGTGCAAACGTCAGCAAGATGACAGGAACGCAGTGTCTACCTTTCGGGAACTCACAAATCAGTGATGGAGAAAAAAGATGATCGCATTCTTTTTACCCACAGGAGAAAGTGCGCAGTGTGGTGACACCCAACAGAAATATAACATGAGCCACATATGTAACTTGAAATTTTCCAGTATCCACATTTAAAGAAGGAGGTGAAGTTGTTTTAATAATGTACTCTACCTAAAATATTACCACTTCAACATGCAATCAATGTAGTAAACAGATTAAGGTATTTTACATTTTTTGGTGGGGAGGGTGAGTGGTGGGAGACAAGGTCTCGCTCTGTTGGCCAGGCTAGAGTGCAGTAGCACCATGACGGCTCACTGCAGGCTCGAACTCCTGGGCTCAAACGATTCTCCATCCTCAACCTCCTGAGTAGCTGGGACTACAGGTACGTGCTACCATACCAGCTAATTACTTTTTGTAGCGATGGGGTCACCCTATGTTACCCAGGCTGTTCTTGGACTCCTGGGCTCAAGCTGTCCTCCCACCTCAGCCTCCCAAAGTGCTGGGATTACAGGCATGAGCCACCATGTCCGACCTACATTCTTTTTCTTTGTACTGCCTTTGAAATCCAGTGTGTATTTTACACTTGTGGTCATCCCAATTCAGACTCATTTCAAATGTTCAACAGTTGCATGTGGCTAATCACTACATATTGGATAGGGGAAGGGCTCAGAGAATGCACCACATGAGTTCAGTTCCACTGGGGAGAAATGGGAGAATGTTTCATGGAGCTGAGTGCATTTGGGCTGGGTCTCAGACAGATCAACAGGAGAGGCAGGCAAGACAAACATCCTGGGCACTGACTTGTGACGTTTGGGTGGAGTAAGGCAAAGCAGTGTGTGGCCCAAGGAAAAGGAGTGCCGTAAGCAAGAGCAGAAGGCAGGTCTTGGTCATCCCTGTGGTCCTGAGGGCCCAGCTCCAAAGAGAATAAATGTGTGGCAAATGGGCGTGGACTGTATGAAGAAGCAATTGAATGGCTGAAAGGAGAAAAAAAAAAAAAAAAAAAAAATATATATATATATATATATGTATGTGTATATATATATGTATGTATGTATATATATATGTATGTATATATATATATGTATGTATATATATATATGTATGTATATATATATATGTATGTATGTATATATATATATATGTATGTATATATATATATGGCAGCCCCAAGAGAGCAGCCCCCACGGCCTGGGCTCTGACAGCATTTATCATTTACCTGGGGAGGTGAGCCCATCCGTACAGGCTCAATACTTCCCATTAGGAAGTAGTTTCCCTAATTAAAGGAGGCTGCATTTCAGTGACTGGGGTCAGCAGAAGGAACCTGATACTTTCTCAAGCCAACAGTGAAGTCAAAGGCCTCCAGGCCCAGAGCCTTCCCCAGGTAATGCTGCACCACACAGCTACTTACATATATTCCATGTTCATGTAAATACTTTCTGAATCACCTTGCCCATTACAAATCTTGCGGACTTGTTCTTGCCACTGTGGCAGGCAGAATCCAATAGTCCTCTTTCCGATATAATTAACTTCAAAGGCCCGGATGTGTGGTGTGCTGGACCTTAGTGCTAACAAGAAGCCCCCTGAATAAAATCATCCCTGCGCTTGTTTATTAAGCGTCTGGTTGATCCTTGTGTTAGCAGGCTTTCCACAATGGCTCAACATCTTTATGACAGCTCTAGTAATAATAACAATCCTTTGTATTCTCTCTCCTATAGACCTCTCTGAATTGCAAGAAGATAATTCTGAAACTTGGTGTGTTAGATGTCTTGGTTAGAGGGGGGAAAAAAACTACAAAAACTAAGGCCACATGCTTTCAACAGTTCTCAGGGTTCTTAGAAATCACAGAAGCTGAGCTAGAAGGTCCTTATGGAACCATCTAATCAGTTCAGGATACAGTTCCACAGGAGAGGCCCCCGGCACTGCCTTGGGAAGAGGAAGGCTGAGAGTAGGGGCTTGCTCTGCCCGCTCTTCAATCAGAACAACAACACATCTGTTTTATGCACTGGGGTTCCATGTGGGATTTCATTTGAAGACAGTTCTTCTGCTAAAAATAAATAGATACCAAATTTCCTACACAAGTAAACAAATATATTTGGAAGCTGAGCTAGGACCACTTCCCCATACCACAGACAGAGAAACCAAGCCTTGGGGCAGGCCAGGAACCTGCCCAAGGTAATATTCTGCTTCTGTGATGTCAGGGTTGATCAGTTAGGGGCTAGTTAGCTCTCCTTTCTCCAGCCCTCCCTCCCAATCTCTTTTTCCTCTTCTGCTGCCCACAGATTGGAAACTTTGGTTGATTACTTCAGCCTACTGGTAGGACTAGAGGCTCTGCAAACCGAGGCTCCCTTAATGGAAGGCACAAAACTAAAGCCATGGTGCTCAAAAGGTTGTGTCTGAAGGGCACAGGATGGGCACCACCTGGGAACTTGCCAGAAATGCAAATTCCCAGGGTCCTACCCTAGACCTCTAGAAGCAGAAGCTCTGGGGGTGGGGCCCGGCAATCCGTATTTTAGCAAGCCCTCGAAGAGATTCTGACACACGCTGAGGTTTGAGAACCACTGGTCTACAACGAAGCAGACGATAATCCTACCTGATCTGTGTTGGTCACATCAAGTTGAACAGATAATTATCATAGATGGTTGCAAAACCCTGAGGCCTGTTGGCCAAATGTGGTCACTAGCAAACAACCTGGTGGCTTTCAAGGTGCTTTTTGTTTTGGTTTGGTTTTCTTAATTCTAGTGTGAAAATAGGGAGATTTCATATTGTTTTATCAAGATTTTTGGCTTCTCCTGAAAACCTAAAAGACATGCCAGTACTGGGCTGACTTCCCTCAGCTCATCAGCTGGGCTGTGTGGATGGGGAACGTCTCCCCAGTTTGCCACAGTCCCTACCATTCCTTATTGCATTTCACCTGCCTCCCATCTCTCATTTTTGTTACCTGCCTGGCCCTGGTGAGCTTGAAACATGCTGGGATATTCAGGAATGTATCCTGGTTGGGGAAGATTAGAAACTACAAGGACTAGGAGACAAGAAGCCCTGGAAGACATGGGAGATGTTATTTTGTTCTATGAAGTCCTAAGGCTACACTGAGGACCAATGGTAGACGTTACTGAATGACTGAGGGGACTCAGACAGAGAAGAAATTGCAAAAGTCGGGTTGCTGCTAGGATGAAACAAGACCATTTGGAAGAAGATATTAGAAGTGGCCAGGAATAGAAAGACCGAGAGTCCATCAGGATGTGAAGGAGAAGAATCAAGTGCAGGGTTGGGACTAGTGCTTCTCAAATTTTAATGTGCAGGAGAATCATGTGGGGATCTTGTTAATACTGATTCTGGTACACTAGGTCTGGGGTGGGGCCTGAGATTCTGCATTTCTAACAAGAACCCGAGTGATGCTGACGCTGCTGGGCCACAAAAGACACTTTGAGTAGCAAGGGTTAGGCAACTTTAAAGGGCACTTCAAGAGTCTAAGATTCCATGAAGGGTACTATTTCCTCTACAAGCCTGCGAATGTCTTCCAGTGCTAGTGGGAATGGGGTACAGGGATAAATCTCACTGTTTTGATCTCACAGAAGTAAACCCCTAGAATCTCGTTCTCAAAACAAAACACTGGATTGCTGAACTGATGGCACTGAGAATTAAGGCTCCAAAATCCTGGGAGTTTCATACCTAACTCCACTGCCTTTGCCTTATGATGCACACTGCTCCCTCTATCCCTCCCTCCCTCCCAGGATCTGCAGAGATGAACTATGCTGCTTTAGGTCTCATTGGTCCTTATATCTTCCCTAAACCAGGAGGACTTTGGAGCCTGCTGATACAAGGAGTTCTACATGTCTAAGCACGCAGCTGCTAGAGTCCTCAGCCATCTGAGCTAAGTAGCTATTCAGAGACAATTAGTCTACCTCCGCTCATCTTACAGATAAAGGAACTGAAGTCCAAACAAGCCAAGCTACCCAACCAAGGCCTCACAGCAGGCAAGAGGATAAAAACCATGTCCTTTGACTCCCAGGCTAGTTTTTAGTGGGAAAGAACCCTTGACTGTGACCTTGCACAAGCTACAGGAGTCACTGGTACCTCAATTTTCCCACCTGGAAAATGGAGTCAGCACTACCTGCCCAAAAGGTACTTTCAGATGAGCTGAGACAATCACAAACAGTATAGCCTGAGCACTCTCCTAATTTACACATGGATTGAGGATACTGACTCCTTAAGGATTTTAAAAATCTACTGTAAATTGACATCTCACCAAATCATGTAGATATAGAACTCAAATGTTATTGTATAGGTTAAAAAGTATTCCAGTTATAGGTCAGGGCCTTCAGTAGGGTGGAAAACAAGTTTCAGTCTTAAAATTATAGAGTTGGTCAGGAGTGGTGGCTCACGCCTGTAATCCCAATACTTTGGAAGGCTGAGGTGGGCGGATCACTTGAGGTCAGTTCGAGACCAGCCTGGCCAACATGGTGAAACTATGTCTCTACTAAAAAAAAAAAAAAAAAAAAAAAAAATTAGCCGAGTGTTGTGGCATACACCTGTAATCCCAGCTACTTGGGAGGCTGAGGCAGTAGAATCACTTGAACCCAGGAAGCAGAGGTTGTGCTGAGCTGCAATTGTGTCACTGTACTCCAGCCTGGGCAACGGAGTAAGACTCCATCTCAAAAAAATAAATAAATAAATAAATAACAGAGTACATGAAGCCTGAAGGGCCCTAAGAATCCTATCCAAAAACCTTAACAGAAATTGTAGTTAATTTCAGGTGGTTTAGGAGCCCCTGAGGACAATCCATGGAATTTCTAGAGGTAGTGCAGATTAAGAAACCCCAGATCATCTGAACTATCACCAAATGTTTACTGACACCTACTCTGTACAAAGCAGTGTGTCAGGCACCAAGGATGCAGGTTTGACAGCACAGATACCATGTAGGCCTAATGAGGTTTACATAAAGATCAGTCTCTCTCAAAAGGTGGTTCTTGGAGAACCTGGACCCTTATTATAGATGCAAATTCCTGGACTCAAATGCTGAATCCACTAAGTCAAAGTATCTACAGATAGGAGCCCAGGAAGATATCTTTTTTAGAAAACACATTCTCCATGTGATTCTAATTCACAATAAAGTTGGAAGACCTTTTGTCTAAACCCAGCAGGTTTGACAGATATTAAATCTGAGGCTAAGAGAGTAGAATGAATTTGCCCTAAATCCTACAGCTTGTCAGCCCCAAAGACCAAACCAGAGCTCGCAGTTCTCTCCCTAGAATAGACTGTAAGCTTCTTGAAGGCAGGGGCATTACACCACTGCACTTTCCGAGGCCAATACCTGACTCATCTTAGGCCCTTGAAAAATACCAGCTGAATGAATGAATGAATGCTCTTCAATGGGGTGAATGAATGCTAGTTTAATGACTCAGAACATTCTGGTTTCAAAGTTAGAAAAACCTAGGTTTTACTTCCTCGGCAGGTGGACCCCAGTTTCCCTGACTGATAAATAGAGAAAACTAACAGAATAAGAGTATCTGTTGGGAGGATTAACTGAGCTAATCTGGCACAAAGTGTCCCAGTATTTGGGACAAAGTTAGGTCCTCTTCTAGTAAAGGAGAGCTACTATCAATACATTATTTTTAGGGAAAGTTTATGAAAACATGGTATGTTCCAGTGTTTGTGATAACCATGTTTGGAGGAATAGGACAGCGGATAGGAATCTAACAAGAAAAACTGTGGGTCCTGCAGAGGCAACCTATCTAACACCTGATTCAATTCAACTGGCTCTTGCTGATAACAGGATTTAGAGTTTCCTCATTAACAGGATGTCATATGCCCACGTCGAAACACAGTGTTCTTCAAGGAGAGAAAAAAGTCTTAGTTAATAGTGGCACTCTACAATAGAAACAAATGCCACAAGACCATTAACAACAAAAAAGGCAGGAACATTGCTTCTCAAAAGACAGCAATTCTTATGCAATAGCAATCACTTAATATTATGTAAAAGAGCACGTCTGGATTTTTCAATCCAGAGGTAATTTTAAGTTTCTTTAATTCTGTAGGCTCAAA
The DNA here is from genome assembly GCF_007565055.1 of Rhinopithecus roxellana. Classification (NCBI taxonomy): domain Eukaryota; kingdom Metazoa; phylum Chordata; class Mammalia; order Primates; family Cercopithecidae; genus Rhinopithecus; species Rhinopithecus roxellana. The sequence continues at coordinate 37,165,420 of NC_044551.1, forward strand.
GATTTGTCTACAAAAGCTGTGATTATTTTCCTTCAACAACCATCTTTTGCTACTTTGCTTTCCCTTGGTTTCCTGATGTCCTTCTGCTACAGGAAGCAAAGGGCTGAGGAAGGAACATGGCAAGAGAAGTGAGCGGGAGTGTGTGGAGGAGACTGGCAGAATCAATGTGGAAATCACATTAAATAATAAATTGGCAATAGATTTTGACTGGCTGCTCTAAATAACTGCTTCTGGTATCTGCATGCTTTTACTTAACATTCCACTAAAATAATCGATTAGTGTTCAAACACACACACACACACACACACACACACAAATGGAATTTTAATCTTTGTTTAATCACTACTTAGCAGGCCTGGCAGCCTTTGGAGGTAGGAAAGAATAGTGGTGAAGCAAGCCAACTATATTCTGCTCAAGAAGGAAGATTTGTTAAAGTGCATACTCTAATCCCAACACTGCAGACTTGGCAAAGAGCATCTCTGGCCGAGCTGGCTAGTGTCTTCAAAACAATGAAAGGGCTGTATGCTCTCAAACAGCAATGTTGGAAGGAAAGCTGAGCAGGTTATCTGCTTCATCCACAGTCTGAGGCTGTGTTACAGACCAGGTTCTGCTGTAAATTTTAGGATGGCTTCCCTCCATCTTCCTCTCAAAGAACCCTACAAAGGCAATGAAATGATTTTGCTTTGAGGTTTAAATAACTATAATTTCAAACATCTGTTTATCTACCAAGTAGATTAATAAACTTCTCTCTCTCTCTCTCTCTCTCTGTCTCTCTCTGTCTCTCTCTGTCTCTCTGTCTCTCTGTCTCTCTCTCTCTCTCTCTCTCTCTCTCTCTCATACACACACACACACACACACACACACACACACACACACACACACACACACACAGCACAAAGTAATCTCTTCAAGATTACCTTCAAGGTTACCTTCGAAGAGGACCAGGTAGGCCTTAATTTAGCTCAAAGCATAAAGTTTAAACAAGGGAGTGTGGACAATTAGATAAATGTACTTTCTTCCTGAATTTCAAGGACATAAGCTGGATTGTTTTTATTAATTCATTCATCCAAAAAATGAAATATTGAGGGCCTACTACGGCCAAAGACCTCTGGGAGAGACAAAGATGAACAAGGTAGTCCATGGCCTCCACAGACAGCTATGACACAAGTATATAAGGAAGGAAAACACACACACACACATATACAAGCCTATAACATAGTGCCTTGAAAGCTGTACAGATAAATTCAATAGATATTTACAAAAGCCAAAAATTAAATTCTACCTGGGATGATCGGGGAAGAATTCCTACAGAAGCAGAGTCTTTGACAGGAACCTGGGAGAAGGGGTAGGATTTTAACTGGTAGCAGTTGAGGGGTGGGGGTTAGGGGTGGAATCTAGCTAGAGGGAAAGTACGTAGAAAGAATGGGAGTTAGAAAGTGAAGGGCATATTTACTTAATGGCAAGGAGCCTGATACGGCTGGAGTGAGCAGGATGCAAAAGAGAGTCATGAGCAATAAGACTAGGAAGGAAGTCTGGACCAGAATTGGAGGGCCTTACATCTGAGCTGCTTGGCAGGTGGGAGCCACAGTAAGTCTTTGAGCAAGGAACAGGCTGAAGTAGAGCTCCAAGAATAAAATACGTTACTACCTATCCACTTTCAATTAATCTCAGAATCCTCCTCCTCCCATGAGAAATGCAAGGAGAGAGATGATTTTGTTTTCATTCAGAGAAAATGTCCCCTTTTCATAGGCTTAGGATCATTCATTCTGGTACCCCACAGTCAGACTTAGGTGACGCTGACCCAACTCTAGCACCTATCCAGTAGGCTGCTGTTTTGAGAAAACTTAACTTTCACTATAACCAGGATCAAGCTGTATGAGAAAACAATCAAACCTGAATGGCACTATTTATGAATGGAAGGAGGCACTACAACCCAGCAACCACGAGACTACGTCCGCTGGGCCCATGTCAGGCAAGTCCTGTTGGTCCAATAAGCAATGGGGCTGTGTCTGTTGTCCCTGCTCCAGTAACTCCATTGTCTCAACACCAGGATGTTGAAATCTGAAATCTGGCCCTTCCCTAAGAGGGGAAGGTCACTCACAGATAGGAGCCATTGTTTCAAAGGACTGATCCTGTGTTTCCAAGGGCAAAACCATACCAACCCTCCAATTCCTTTGTTTGATGTAGGTGGCTCTAGAAAAGGTCATTTGCTATGTAAGGCGTGAAAGCTCATTAAAAGACTTTAAACAGTAGGGAGGGAAAAAAAAAGCCAAGATACTTTGGAATGCCTGTTATCTAAAGGGCAAATAGAACCTTCAGTAGCTTTTCCCTTCCATTCTAAAAGAACAATTTCAACACTTTCTTCAGGATAAGTGCCCAAATGTTTTATCACTGGGGGAAAAAAAACAAATCGACTCTGATTGATAATTTGATAATGTTCATCTGAGTCTCTTACCTATCAATCCATCTGTCCATCTATCCATCAACTTAAGTGTATGATGAACACAAGCACAAATCAGGCCTTGTGCTAGGTGCTGAGGATATACTGGGGAGGAAGACGGACGGGGTCCTGCTCTCATAGAGCTTATAGAAGTATGTGTGGTGGGGGAGAAATGTCGACTTTCATCCAAAACTACAGGTAAATTAAAAAAGCTACAGTGGCAGGTCATAAAAGAGTGGTACATGGTACAAAGAGAGTCCCTTTCTTTCAGATCAGATTGGGGGGGATCTGATCCAGCCTGCAAGGCTTTCTTGAGAAAATTGGATTAGAGGTTAACTCAGTAGAAGGAGGAGTACAGAGCATTCCAGACAGAGGGAAAAGTAAAGACATACAAAGACTCTGTGGCTGAGCAAACACGAATCACAGGAGGGCCTGGAAGAGCAGTGTGTGTGGTGCACAGAGAAGCAGGGAAAGTCTGGTAGGAAGGAGAGGTAGGCAGGGGTGAGGATTCTGTCTTTCCTCCAGGAGCATTTAGAAATACAAGTGTTTTATATAAGGAGGTGATAACATCAGGTTGCATTTGGAAAGCTCTCTTGTAGCCAAGTGGAAAAGGGACTAGGAGGCCAAGAGGAGGGCTGGAGGCCGGGAAGGAGGCTATTACAGTGGTGCAGGCAGAGATGATGCTAGATTGTGCTGGGAAGGCAGAATTGGGGTGGGCACACACAGATTTTTTAAAAATAGGGTTACTAGGGTCCTGTGGGTTTGAGTCAAAAATACAGCCTGAGAACTTAGTCAGGTGAGAAGTTCATCTGTAAGATCTGGATATCCATAGTCCCACAGATGCAGGTGAAACCTACCTGGGACCTGAGCCCAGCTCTCCCCTCACCTAGCCTAGTGTCTGTGTCCTCACATGTTACTTTTAAGTTTCAATACTGTCCACAGAAAGCAAGTCAGGAAATCAGACCTAATGAGATAAGATTTTGTATCTATTTCACCCTCAAGAATTCAGTGACACATAGTCAAGAAAGAAGAGAGAAATCCTAGAGGGGTGGTGGCGAGCCTCCCGTGCTCATGTAGAGTGTGCCTGTGCCCTCACAGAGTCCCTGGAGGCCCCAGTTCTCTCCGGTCCCTGGGAGCGTGAGCGCTCTGTGCTGGGGGAGCCTACTCTAGGAAGATAAGTATTTTCACTACCTCAGAAGGCACTGTGATTACTTCAACCAAAGAAACAGTCATCATTGGTGTTCACGCTGGAGTTAAACCTGCCTAAACTGGACTTTTGAGAGGTGGTGTGTCTTCACATTCCATGGGCGATTGTCAAGGGTGATTCTGATTTTGTGTTATTTTCATCTTAAGTGGTAAGTTTTTTATAGCCTAACTCTTTCATGAGATTAGACTTGACTATATTATTATCGTCATTATATCCACTTTGTAGATGACAAAACTGAGGCTTGGAGAGAATATCCATATGAAAGCATTTTGCAAACTGCCAGCCACCACATGAGTGTAATCATCACAGCTAATATCACCTATCACATGTACCTGCCCATTCCTTCCCAAACTCAGTATCTATAAAGGCTGCAGGAACATAGTTCTCAAATAAGGAAAACATGGTGAGATGAATCATACTTCTGTACCAAGAGGGCAATTCCCAAGAGGTTTTGAAAATCTCAGTCTAGCTGATGTGTGATCAATCACAGGAAAGCCCCTAGAAAGTGCTCTTCTTAGAGGCTTGACGGGCTGGGCAGGAGCGAGGGCTGCAATATTGCTCTGCACAGCAGCTGTGGATGGGAAAAAAGAAAAAAAGGGACTGGAAAGCTCATCAGAAGGCAAGTTCCTACTTTTCAGAGAGAGAATAAAAAATGACTGCAAACATATCCTATTAGTCTCCTAGCTGGGTAAGTAGGGTTGAGCCACCCAGTTATAAAGAAGTTGCTCTTATAATAGTAATAATTATAATCATAATCCCCTACATTCTGAAGACAGCAGACCAGAGTGAATAAGACCATCTGTTTTGGCGTTGGAAAGGCCTAGGCTTGTGCCACAGTTCTGTTTATTAGCTCTGTGATCTTGAGCAAGTTACGCTATTTTTCACAAGCCTTGGTTCCCCAACTGTAAAATGGGGGAAATTAATAGTCCCTAGCATAAAGGTTATTATGAAGATTAAATGAGATGCAGCAAGTATAGCTCTTAGCAGTGTTTGGTATCTAGGAAGCACTAGCAATGCTAGCTACCATTATTAGTTACTATTTGGTAGTATTTCATAATTTACAAAGCACTTTTATATTTATGTCCCATTCCTTCCTCTCAGTTGCACCAGGGCAAAAGCAGACATCACCAACCTATTGTAATATTCTTCCTTGTGGATTCCAGACTTCGAGAATCTTTCTCAACACTGTACTCCAAGCAGTGCTTACCCATCAGCTGGCGTTGGTCAGGGGACAGGACCCATCTGCCACAGCTGCCTTAAGCTGGAAGAGTGAATTTCCAAGTATACCTGGTAGACAGTGACCCACTGGTTGATTTCTACAATCTTGGCTCTTTGGCCTGGCTGGCTGCTCACTGCTTGAAAAGGTCCCCCAAGAAGGGGAGAGGGGTAAGAGCATGGGGAAACAACATGTGACTGATGGTAGTCCCCTCCTCTTTGAACTCCTTCCTGGCCCAGGAGGAAAGTCTCTGCCTGGACAATGATCCTGGCCTTCTCCATCTCCCATCTTGGAAACTGAGAACTCTCTGAATTCTTCTTTGCTTCTCTTAGGGTGGAGGCCATAAAGGGCTTTGAATCTCCTGGGCAGCACCCAGCCCCTTACCTATCCTGCCTCACGCTCACTCTGGCATTCTTGTTTTTTATTTATTTATTTTTTAAGAGATGGGATCTTGCTCTGTTGCCCAGGCTGGCTTGCAGTAGCATGATGATAGCTCACTGCAGCTCCAGCCTCAACCTCTTGGACTCAAGCAATCTTCCTGCCTCAGCGTCCCAAGAAACTAAGACTACAGGTACACGTACCGCCACACCTGGCTTTTTTTTTTTTTGTACAGACGAGGTCTTATTATGTTGCCCAGGTTGGTCTCAACCTCCTGGCCTTAGGCGATCTTCCCACCTGGGACTCCCAAAGTGCTGAGATTATAGGCGTGCACCATCATGCCCAGCCTCTCTTGTTCTTATATAATGATTTCTTAGATATATGGTGTCCCAGGCAGGATATGTGAGGTGCAACCACAAGAGAGCACACAGGACAGTCTTCCCAGACCATAGCAAACTGCTATGAATGCAGATACTCCTGTAGGAATCATCGAAACCTCAGGCAAGCTTCCCTGACCCCTCTGGCTAGATCACGCCCCTGATATGGGAACTTACAGCATCCTCACTGCTCCTTTGTGACTTCACATTCATTTGGATGATCATTTGACTACTGTCTGTCTATCCTCAAATTGTGAGCTCTATGAGAAGACATCAATTTCTGTTGAATGAATGAATAATGAATGAATGAGTGGAGACATCTTTTATCTTTTCCAGATGAAGGAAAGGTCACCCATGGATTAGACATGTCTATTATAGTCACAAAGATTTGATACCATAAAAGGGTTCTGAGAATTGACTTTATCCTATGACTAAATGGCTTCAGGTCAACTTAATGGGCTACAAAACTCAAAGGAGAGCTGACTCACCTGATCCTGAAATAATTTTTAAAAAGATGCAACAGGCTTTGAACTCTTCTACCTTCTTCCTTCTTTCATTTTCAAACAGTTTCCTTTCTGGATTCCTAACTAAGGCTTGTGGCAGAAATTGCTGTATATCCCCTAGGAGCTGTTCTTTTCTTCCACAGAAATAAGAATTTTGGCTGGGATATGATTGCTCAGAATAAAGATGATATTTTCCTGACATCCTTGTAGCTAGATGTAGCCTGACTGGGTTCTGTCCAATGAGAGGTGAGTGGAGGAGCTGCATGGTAGCCTGCTATGGTTTGAGCATGTTCCCCAAAGTTTGTGTGTTGGAAACTGAATCCTCAGTGCAACAGTATTGGGAGGTGGAACCTTTAAGACGTGATTAGCTCATGAGGGCTCTACCCTGATGAATGGATTAATGCTGTTATGGAGGGAGTGGGTTAATTACTGTGAGAGCAGGGCCCTTACAGGATGAATTTGGTCCCATCCATCTCTCTCACCCATGTGACGCTTTCTACCACCTTATGTGGCAGCAAGAAAGCCCTCACGTGATGCTGCCCTTGATCTCGGACTTCCCAGCCTCGGAAACTGTGACCAAATACATTTATTTTCTTTATAAATTATCCAGTTTCTGGCATCTGTTACTACAGCACAAAACAGGTTAAGACCCAGCCTCATGGAACTTACCAGAAAAAATTACTAATGTGCACCTTTGCCTTTCTTGTTTATCCCTTCCTCTGTCTTGCTGCCTAGAATGCAAAGGCCGCTATGATGGACCATAAGGTGCAGCTCCACGCTCTTGGGATGGCTGAAGCCATCAGCAGGGAGTACAGGTTCTTGAGGACTTCAGGGGGCAGAAATGTGATACTAGTCCTGGAGTTAAAACCTCCAGACTTTGAAGTGACAGAAAAATACACTATCTTGTTTGAACCATTCAAATATAATCGTAACTGATATAAGCTTCTTCTCTTGAAGCTTGAAAGACTGAGGAATAGCTTACGGTGTGGAGAGGTTCTTGAAGGAGGACCCGAAAGACACAGGCTTCAGATTCCTGGCTGTACATTTATGAAGAGTAGGACCTTAGGCAGGTCCCCTTGTCTTTCCAGGCCTCCATTATTTGACAGTAGAATGGGGATCAAAATAATATCTGCCCATGACACGATTATCTACATAAGAAATGCTAAGGAATCTACAAAAAAGCTAGTAGAACTAATGAGTTTAGCAACATATAAGGTCAATATATAAAAATCCATTTTATTTCTAAATACTATCAATGAAACATTGAAAACTGATGTTAAAATACCAATTTCCATGGTGTCAAAAATATCAAATAGTCGAGATACATTTAACAAAATGTATAAGACCTACACACTGAAAACTACAACACTGCTAGAGAAATCAAAGATCTAAATAAACGGAGAGATACATCATGTTTATTGGTCAGAAGACTCAATATTGTTAAAATGTGAGTCCTCTCAAAATTGATCGATCGACTCAAGGCACTCTTTATAGAAACTGATATTCAACAGACCTGGAAAAATAGCCAAAATAATTCTGTTTCAAAAGAGGGGCAAAGTTGGAGGACTTACATGTCCTAATTTCAAGGCACTCCTGGGATACAGTGACCAAGAGAGAGTGGCCATAAGGTAAGGACAGATATGTGATCAATGGAGTGGACAGCTCATAACAATACACATTCAGTTGTTTTTGAACAAAGGTGCTAAGAAAATTCAATAGGTAAAGGATAATCTTTTCAACAAATAGTGTCCAAACAATTAGATATTCATATGTCAAAAAAATACACCCCACACTTCCTCACACCCGACACGATGTAAACTTGAAATAGATCATAGACCTAAGTGTAAGAGCCAAAACTATAAAATTTGTAGAAGAAAGTATGTGAGAAAATCTTAGTGACTTTGGTTTAGGCAAAGGTTTCTTATAGAGGACACAAACTGCAATAAAATATGAATAAGTTAGAATTCATCACAATTAAAAACTTTTGTTGTTGTTTAAGGGACAAGCCATGAACTGGGACTGGGAGAATATATTTGCAAAACACATATCCTTTAAAATAATTTTTTTTTTTTTTTTTTGAGACGGAGTCTCGCTCTGTCGCCCGGGCTGGATGGAGTGCAGTGGCACAATCTTGGCTCACTGCAAGCTCCGCCTCCCGGATTCACGCCATTCTCCTGCCGAAGCCTCCTGAGTAGCTGGGACTACAGGCGTCCACCACCGCGCCCGGCTAATTTTTTGTATTTTTAGTTTCCATCCCTTTCCTTCCCAGTCTCTAGTAACCACTATTCTACTCTCTACTTCTATGAGGTCAACTATTTTAGCTCCCACATATAAGTGAGAATATGCGGTATTTGTCTTTCTGTGCCTAGTTTATTTCCCTTAACATAACTACCTCCAGTTTCATCCATGGTGCTGCAAATAACTTAATTTCATTCTTTTTTATGGCTGAAAAATATTCTATTTTGTATATATACCACATTTTCTTTATCCATTTATCTGTTGATGGATATTTAGGTGGATTCCTTACCTTGCTGCAATAAACATGGGAGTACAGATGTCTCTTTGACAGGCTGATTTACTTTTCTTTGGATATATACCCAGAAGTGGGATTGCTGGATTGCTGGATTATATGGCAGTTCTATTTCTAGCTTTCTGAGGAACTTCCATACTGTGTAAAACACATATTTGATTAAGGACATATTCAGAATGCATAAAGAACTCATACCAGTCTGGGCAACACAGTGAGACCTCATCTCTAAAAAAACAAAATAAAAAAAAAAATTGTCAAGGGTGGTGGCACATTCCTAGAGTCCCAGCTACTTAGGAGGATGAGCTGGGAGGATTGCTTGAGTCTAGGGGTTTGAGGCTGCAGTGAGTCACTGCACACACTGTGACACACAGTGTGTCATGTGACACAATGTCACTATACTCCAGTGGACAGAGTGAGACCTGGTCTCAAAAAAAAAAAAAAAAAGAACTTTTATAAATTCACCATTACTAGTCATTAGGGAAAGGCAAATCAAACTACACCATTAAGCTGGGTGGAGTGGATCATGCCTGTAATCCCAGCACTTTGGGAGGCTGAGGTGGGTGGATCACTTGAGGTCAGGGGTTCAAGACCAGCCTGGCCAACATGGTGAAACCCTGTCTGTACTAAAAATACAAAATTAGCTGGGCGTGGTGGTGCGTGCCTGTAATCCCAGCTACTTCGGAGGCTGAGGCAGGAGAATCACTTTAACCTAGGAGGCGGAGGTTGCGGTGAGCCGAGATCGCACCATTGCACTCCAGCGTGGGCAATAAGAGCAAAGCTCCATCTCAAAAAAAAAAAACCCAAAAAGGCAAAAAAAAACAACAACAAAAAACCCTACCATTAAATATCATTTTACACCTACTAGGCTAGCTATAGTTTAAAAAGTGGAAAACAACAAGTGTTAGTGAGGATGTGGGTGGAGAAATTGAAACCTTTGTGCACTGCTGGTAAAAATGCAAAATGGTGCAGCTGCTGTTAAAAAGTTTTGTGGTTTCCAAAAGGTTAAATGTAGAACTACCATATAATCCAACAATTCCATTTTAGGTATGTATCTAAAAGAACTGAAAGCAGAGACTGGAACAGACATTCTTAGGCCAATATTCTTAATAGTCACATTACCACAATAGACAAAAGGTGGCAACAACTCAAGTGTCCATTAACAGATGAAGATGGAAACAAGATGTGACATATATATACAATGGAATATTATTAAGTCATAAAGAAGAATGGAATTTTGATATATACTACAACATGGATAGACCTTGACCATATTATGCTTAGTGAAACAAGCCTGACATAGAAGGTCATACATTGTATGATTCCACTTACATGAGGTACCTAGAATAGGCAAATTCATAAAGACAGAAAGTAGAATAGAGGTTACAGAGGAGTAAGAATGGGGATTATTGTTTACAGGGAGTTATTGTGGGGAATCATTAAAAAATTGGGTATAGATAGTGGTAATGGTTACATGGCATTGTGAACATATCTAATGCCACACAATTGTACACTTGTGAATGGTTAAAATGACAACTATTATATTCATTTTAGCACAATAAAAAAAATACCTCCCTTCTCCTCCCCTCTAAAAAAGCCAATTCTTCTCATTTTCAACTCTTACATATTCTAATATCCTTCTGGTGATTCAAATGTATATTAGCATATTAAAGGCTCTTTGAAGTCACACAGAAAAGAAAGCTGTCTAACTTTGTTTAATACAGCATTTCACAAGTTTATTTGACTAGAAGTCTCCCACCCTGACAACCACTCATCTACCCCCACTCACTAGACAATGATTAATACCCTAGGAAACTCACATACTTTTTTGATGGTTATAGGGATTGGGTTGATGAGGGAGAATACAACATGATTTCTCCTCTTGGCAACGTGCAATTCAGTTTTGTTTTGTTTTAAAAAAGCACATAGACATCAAACAACTACACCAAGATTTCAAACTGACATACTAACTTGGAAGGAGGGAAATGAAGTTTATGTTAACATTTTCCAAAGGAAAGTTTCAGTCAATTTCTGAAGCATCTGTCACCCATCTGTCCACTCACTCATCCATTCATCCATCTGTCCATTCATCTAATACATGTTTATTGTGCAACTACTATTTTTTGGCCTTACGTTAGGTACTCCAGGGAATATCATAAAGACAATGATTTATGTCTACGACACAGGCCATATTGGAGATCATTTCGTTTCAAAAACTGCTACTGGGACCTGGGAGAAGAACTACAAATTCTCAGGAGCCAGAAGAATGGTTCTGGGAACAGTTTTGCAGAGGGGCACTGGGGCTGGGTGTTGAAGGGTGAGTATATAATGAGTACCACATGAGTAAAGGTAATAAAGTTGCCCTGAAATACTCCTCTTTTGTCTTTCACTCACAAAGAAGACTGTAGACTATTTTATAAGCCTGGCTTCTCATAACTCTGGTTTATGAGTCACTGTACATTTTCCAAATGGTTTATCACATTTAGATTTCTCCAAAAGCCTGAGAAACAATGCATTTGAATTTCTTTCATTCTAGAGAGTTGAGGACGATTTCTCAGGATGACTACAGTAGATTGTGAAAGTGGTCTCAATCCTCCATCCCAGGCCCTTTGCAAAGTGATTGTGTAGCTCCTCCCATCAAGAGTGGAATCTCTTTCCCCACCTACTGAAGTTGGTCTGGCTCTGTGACTTGCTTTGGCCAAAAGAATGAGGCAGAAGTGACAGTGTGCCAGCTTGAGTCCAAGCTTCGAGAGACTTGTACTCTTTTGCACTTATTTCTTGTCCTTCTGCCTCCTCTATGAGAACAAATCCAGCCTAGTATGCTAGAGAGATGTTAGAGGCAAGCAGAAGATAAGACATGTGGAGAAGAACTGAGGTAATCCTAGACAGCTGACAGAGAGCCAAGCCCCAAGGATAGGAGAGAGCCCAGCCAAGTTCGGCAGAGCTGCCCAGCCCAGCCCCAGTTGACCAGAGATACATGAGTCAGCACAGCCAAGGCCAGAGAAACCACCTGACTGGTGTGTAGTCCTGTGAGCAACAATATATGGTTGTTGTTTGAGGTCACGGAGCTTTGGCGTAATTTGTTATACAGCATTGTTTATGGTAAGGAGGAATCAATCAAATGACCTTAGAGAGGATTCAGTTCCGTTCTGTGTTTGCATGCTAAGGTGCCAAAACAGAAATAGAACTGTTTGAATCTTGTCCTCCCACCTCATTTTTTAAGATCCAAATAACATCTATCTCCCAAGGCTCAGTTCAAACACCACATCTTCAAGAAGCCCTACTTCTATCCTCCTCCACTTACAAAATAATCTCCCTTCCACTGACCTCTCACTGCACTCTCTCTGCCTCTCTCTTTTTGAAAGTTAGCACTTAAAGTCTTAAACTATAGCCATTTATATACATGTTATTCCCTCTTACTGGACTCTAAACTAGTGTTTTTAAACTATCTGTAATGAAGAACCACTTCAATTTCTAATTCACTGTGAATGAAACCATCTGTGGTAGGCAGAATTCTAAGAATGACTTCCAATGACCTTCATCTTCCTATAATCCCCTCCCTTTTGAATGGAGATGGAACCTGTGAATATGATGAGATATCACTCCTGTGATTACTCATGTTATATGGCAAAATGGAGATTATTCAAGTCGACTTAACCTAATCACACACAAAAAGCTGAGCGCTCTCTCCATCTGGCGGTACAGAAGGAAGTCAAAGTGATTTGAAGAGAGAGAAGAATTAGATATGGCATTGCTGGTTTTGTAGATCAAGGGGGCCATGTATGGGTAGCCTCTAGGAACAGAGAGCAACCCCTAGCTTCCACAAAAACCAGGGGCCTCAATCCTGAACTGCAAAAAACTGAATTCTGCCAACACCCTGAATGAGTCTGGAAGTGGATTCTTCTCCAGAGCCTCCAGATAAGAGCCCAGCCTGGCTGAAATATTGATTTTGGCCTTGTCAGACCCTAAACAGAAACTCCAGTTTAGTCAGCTTAGTTAGACTCATGACCTGTAAAACTCTGAACTAATAAATTCATATTGTTTTAAGCCACTAAATTTGTAGTAATTGTTACACAGCAATGGGAGCATAATATACTTCTCAATAGTATGGCAGATTATATTTTCAAAAGCTAGCTGCAGTGAAATCTTCTGTCTCTCGTGCTCTTCTAGAACCTTTCCACAAGCTCACTGAGAGGTGGAATTTCCATACTCTGCCTTTGAACTTGGGCAAATCTTTGTGAATGCTTCAATCAATAGAGTTTGGCAGCAGAAATGCAATGTGACTTCTGATTTCTACATGACTAGATCATAAAAGTGCCAGGCACATTTTCCTTGTTCTCCTGGGACACTCATTCTTGGATCCCAGCCACCATGCTATGAAGAACCTCCCCTGTGGAGAGGTCGACAAGGAAAGGAACTGACAGCCAGCACCACTTTACCAGTCATGCGAATGAGCCATCTTGGAAGTGGATCCTCTGGCTCCTGCTGACCCACCTGGCAGGCGCTATGTGCAGCAGAGATAAAGTGTTCAGAAAGTCCTGCTCAAATTGTAGATTTGAACAAATGAATGACTGTTGTTCTTTTAAAGCCACTAAGTTTGGGAGCAATTTGTTAAGCACCAATAGTAACTGAAACAAGTATGCAGCTTGCGTCACATGCAATTCACCACACGAGCTTGACAGCATGTGAATTGCTCTATGTCTATTCAACAAGATGAGTCTACTGAGCATGCACCTGGCTGTCATGGCAATATCAAATTACAACAAAAGTCTCCGAACAACTATCCTCAATTCCCATATCTATCTCATTGTGAACTGGTGGCGGTCTGCAGACTACATTTTGAGACGCATTGCTATAAAACATCTCTGGGCCAGACCCATTCTTATTCATCTCTGTATCCTCCCACATGCTTTTTAGAATTCCTGGAAACAGGAGCAACTCAGTAAATGTTTATGAACTGCACAGAAGACCCAAAGAAAGCTGAGGCTGGAAACTTAACTCATTCGTTTTATAGACGGTGATGTGGTAGTCCAGAGAGGTGAAGGAATACACTCAGGGTCATGGAATGAGCCAGTGGCAGAACCAGGAGAAAGGCACAGAATTCCTGAAACTTTCCAATCCAGACTTTGGAAACCCAGCTGCTTATGTATGTTGTGAAGGGGGACTGGCCAGGTGTAAGGCCCTGCAGAAATATGATGGCTGGGGGAGAGGCAAGTGCATGCATGCCCATGGGAGGGGCAGCTGCTACCCCACCTCCCGCCAACTGTTGCCAAGTGAGGGCCAGTGGAACTAGATGTTCATTTTTCAAAGGGAAGCTGGAAAATTCAGATTTCTAGGGGCTATTTCTTGATTTTTAGTTTGTTACATGAGATAAACACGTTTGCAGGCTAGATTTTATCTAGCAGGCCACCAATTTGCAACTCCTGAACTGGTTGAGCACCTCTAATTTACAGATAAGGAAAAATGAGGTCCTGAGAGGTTACAGGTTTTACCAAGAACATGTAGGAAGAGGTGGTAAGGCCATTTTCTGACTTGTCCAGGAATTTGGTGACGATGATGGTGACCCACATTTACTGAACTCCTATCATGAGCAAGGCAATATACCAGGCATTTAGACCTATAGTCTCATTTAATCTTTTCAACAGTTGTAGGAAGTAGGCACTAGTATTTCCCCTTTTTACAGACTCCAAGAAGCCAAGTAACTTGGCAAGATCATAGCATAAGTAAGCAGCAGGTCTGTGTTCATAAGCACGTTTTTACAAGGAGAATGGTTTTCTATCACCTTACACCATTTCAATGTCTCTTTAGCATCCTACCTATCAAAGCGCCCCAGGTTCAGTTTTGCCTAGAATTGTTGCAAAATCCACCTTCTAACATTGTCTATCATTTCAACCCAGAAATAACTCAGGGTTGACACGTTTCCTGTCCCCCAGAGTCTGAACGACATTCAGCCTGTACACAGCTCATCCTCCCCAACTGTTGACTCTCCAAAGGGCCAGGGTGTGTCTGCAGCTACTGCAGTGCAAGCAGCAGCTTAGGCTACAGGGTTTAGAATGTCCTAGATTTCTTTGCTAAATAGAAGGGAAGCATAGAATTGAAGGGGTGAAAGAGGCTCCAGAGAAATCATGTAAACCTATTATTTTCAAACCACATTCAATGGATATCTGGAGATGCAGCAACTGGGAGTTGGAGGGGGAGCCCGGCAAGAAGGGCCCCAATTTCTTCTTTGTGATACATTAATTAGGCTTTCAAATAAGATTATGTGAAAAGTGTTCCACTGCTTTAAAAAACAAGTTTGAAAACCAATGATCTAATCCAAACCCTTCACGGCATTTTAAAAATGCCAAACCCTATAATTTGATTTGCAATTATAAAAATAATAAAGGCACATGGTGAAAGATGTAGCCAAAAGGGTATAATGAAAAATAGAAATTTCTCCCTACTCCCAATGCTTACTCTCACCCCCTAGAGATAACCACTATTAACAGCTGCTTGTGTATCCCCTCCAGATTTTTTAATAAACAAACTGAGCCCCAGGGATTGGCTTGTCTGAGGTTATTTGGCCAGGCTCAGGGCTATTTACTGGACGTTATGCTCCTGGCAACCCTCTCTCCTTTTATAACTTACAAAAGTCTGAAATGTTTCCACAGGTTGCAAACTCTCTCCCCAGTCCACTTGCAGCATGAGAAACCATACATTATGCATCTGCTGGCCTCACTCCCTGAACAGGAAGCTTACATGTCTTTTTCATGTGACCTTATTTCTCCATGATCTTTGCTTCATATGGTGGAGAAACCACCAGAATCAGGTTCTCCGTGCTGGCCAGAGTTCAAGCCAGGAGCAGCAGCTATAAAACTGCATGCTCAGCAAGTGATCTGGGCCACTGGACAGCAACTCAGGCTTGAACCAAATTCCTGCAAGGGGCCACACCTCCATACCTGTTGCCTCAGAAGATCCTCCTCCAACAGCTTAGGTTCTTCTGAGTGCAGTGTTAGCCTCTCCACTCCTCTGCTGGCCCTCAGGCCACTCTCTCCCTATTCCCAATCTTCCTGCCTGCCTTCTGGGCCTCAGCTGACCCCTCTCCCTCAGCATTCCCCATCTGCAGCCCCCTTTCCTAACCACCAGAAACTGCAGATTCATCTCCAGGCTGAGCCCATTTCCTACCTGGTAGTCTAGAGTACACAATTCAAGGTTGCAATGAGCTATGATCCGGCCACTGCATTCCAGCTTGGGTGACAGAGTGAGACCCTGTCTGTAAAAAAACAGAGTACACATAAGACAGAGCACTCTGAGCCTCTTTCTCCCATACAGAAGACCTGAAATGCTAACACTTATTGGACTCTCTATGTTCCAGGCTCTGTGCTAGGCAATTTCAAGTCCTTATCTTCACCACAACCCTAGAGGGTGGCACTATTATTATCATTCCTATTTTATAGATGCGGAAACTGACATGGAACTGGTAGCTGGGATAGGAACATGGAGCTGGCTAACACAAGGTTCAGGAGGGATTTGTTCAAGTTCCTGATGCAGGTGAATGGCGCTGACCCCAGGCCTCTGATGTCTGCCCACTCCACTCCACTCCACTGCCCACATGGTGTTCCTGGAGGGACAAAACACCCACAAGTAACCCTGGCTGACTGTTACCAATTCCCCTCCCCCTGTTATCCAACAGCCTACTTCCTTCTCGAGGTTCTTGAAGAGGACCCTGAGCCTAAAAGAAGGCCGTAGATCTGGGAAGAAATTAATCCCACATTACTTGTCAGCAGTGGCACAGACTCCCTGCCGTTGCCTAGGTTACCTGACTGGAGTTTAAGCCACTACCAAAAACCCCCCTATTTACCTTAATTAATCAGATTGGCATGACTCCCTCGGGAGGGGTGCTGAGACCTCCCTGTGCCCCTGGGATAAGTGAGGAGGTTGGGGAGCACTTCTTGGCGAAATGACCTAAGAACTGCAAGGAGGCAGCCCTGGAGGCCAGGGCGGGTAGGAACAGTAACAGAGGGGCCGCCTGCACCAGGTGGGACAGAAGAGGCTCATTCCCAAGGGTGTTTACTTGCCAGGAAATTTCAACTATCACTCAGAAGGCAAAAATATACTGCCAGGCAAAGCATAATTATAAGTTGTATTATTCGAGCTATTCATAAGGAAGGCATGAGACCTGAGAAAATAGCTGTCTCATACGTGAAGGGCCTCATTTCATTTTGCATGCTTTAAAAAATCATGCAGGAAGGAGGCAGAGCAGCAGCCGGGGGTAGGGAGAAAAGCTTTCCTCTGCATACTGCAGAAGGCTTATTTTCTAAGAAATACTCTATTGGATGACCTGAACCTCAGCGTGGACTCCACCTGCATTTCTGGCTTTCGACTCTTTCCTTTCTAGGTATGCATTTTAGTTCCCTGAAGGAGTCACAGATGACTGGACATGTGGCACCCACTGGGACACTGTCTAAAACATGTCAAGGCTCAAAAGACGCAAGACTTACAGACATAATGACTTCTGCTTCCTCACCAGATAGAAATGAACACATAATGAGAAGGACAGACAGACACACACTCCCACACAACCCCTTGGACTTAGAAAGCTTGAATGCAGCAAAATCATCTAAAAGAGGCTTTGGCTCTATTATTTTTATTTTATTTACTTATTTGTTGAGGCGGAGTTTTGTCCTTGTTGCCCAGGCTGGAGTACAATGGCACAATCTCGGCTCACTGCAACCTCTGCCTCCGGAGTTCAAGCGATTTTCCTATCTCAGCCTCCTGAGTGGCTGAGATTACAGGCGCATGCCACCACGCTGGCTAATTTTTGTATTCTTAGTAGAAATGGGGTTTTATCATATTGGTCAGGCTGGTCTTGAACTCAGGTGATCTGCCTGCCTCAGCCCCCCAAAGTGCTGGGATTACAGCCTCATTTATAGGACTCAAATATCTGTCCAGGCTATTGTTTCTTTGGACATATTACTTGTCCACTTTACCCTTTTTAAGGCATGCAGTGAGCCACACAAGCAAATGAATCTCGACTGGCCACTTGGTGTCCCAATTTTTCTTTTTTTTTTTTTTTTTTTTTTTGAGACAGAATCTCGCTCTGTCACCCAGGCTGGAGTGCAGTGGTGTGATCTCGGCTCACTGCAACCTCTGCCTTCCAGGTTCAAGTGATTCTCCTGCCTCAGCCTCCTGAGTAGCTGGGACTACAGGTGTGCACCACCACTCCCAGCTAATTTTTATATGTTTAGTAGAGATGGGTTTTCGCCATGTTGGCCAGACTGGTCTTGAATGCCTGACCTCAGATGATCCGCCCACTTCAGCCCCCCTAAGTTTTAGGATTACAGACATGAGCCACTGTGCCCAGTCAGGAGTTCCAATTTCACAAGTGACCCTGAACATGGTGTGTAATGACCAGGCCTCAGTCTCCTCATCTGGAGAAGGAGGATAACAGCTGCCCAGGATACTTCATCCAGCTGACTGAAGGATCAAACGGCAACATGCGTAGAAAAGTGTTTTGTAACGTGAAGGACCATGCGCTTGGAAGTGCTCATCATCGTCATCAAATATGTCCTAAAAGTTGAGACCTCCTTCATCCCCACTAGGAGCCTCAGCCAAGCCACTTGGCTTTGAAGGTCAGTCTGGCCTTTGATAAGAGAAAGAGTAAGACCTCTGGACCTGAGGTTGTGGGGTTCAGTATCCCTGTTTGGGTCAGACTACCTGGACTTGTTCCACTAGCTTCAGTGCCCAGATTCTTTCCTTCTTCCTTCAGACAAGGTCCCACCTCTCACCTTGGTGTCACTGTGGGCTTCCCCTTGGTCTTCTGACTCAAGAGCCCAGTCCCTCCTACCCTCTGCCAGTCCAGCCCCTAGTTCCCTTCCCAAGGATGTCCCAGACTCTCTAATGTCCTGTCTGCTTCAACTATGCCAGGCTCCCTCCGCTGACACTATTCTCTGTCCACCAGCCTCTATCCACACAATGGTAGAGGCCTGAAGGCAACCTTGCTTGGGTTGTGGAAGCCGACCTAGTTCAGTAGGCCTGCCAAGTCCACTGGCCCCAGCCACGTCCAGCTGGGCCCGGCTCTGGTTCTGACAGTCTCACATTTCTGAAATATGTCAGGGCTCAAAGGACACAGCATTTATAGATATATTGAGCCAGGCTGCTTTTAGTGTCCTTCTGATACCACATGGAGGAGGAAGCACATCACAATAGACTAAGTGGTTCTAGTATATTACAGATTCTGCTTTCAGAACACCAAATGGATCAATAGGACTTCTTTGTGTGTATTTTTAAAAATTATGTATTCAATCAATAATGTTGGGATGTAGTAGAAAATTCTTGGAAAGGAACAATAACAGCTAGCATTTATTAAGCTTAATACTTTTTAGCAGCACCTGTGCACTTTGGGAGGCTGAGGTGGGTAGATCACAAGGTCAGGAGATGGAGACCATCATGGTCAACATGGTGAAACCCTGTCTCTACTAAAATCCAAAAAATTAGCCGGGTATGGTGGCAAGCACCTGTAGTTCCAGCTACTCAGGAGGCTGAGGCAGGGGAATCGCTTGAACCTGGGAGGTGGAGACTGCACTGAGCTGAGATGGTGCCACTGAACTCCAGCCTGATGACAGAACAAGACTCTGTCTCAAAAAATATATAATAATTTTTAAGACCCTGCTTAAACTCCTCCAACGGTTTCCCATTGCTCTTAAGATGAAACCAAACTCCTTTCCAGGCTTAGAAGGTTCTACTCGGCCTGACCTCTACCCACCTCTCCAGCCCATCCCGTGTCATGCTCCCATGGCCTCAGAACTCCAGTGACTTCTGTAAGTTCCTCAAATGCACCTCACTTTTGCCTATCGCAGGGCCTTTGCACATGCTGTTTCCTCTATCTCAAACACTCTTCATACTCTGTTACCACTCCACCAAATTCACTTCACATTTCAGTTCAGATGTCATTTCTTCTAAGAATTCTTCCCAGACCTTTTAAGTCCAAGCCTCTGGCAAGCACAGTATGGTCCTTTCCTTCAGAGCACTAAGTCAGCAGACTTTTATTTAGAGTGATTGTTACACAACTGCATGTCTGTGTCTGGACTATAAGCTCTAGAAGAGCAGGGCAGTGTCTGTGTGGCTCACCATACACCCCGCTTACTAACACTTCGCACTGTACCAGACACATAGAGGTGCTCAGTAAATGTTAGCTGAAGAAACTGAATGAATGGATGAATGGATGTCTACTATGTGCTGGTTCCTGGAATAATTCCTTCTCAATGCACTAGCTCATTTTACCCTGAAAACAACTCCATGAGGTGGGTATAGTTATCCCCAAGGCTACAGACAGTAGCTAGGATTTTACAAGTATTAAGTAACTTGCTCAACGCCACATAGATGTAGCAAGTGATAAAGTTAGGATTTGAACCCAGGTCGGCCTGACTCTAATGCTTGCAGCTCTTTACTCTGTAAAACCTGACCCCAGCCAAGCAGTGGAGGAACATTTATTTTTCCCTTTTGTTCTAGAGTACAAACTATGCCAGAGGGGTGAGCAGAGAGGAAGGGAGAGGTTTTTTCCCTCTTCCACACACCTGGATTTGAGCCACAATGAGATGAGGGCATCTCGGATTCTTTATATTTTCCAAAATAAATTCTATTTTTTAAGTAGAGATGGGGGTCTCACTATGTTGCCCAGGCTGGTCTTGAACTCTTGGCCTCAAGCAATCCTCTCGCCTTGGCCTCCCAAAGTGGTGGGATTACAGGCATCAGCCACTGCGCCTGGCTCCAAAGTGAATTTAAATATTAATAAGTTCCCTGGAAACTTCTTGAGAATTCCATTTCCTCTTCCTTTTCTCTTATGGGGTACTCTTAAGACCTAAGCCAGAGTATAATTTAAACTTTATTGAATGAGAAATAAATTCAGGGTTGGTCTGTTATACCACCTAACATTACCAATAAGAATGCAAGTCCAAAGTTACACACCAACACACTTCCTTGAATAGATTTTTCTGAATGAGATTTAATATTCTTTTGCCACCTTTATGAACTTGAGGATATCCTAAATTGTTACTCAAATGTGCACACTGTTTATCCAGACCTGTCTGCTCTATTGTCTCTTCCCCTCGAATGTTGTCATCTGGGACTCCTTAACTCTAATGTGATGTTTAGTCTGGGTGAGAGGCTGAAAGTACAGCTACCTCTCTGGTAAGGAGTTGCTTGGATGCTGTTTGGTTGAGTCTCTTTAGCCAACCCAGGGAGTGTGACTTTGTATGGTGGACTCATAGGAGTCTGAAGCTCCATGAGTGGGTTGACCCTCTAACACTGTGTTATTCAGTGAACTTCAGTGTCAATGGACTGTGCTGTGCCCAGTATTTGAAATGACATCATGGGTGAACTCCTCACGGCTAGGGACTTGCTCCTTTACAAGGTGCTTGGCTAACTTTGTTTTGGTGATGGAGTCTGCTAATTGCATGTACCATCTGACCTTGCTAATAACTGCTCAAGCTGCAAACCTGCTTCTAAAGTCACTATGTTATAAGCAATTATTTGGCTCTGTGCAAAAATGTTAATTTCATGCTTTGTAAACACATCTCTTGTAAAAGACCAACCTGCTCATAAAATTTGCTTTTGACATTCCCAAGATAATCTTCAGGGGAAAGGAAAAAAGGGGGTATCCTGTTAATCAGTTTCTACAACCTTCTTTTTCTTGAAACTTTTTTTTTTTTTTTTTAAATGACAAACGAGAGGTGTCAACATCAAGGTTCACTGAGGAGGCAGAAAAATACCCAAAGTGAAGGCTGGCATCTAAGGATGCTTACATTCTTGCAAGTTCATTGTGTACTTTCAATTAGGTACAAGGAGTTTGGCAAATCTGGGAAAATCACATGCTTTTGACTGACTAAACCTAGTGTCTCAGAGTTAGAAGGCTCTTAGCAATGATTTGGTCTACACACCTCATTCTGCTGGCAAGGAAAAGGTGACCCAGAAATGAGACATCCTGCCAGGCTTACACAGAGCTCAACACTGGAGCCAAAAATTGAACCCAGAGGCCTTAATTTCTAAGTAGCATATTTTCCAGCAAGACATGGGCCCTAGGGAAGACACGGAAAACCTAAACCTTTTTTTAAGAAATGAAGAACTCCAATCATCCTCTTCTCCAGGTATTTTCTACAGGGCTATGTGTTTCCTGGCATCCTGCTGGGCAGGGACAAGAAAGCAGCTGAAGAAGCAGATCACCGAATTCAATTCAAGAGGCATATCTGGGTCACCTACAACAAGTGCTTCTCACATTTTCTGCCACCCTCTACCCCCTACTACTTTCCCCAGAAAAACATGATGTGCTTAGCGCAGGAGCATCTGGGAGGCTTTTGGCCCCAAGTAGCCACAGCTACTTTGCTTCACCTTAAATATTCATCCCATATTGCAAATTGTACTTACCACGCCATGATTTGGATGTTTTACTTTAACTTTAATATAAAAATGTGTTTCTCTTCCTGTCTTCTCTAGTCTGGGTCAACTTCATGCTTTTGGAAGGAATGTCATGATTATCCAGCATGAACTCACTGTATGAAAGACCATACACAGGCATGGGATCCAATTAACTCCAATATTAGCAGAAGGTGCTAAGATCTACAAGGGACCGAAAGCCCAGGTAATGGGCTATGGGTACACAGGAAAATGAGAGATCAATTAAAATTTGGAGCAAAGTTCTCCAGAAGGATGAATAAGTTCTGTCTGTTTTGGAGGGTCTTGCCCTGTCGCCCAGGCTGGAGTGCAATGGCACAATCAAGCTCGCCGCAGCTTCTAACTCCTGGGCTCAGGCAATCCTTCCACCTCAGCCTCTTGTGTGGTTAGGACTACAGGTAGGCACTACCACACCCTGCTAATATTTATTTTATTTTTTTATTTTTGTAGAGACAGGGTCTGGCTACCTTGTCCAGGCTTATCTTGAACTCCTGGCCTCAAGGGATCCTTCGCCTCAGCCTCCCAAAGTGCTGGAATTAAACACTCGAGTCATTACACCTGGGCAGTTTTTTTAAAAAAATGATAGTCTTTAATTTTATTTTCCCTGATTGTAGATTATTGGGAAAAGAGAAAAGCACAAAGGAGGAAATTTAAATCCCCTATAGGAAACTAGGTAAAGGGTTCATAGGATCTCCCTGTAATTTTTATTACAAGTGCATATGAAATCCATAATTAACTCAAAATAAAGCATTTAATTAAAGAAATCCTCCATAATCCTGCCATCCAATAATCATCATTGTTAAGAATTTTGTAGTTCCTTTATTTATGTTGTTTCAAGACATGTGCCTGAAATCTGAAATCTAAAGAACTGATTGGAGGTCTGCAGCCTGCTTTCTTTACTCATCACATGTCAAGAGAAATTTCCTACTATTAAAACTTCTTTGAAAGTATTTTCAAAGAATGTCTTATATTTGAATACATGGAATATCATATTTCCTAATGCTCAGTATTTACTTGCTTCCAGTTTCCTACTATTAAATTTTTTTCATGTTACATATATTTTGCCACAATACAAAAATTTCTTTAAGTTTCAATAAACATTCTATACATCCCACATTTCTGATGATCACCTCAGGCTGGACTCTCAGAAAGAAAGTTGCTGGATGAGTTTTGTAAAGTTCTCATTGCATGTTAACTAATTTCTTTTCTGATGGGAGTGGAGGAAGGTGGGCAGCATTTTTTTTTTTTAATGAGATTGAAACATGTCTCAACAGAAAAACTCCAGGCGACTGCAAAGTGCCTAATTGGCGGTTTTCAAATGCAAGGCCATCTGGGAGCCGGGTAAGAGGGTCCAGAAACCCGAAAACCCACCTGCTTGCAAACTGGGGTAGGTGCTTCATCCAGCTGTCATGCTTTCCTGACATCTCAATGCAAAGTGATCTTTGAGGAGAGATGCACTAAACCAGGACATATGGGACTGTCTTTTGTAAAAGGAGGCTGTTCGCTCTTCTCCTAGGAGGGTAATAACTTGGGAAATATGCATAAACCATTGCTGCTAGGATATAAACAGCATAAAATTATCCAAACTTGGAGCCATTAAAGATGCACATTGTGAATTTAGAATCAAAACACTCTATAAATTCATAGCAAATCTGCACATTGAAAACTCAGTCTGTACACTGTAAAAGCAGTAGTTGGTTTAAAGACTTTTGCAAATGCTCCTGAGTGTATTCCCTGGGCAGGCATGAGGTGTGAAATCAGTGGGCTTCTCTTGTGAAAGTCCTCGTCAGCATCAGGAAATGGAAGACGTTCTGAGGTCCCTTATTTCCTGAGGTCCCTTCCAGGTCTACTATTCTCAAGTAGGGTTTCACCCTTTGTTCTGGAAGGGATGTGCACACATTTTCCTTCAAGTCTAAAGACCACATGACACCCTGCTGATTGTCTGGGGAAAGGGGAACAGGAAACTAGTCTTGACATGTTATCACAAGGCTCCCTACATCCCTTCCCAAACTATAAATACTGCAAGAAGGGGAGAACATGTAAGGTTTAGAATACTCATCAAGAAATCTTTCTCTCCAGAAATTACACTCGCTGACTATTTTAGTGTTTCCCTTAGAAATTGGTAAAGAAAGTCTGCTTCACTACCGCCCCTGGAATGATCCTAGAATGAGGTCAGGAAGGGAGCTCTGACTGGTGGTCCCATTGGCCATAATTTCTGGCCCACTGGAAGTCATAAGAAAGCCCCCTCTTTTGACAGTTGGCATGAAGAGCCCACAGTATTGGGCTGTAGATTTCAGGCACTCCCTAAGAACTGCTAAGTGGGGGTCTGTACTGCTCAGAAATGCAATTGATTTCATCTAAGAAAAGAGGAAACAAGTGTTCATTTATCCTTGTCTTGGACAGAGACCAAAGGGTCAGTATGGACAGCCAAAAGCCCTTTGACTTATCTCTGTCTCTTGGTATTCTAAAAATTCTGCCTCATTGTCAGCCTATGATTTTGAACAATTTCAATAGAAAAGTTTTAAGAAGAGTAAAAAGATTTACTGTTTTTACTCACCAAGATTTATCAATTGTTAATATTTTACCGCATTTGCTCTCTGCCTATTATTACATTATATACATTTTTTGCTGAATCACATGGAAGCAAATTGCAGCTATCATAATGCTTGGTCACTGAGTACTTCAGCATGCATCTGTTGAGCAAAGGAACACTCTCCTATATAACCACAATTCTATTATGACATTGATATAAATTATCTAATACATACCCCATATTCAGGTTTCCCATTGTCCCCCAAATCTTTTTTTTTTTTTTTTTTTTTTTTTTGAGACAGAGTCTTGCTCTGTCTCCCAGGCTGGAGTGCAGTGGCACGATCTCAGCTCACTGCAACCTCCGCCTCCCAGGTTCAAGGGATTCTCATGCCTCCACCTTCCAAGTAGCTGGGATTACAGGCATGCACTACTATGTATAGCTAATTTTTGTACATTTAGTAGAGATGGGGTTTTGCCATGTTGGCCAGGCTGGTCTCGAACTCCTGGCCTCAAGTGATCTGCCCGCCTCAGTCTCTCAAAGTGCTGGGATTACAGGCATGAGCCATCACACCCAGCCTTTTTAAAACTGACATATAAATCATGTAACACAAAATTTTCCCTTTTAAAGCATACAATTCAGTGTTTTTTTAGTATTCTTATATAAAGTTGTATAAACATCACCACTAATTCCAGATTATTTTCATCATCCTAAAAAGAAACTCTGCACCCATTATCAATGCTATGGTGTGAATGTTTGTGTCCCCTCCCGAATTCATACGTTAAAATTCGAATCCCAAGGTAATGTTATTAGGAGGTAGGGCCTTTGGGAGTGATTGGGTCATAAGGGCTTGGATTAGTGCCCTTAGAAATAAGACCCAAAAGAGGTCGCTTGTCCTTTCTACTATGTAAGGACACAAATAAGAAGGCACCGTCTATGAACTAGAAAGCAGGCCCTCATCAGACACTGAATCTGCCACTGCCTTGATCCTGGACTTCCCAGCTTCCAGGAATGTGAGAAATAAATTTCTGTTGTTTATAAGCTACCCAGTTTGTGGTCTTCTGATATAGCAGTCTGAATCAACTAAGACAATCAGTCACTCCCCTTCTCCCTCCCCTGAGCCCTTAGAAACCATAAATCTATTTTCTGTCTCCAGGGATTTGCCTATTCTGGATATTCCATATAAATGGAATCATACAATATGTGGCCTTGGTGTCTGGCTTCTTTAACTTAGTATAATGTTTTCAAGGTTCATCCATGTTGTAGTGTGTATCAGTACTTCATTCCTTTTTACAGCTGAATAATATTCCACAATAGGTATATATACCCATATTTTATAAATCCACTCATAAGTAGACATTTCAGTTGTTTCCACCTTTTGTCTACTATAAATAATGCTGATATAAACACTCATGTACACGTTTTTGTGTGGCCATCTGTTTCCATTTCTCTTGGGTATATACCTAGGAGTGAGACTGCTGGGTCATACAGTCACTGTATGTTTAACCTTTTAAAGAACTGCCAGACTGTTTTCCAAAGTGGCTGCATCACTTTACAGAACCACCAGCAATGTCTGAGGGTTCCAATTCCTCCACATCCTTGCCAACACTTGTTATTGTCTGTCTCCAAATTGGTTTTATAGCCATTTTTTCCTCAAACCAAGATCTAATCAGGGATTCTGCATTGTATTTAGTTACCATGTCTCTTTCATTTTCTTTATTCTGGACCAGTTCACCAGTCTTCTTTTGCCTTTCCTGATGTTAACATTAAAAGAATAAAAACAGGGTCTAGTTCAGATGAGGGATTTATTCCTGATTCTGATAGGATCCTAAAGCACCCTTCTCTTCATCATTGCACTGACAACTTGAGAGTCTTAAGGGTGCAGCCTCCAGGGAGATAAAATGGAGCCCAGCTTAGTGTCAAGCACAATGACCTAGTGGCTCTTACCTGGTAAATGCTTCTCAACCTCTTAAGGCTTCTGTTCAGCATCAATAGGGAGGCTCAGGGGAAGGAGAGCAGGTCAGACTGGGGTGGAGAAGAGTGTGTCTGATGGACACTAGGGAATCTGGGTACCTGCCTCAAGTGGCCCTTGGTGATGCCTGCCTGGCTGGGCTGTCTTGAGTACTGGAGTTAATTGGGGTCACTGAACTACAACAGGGTATAGCACTGGAGAATAATACCCACTAGCCCCCACTGCAGTAATGAGCGCTGACATATATCACATTTCAGACTGTAGCTAATTAAATACTCTACAGCTTCTCCAACAGAAATGAAGATTTGAAGCATTGAGCTGAGGGAGACAGAAGGATGGGTCCTGTGACCTAGCTCTGGCTTAGCCAAATTCCCTGTATGATGCCAGGCAGGTAAATCAACCTGTCTGGGCCCCTCCCTAATCTATAATGTGGGAGAAAGGAATGCACATGAGGTTTCTTTAAATGTTAGGGGTCTCCCATTCTAGGCAGGATACTGTCAGTTAATGTTACTGAAAATAACTCAAATGTATTCCTTGTCAAAGGAAAATTATAGGAAGAGCTAAATGCAATACAGCTAAAGCCTACAATGTAATACTACCAGTAACCCACATGAACTGCCTCTTCACTTTTATGGAGTATCTCACCACTCTTCCATATATGCTATCTCCTTCATCCCCAAATAGGGCAGATAAGTGTTATCATTCCCATTTTACAAATGAAGGTTCACAGATCTGAGGTTAATTCATTCATTCTGGGACAATAGTCATAAAGCATCCACCAAGTGCCAGGTGCTATGCTAGACCCTGATGGCACAAATCGCAAGCTAAATAGGTAGGGATTTTGCATTTTTGCTGTGAGCTTTCAACTGGGCAGGGAAGACAATTAATAAGCAACATTAACAGGTAAGCACCACTCTCCTAAGGGAACTACAGGGAGTCCATGTGTGGGGCCCTAACTTTGGCTAGGGATTTGCCTCAGGTGTCATTCACAGAAGGTCTGAGGCCTCTGGTTCCTTCCTTCCATTCTACCAAGGCAGCAGGAGATATATACTTCTGGTAGTAGGAATAAAACTCTCACCTAGGGCCTGCTTAGCTGGTGGAAGAAGGGCAGTGGAACATATTTTCCCTTGTTTGGTGCTACACACAGAACTGTGGAATGAAAGCACTTTAGTGTCCAAGGGGCTCATCCCCTAAAGCAACAAGTCCAGATAAGACTCAAGGGATCTTAGGGTTTGAGTAATGTCCCTGAGGTCTTTGACCTCACCAGTAGCATGTGGTGTCGCTGGACAGTGTGGACAGCCTGGGTCCCTCCCTGCTCTGGGGCTCAGTTTTGCCACCTGTAAGGTGAATAGGTTGAACTAATGCTGTTTTTTTTTCTTTTAGCTTAAACCTACTTATGAGCCATCAAAACTTTCTCTCTTACTTTCTCCATCAAAAGCCAAAGACAAGGTATGATTGATGAATTTCAATGGTGTATCCTAAAATGAAATTAACAGTGTCAGAAATCTTCATTGACCTGTGAATCAGACTCTTCAAGGTTGATTGGCTGGACACAGCTGTTTAATAATGGGTGTCCCCACCCCCGCCCCAGCCCAATCTCACACTCCTTTGCAGTTAATAGGGCTATCCCATAACTCATCCCAAGCAAGTGGAGACAGAATGGCCAGTGTCTACACTTTCTGCAGATGCTGGTTCATAAAGCAGTATTTATACATTCCCTTTAACCTGACATTGCATTAGATCTATTACCAGTTAATTAAATTGTAACCATTTTATACATGGACTTCTGGTTGTGATCAGCATCTAAATGTACAGATCCATGAGGCCTCATTGACTCACGTGAAGAAGCTAAATAATATTCACTTAAAGGAGCATTAAATTGTGCAGAACCATCATGAGCAGTCAATAAAGGCTTCATGTTAAACAGAATTTAAAGGGATGGTATTTGCTACTTTACTCCCTTGAGAAACATATGCTTTTAAAAGTTATTTCCTACCTCTGAATTCCCTGCGACTAGAGTGGTTTTGACAATTTTCTGATTTGTTTAAAATGAACGATTATAAAACTTCGTTAGAAGCATTTGCATTCATTTAAAAGGGGGTGCATCCTGAATTCTGCCACTGTCATAAAGGGAAAAGAGACAGGAGACTAATTAAGTAACAAAGGCTCAGCCAGAAACCTCAGTTCCAGAGGCATAATCTCCTTTGCCAGGCACGGGGCAGATGACTGGCTGCACGCTTGCTCCAGCCTTCTCGGCCTAATCCTCCCTCCTCAGCAAGAAGCATTCTGACAGTGTCTGGAATAATAATGTAATTATGGACAGCTAAAACACCTCATCCATGAAGGACAAGGATTTGGATCCTTTCAAACATGGGAAAGAGAATCAAAGGCACCAAAGGGTGGGTCTTTTTTGGGAGGGTTGGGGGAGGTGGTTAGAACTATCTCTCTCTTTTATTTTCTGCTAAAGAATATATGCTTCTCAGAGGAGAAATAGTGCTTTGACCATGACATGACAGCCATTTAGGCCAAAGTGGCCCCTGTACACACTCAAAAAACAAAACATTCACAAGTGTATTTCCCTACAAAAAGCCAATTTGTTTGTTTGTTTTCTCCCTTCATATTTCTTCCTTGGGTCTAGATTATAAAGTCCTCACTGTTCTGAAAGAAAATATGTAGGACTGATGGGCAGAGATTGTGTTTTATGAATTTTATATTCCCTAGATTTAGCACAGTGACTGGTATACAAAAGGTGTTAAATACATGTTTGCTGATTGGTATCAGTTATACTTCATGTTGTTGGTTAGAACTAACTATGCTAATTTCCATTTGGAAGAAAACCATTTTGTAGAACATTTTGACTGCAGGGGCTTATAACATATGGAAGAATCATAACCACCAAAAGC
Organism: Rhinopithecus roxellana; assembly: GCF_007565055.1. Lineage (NCBI taxonomy): Eukaryota > Metazoa > Chordata > Mammalia > Primates > Cercopithecidae > Rhinopithecus > Rhinopithecus roxellana. The sequence goes on from NC_044551.1 coordinate 37,194,901, forward strand.
CAAAACCAACACCTAGAGCCATGATTTTCAACCAGCATTCCACAGAGACTCAGGGGCTCAAGAGAAGTGACTCAGTGGTTGTTTTAGGGGAGGAGGTGGGAGAGGCTGCTGGGCTGCTGCCCTGTCTCATGTCCATTTCAATCAACATAACTCACTTCTACCTGTTTTCTTTGCTACACTTTCACATAAAATATCCTTTGAAGAAATCGTTCCTGCAAATGGATTTTCATATAATCTCAAAGTATCTCCCAAAAATATACCTATTAATTGCAAAGAGGAAAATGGTAACTTTACGCTGGCAGACATAGCTTAACTAAGTGATCAAAGTTATATCACCCATAATAAGATGTCAGGACTATGCCCTGATATGATGCACGGAGAAGGTAAACATCTCACTTCTGTGTTATTCTTGCCTAAATGCGTCAAATTAATCATGAGAGAACATCAGACAAAGCCAAATTGGAGGACATTCTGCAAAATAATTGGCTACTGTTTTCAAAACTGCCGAGGTCATGAAAAACAGAAGACTGAGGAGATGTCATAGACTGAAGGAAACTAAAGAGATCCTACAATTAAATGTAATGGGTTGAATGTGTTTTCAGAAAAAGAAAAAAAAAGGCATCAATGGGAAAAACTGCTGATATTCAAATAAAATCGGTACATAAGTTAATAATATTGTTTCAATAATTTCATAGTCTAGATTGTTAAACTATGCTTATGTAGGATGTTAACATTAGGGGAAGCTGGGTAAAGGGTACAAAGAATTATTGTTGCCACTTTTTTTGTAAATCTAAAATTATTTCAAAATAAGAGTTTTTTAAAAAAGTTTCTGCAACTAAAAAAAGTTTAATCGCCATTCATGAGAAACACAATTGAACTTTTGTTTGGATTGACCTTTAAATATGGCAGAGGCAGGCCTCAGTGGGGACCAAAAGCAATTCAACCTCATGATCAAAGCCATGAGTTTCAAATAGTCATGAATAGCCAGGCCATAATACCCTGCACCTGCCTGGAGGAAAAGTCCAAAGAGCAGGAAATAAGAATCATTTACAGTGATGAACAGACTGACCATTCTGCACTAGTGTCAAGAAGCATAGAAAGCCCACATCCGTGTAAGTGACAAGGGTCACGGGCTAGAATCAGTGACCAGGCCAGTGGATACTCCATTTATCTGTGATCAGAATCCCAAAGACTTCACCAATCTCTGCCCAGTGTGAGGACTCACACAGCCTTGAACTTATTTTATAGAAAAAGAACAGAACTCTTGTCAAGTCTACTGATTTAGGTATATGTGTGTGGATCTTAATGTTATTCATTTAAAAAGTATAACTATCTGGTTTTCCCTGGCAATGCCCAATTATTCCCTAGCATAGTATAAGAAATAAGCAGTGATGGAGAACTGCTCAAGACAATAGATACTGAATAAGAAAAAAATAAATAACAATAATAAAAATTACAGTCCTTCCTAACTCCTTCCTTCCTTCTTCTCTTGAAAAGAAATGCCGTATTTATTCTGTCGATTTTTGCACCTGCTGACATACACCCTAACTTCTAGAAGCATGATGCAAAAAGGCTCAGAAAATGTTAATTTATGTATTGTAATAGCATATTCTGGTACTGCAAAGAAGTGTTTCAAGAAATATTTTTAAAAACAGATGTAAATCTTAATAGCACAAACATATCTGCAAAATCTACTCATCCAGAAAACCTCACTCCCTAATGATGTCAGATAAATGAAACATTGCTTTACCAGGAAGCTATGTTAAGACTAGGAAATCTATATTGTATAACATATAATCTATGTTAAGACTAGGAAATCTATATTGTACCTATATTACTCATGCATGGGAAAATAAAGCTTGCCCTTTCCTTTTCTTTTTTTTTTTTTTTTTTCTTTAAGACGGAGTCTTACTCTGTCGCCAAGCTGGAGTGCAGTGGCGTGATCTCAGCTCACTGCAACCTCTGACTCCCTGGTTCAAGTGATTGATTCTCCTGCCTCAGCTTCCCCAGTAGCTGGGATTACAGGCACATGCCATCTTTTCAGTTACAGAAGCCAATGAATTCCCTTTTCCACTTATGCCACTTTGAGACAAGTTTCTGTCACTTGCAATTGAAACAGTCCTAATACAAATGTCATTTAAAAATAGAAAACATAGGAAGGCAGAGATGAAGTGGGTTTTTCTAATCTCTAAAACTCAACTTTAAGATTCAGCTGAGGCAGCTTTGGTCAGGTGAAAGTATAGTCACAAGGACATGAAGGTATAAAGGAATAAAAGGCACACTGGTTTCAATGTTAGCAAGCCAATTTCAAAACGGACTCTGCAACTGGCTAGATAGGTAGCTTTGGGCAATTGCTTAACCTGAGTCTCAGTTTATTTTTATTTATTTATTATTTTTTGGAGATGGGGACTTGCTATGGTGCCCCAACTGGTCTCAAACTCCTGGCTTCAAGTGATCCTCCCACCTTGGCCTCCTAAAATGCTGGATTACAGGCATGAGCCACCTGTAATGCCCAGCCGAGCCTGTTTCTACACCTTGAAAATAAAGGTGATAACTTCACAGGGTTGGTATGAAAACCAAAGAGTTAATGGATGAAACAGCTAAGTACTGCCCAATCAAAAGAATCCTTTCTTTTCTTTGCTGGGGTACATGATAAGATAGGAGGAGATAGGGTGTGCATGCACTGTTTGGAGAGCATCTGAATTTGGGGAGACATCTGTTGAAGCCTGTATAGAAGGACTAACATCAAAAACATCAGCCATTGACTCTGAACAAGGGGGAAAATCAAACCATCTCACCCAAACACTGTAACAGTGTTTGAAGAATATGTGAACCAAACATTTGACTATAACTTCATCACAAGCCCTCTCTCTTTCATAGAATTGCCTACTCCTAATATTTAAGAACACAATTGTATTCATCTTATGGATCTTCAGGGGAATTATCCAGTATTAGGTTTATTTTTATTTTATTTTTATTTTTATTTTTTTGAGACGGAGTCTCGCTCTGTCACCCAGGCTGGAGTGCAGTGGCCGGATCTCAGCTCACTGCAACCTCCGCCTCCCGGGTTCCCGCCATTCTCCTGCCTCAGCCTCCCGAGTAGCTGGGACTACAGGCGCCCGCCACCTCGTCCGGCTAGATTTTTGTATTTTTTTAGTAGAGACAGGGTTTCACCGTGTTAGCCAGGATGGTCTCGATCTCCTGACCTCGTGATCCGCCCGTCTCGGCCTCCCAAGTGCTGGGATTACAGGCTTGAGCCACCGCGCCCGGCCCAGTATTAGGTTTTTAAAAGCTGGCTCCTGTGACACACCTAGAAAATCCCACTCCCTAGTGATATGAAATAATAAATGAATGAGTGAAATGAATGAAAATAGATGAAACTGAACGAGAGAAATCAAATAATGATAAAAAGTCTCAAACTGCAGGTCTAAGGTCATCCATCTATAAGGGACCACACACAATATTAAAATATATATATATAGCCTATGTTTAAAAACCCAGAAAGTTCTCTTAAAAAATCCAAATGTCCAGCTTCTCTCAAAAAATCAGAAGACCTGGCAAGCCAAGCCCTGTATTCCTGCATGATAGCAGTCAGCAGGAGCTAAGCTGGCAGAGATGTCCCTGGGGATGGTGGGCATGTTCTCCAACTCATCCACCTCCTAGTCTCTTAAATAGGCAGATGTCACTCATTCAAGTGGCATACCCAAAGCCCTGTAAGGATCTGCTTTTGTCTTCCTTGAGAAGGAAGATCTGGGAGCTCAGGGAGCCATAACCAGACTTGTCCTCTGTCAACCTCCCCACTCTAGAGGCAAAGTTATATGGTTACTTAAGAAAGTTATACTTCACTGGTAATGGATGCACAAGTCTATGATATACTAAAAACACTGAAATGTGAATCATATCTCAATAAAACTGTTATTTAGAAGAAGAGAGAAGAAGAAGGGAAAGAAGGGGAGGGGAGGGGAGCAGGAGGGGAAGGAAAGGGAAGGGAGGGGAGGGGAGGGGAGGGGAGGGAAGGGAAGGGAAGGGAAGGGAAAGGAAGGGAAGGGAAGGGAACTGAAGGGAAGGGAAGGAAAGGGAAAGGAAAGTAAGGGAAGGGAAGGGAGGCTTCTTGCAGGGTAAGGTTAGGTTTTGTGATACTGACAAGGCCTACCCTCAGTAACCTCCCAGCTCCCATTTTAGTGACCTTTGCCTACTCCTTGAGAGAAAACCTTGGTTTCCAGCCAGCCACCAGCATGGGAAAGTGTGGGAAAGTGGAAGGCATACTAGACCCGGAGGCAGGAAACCCTGCTTTGTCCTTTTCTTGCTCTGTGACCTTGTACAAGTCAATATGCCCCTCTGGGTCTCAGTGACCCTACTATAAAATAAGAAGTATAACCCTTGAGCTGCTTAAGTCAAGGAGTGTTGACCAACAGTAGAGATAATGTTTGTGAAAACATTTTTTAACCTATAAAAAGTTCTATCAGGTGCAAACAATACATGACCTCATGATACCACATCTCTGTCCTATGCCTATGGCAGATATAGTTAATCAATCATGACACTCCTTCTCATTACACCCGGCACTGCAGTTGTTTATCCAAGAGCCATTTCCTCTTTTTGCCATGCCCGCAGGGCCCTGATTTTCACATAAGTACCAGATTTCCCTCACATAATTGAGGGATATATCTTGATGAGTCAGTAACAATCCTGGTGGCCCCATTTTCCTAATTATTAGGCATTAATTCAAGGATAGAGTCAATTGAGGGAGTCCGTTTGGGGTTAGACAGGGGTTAGTGAAAAGATTTTCCCCCGATTAGAAGGTAATAAAGGGGCTGGGCATGGTGACTCACACCTGTATCCCAGCACTTTGGGAGGCTAAGGTAGGAAGATTGCTTGAGCCCAGGAGTTGACCAACCTGGGCAACATAGTGAGACCTTGTCTCTAAAAACAACAACAACAATGCTCTTCTCTGCTTCTGGCAGGAGCTCCTATAGGAATCTTACATCTCTGAAGGAAAAAAGCAGACATGCACAGGATGATAGCAAAGAAAGATGGAAAGAACCAGGTCCCTGATGGCATTATTGAGCGGCTAAATTACCGAGCTCTGAAGCTGCCCTGCCCCGAACTTCTTGTTGTTTTAATATATTCAATGCTTTTACTGTTTTGGTCATTTTGAATAGAGTTTTCTGTTACTTGCAGCCAAAAGTATGCTAATTTATATATCCAGCAAGCCATATTTAGCCTTAGACCTCTTCTTAACATAATGCTTCAGAAAGTCATTATCAATTGATCAGAATTACCACTCGGCATAAAAGTATGCTTGCCTTCCTGAGGCTACAGACTTTTCTCAAAGAGGTATCGATGCCAGTAAAAAATTCCTGATTTGATGTTATCCCTCTTTCAGGAATTCATTACTAATAAAAGTTACCTGAAGACAGAAAACAAAACACAACAAGAACAGCGACAACAACAAAAAAACACCTCTATGGGAATTCTGGGACCAAAAGGGCTGCAAAAAACAAAACATCTCTGAGTAAACATTTCTCTGCCATCAGGAATGATTCTTCAGTGTGATCTCAATATTTATGAGCATCTACTATATATGTAAAAGGCACTGGAAGAATTAAAGGGATGAAGAATAAGATGGTCGTAGAAGCAAAAAAGTTCTTCAGTATCTCTGAATCCCCACAGAAACATACACAAACATAGCAAAATCCACAAAACAACATACACAACCAAATTTGCTAACAAGGCATCCCTATGAACCCTATACAAGCATGTGAGAGCAAATCACCACTAACCATGAGGCTTGCATGTTACCGGCATCTATGTGGGAGGAAATAGGAAGCAATGGGAACAGTGGCTGCTGCTCCTGAGAGCATAACATAAAAATAGCCAACATTCTCTAGGAGAGCACCATGGGCTAGGTAAGAACTACAGTTAAAACTGGAAGGGTTTCCACCCAGTGCAGTAATGGGTAAGTGTAGAAGGTCCATAGTGAGCAGGTCTGAAGGGGATGGGGCTACCTCACTCCTATGAACTCTTAAAGCTGATCATCTAGGGCAGATTAAGACCTGTACTGAGGTAGACCTGCAAAGAGGGAAGTCCAAACTGAGCAGGACAGGAACAATGGAGACAAAGGAAAGAGGAATTTCAGATAAACAACTGCAGTGCCGGGAGAGAGAAACAGAGCCAGGAAATCTAAGAAAGCAAGCCACCATATTTTTTAACACTATACCAAAAAAAAAAAAAGAAAAAAGAAAAGTAAAAGAGAAAAGAAAGAGGAGTCTTTATGAAGTTAGAAGAGCTTTCCTGAATCCCAACTTCTTCTGAAAGTTCAAGAAAACTGATTTCACCAACAAACGAACAACTGAAAAGTACTGATGTCAAATCCCATACTAAATTGTTATTTTTAAAAAGGATACAAAGCAGAATATTTTCTATAGACAATGAAAGCATGCCTGAAAGACATGGTCACAAAACAGACCAAACTGCAACCTACATTTTCAAAATTTTCAAAATAGTTAAAAGGTATTAAGAAAATCCTCTAAGATATACAACATAAATTATAATTAGACTCAGAAATGAGGCAACAAACTCAGCAAAGAACTAAAAACTAAAAAAAATCATTTCACAAATGAAGACTAAACTAAAAAAACAACACACACACACACACACACACACACACACACACACAACAGTTAATGCCCCAAATAAGTGAAAGGAGATAAAAATTTTAAATCAAGATGAAATGGGAAAAAAAGAGGTAAAGACTCAAGAGAAAGTGACTACAGAGAAATACCGAAGACAGGTAATGAAGATCTAACACACAGATGAGTCCCTGAATAAGCAAACCAAAACAAGGTAATAAGGAAAAAAATATGGAAAATTAAAATTCAATAAAAATTTTCCAAAATTTAAGAAAAAATAAGATTTGAAAGCACAAATTGAAAGAGCCCAGGACATAACTAAGAATATCAGCCCAGGACAACCAACACTAAGGCATTAATTTACTAAAAAGGAGGAAGGAAGGAATGAAGGAGAAAAGGAGGGAGTATCCTTCTTAGATACCTAGAAAAAAAGAGCAAGGGACTTGTAAAGGAAAAAAAAAAAAAGATTATTATCCGACATTGTAATGGCAGTAAACATCTTAATGCCAGAAGAAACTAGAATAACAAGATATGCGAGGAAAGAAAAAGTGAACCACAAATTTTATATCTAGCAAAACTGACTTTCAAGTATAAAGGGCAAAACTGTTATCAACATCCAAGCACTCACAAAATATTGTTCCCACTAGTGCTCCATAAGGAATCTACTAGAGGTAGAGCTTCAGGCAAGCAAACTGATTGGAGAAACATCAACATATGGACTGATGGTGAACATTATATACTCACCTGTAGAACTAAGTGGGAGTTAAGAGGGAGATAGTGGTATAACATAGATACAGCACAACTATAGAAACAATGGGGGAAATAGGAGAGCATATGCAAAAAATATTGTTTAGTGTTTTCCATAATCATATTGGTGGTAGTATTAGTATTGCTGTTCTGATATTGTTGTGTGTGTAATAGGGGTAAGAAAAGAATCTAATTCTACTATCTCCTGTGTCCTTGAAAACCAGGGTTCTTGCTATAAAGAAAGGAGCTGCAGAGATATAATAGAGAAAAAATTCTATAATCTTTAATTTAAAGTAAATATATATTTATGAACTCACAGGGTATTTTCTCTTTAAATTTAAATAAAATACAACTATAAACATATTTATAATCTCCTCCCCCTGTCCAATCTCAAGGCAAGAAACAAGCCCAGTAGCAAAGAACATCCCTAATGCCCAATTTGTGGTCTTAAAATACCATTTCCCACTAAAAGAAACCAAGCAGCTCCTTAGAGAAATGATGAATTCCAGGTCTGGGGTAGGGAATGTGTCAGACAGATCTGGAATACCTTAATGTAGCAGAGAGCAAGGCAGTCATCAAAGACTACTGAGGTTATGTCACAAGGACTCAGGGTCCAATTTGAAGAGACTACCACTGAATAAATGAAAAAGAAACGATAGAATACCAGAAGATGTAATGTGCCTCCTGATGTAGAAACATGGCATCCCCTCATTCTTGCCAAAGGGTCAATGCCAGTCTGACCAAGTCTCTGGATCCAGCTGCCAATTTGCAGAAAGTAAAGAAAACTGAGGAATATGTTCACTTGAACCACGAGAGTAGAATCAGCAAAATCCAGACTGTGGAAAACCTGGCAGGCCTGTGTTGTTCAACAGATAAATTTTAAGGAAAAGAAAAAAATGAAGGGGGAAACCTGTAGATTGAGACTTTAAAAACATCACACTTAAAAATGGATAAGGCTAAACTAACAGGGGTACACATTTGGGTGATAAATCCATTTTTAAAATGAAAGGAAGTGACTGGTATAAAAGTAAGGTTACTATTAAGGGGAAAAGGGGGGATGTGATCAGATGGGGCACAAGAAGGGGTTTCTGGAGGGAATGGCAATGTTCCACTTCTTAGCCGGTAGTGGCTCCAAAGGGGTTCACCTTATAATAATTCATTACGTCCACAGTTTTGTTTAGCTTTCTGTATCTTGTATTTTATTTTGCAATAAAAAGACTGTCTAAAAAAGATAGGGACAAGAGGAAGAAGAGAAAGTCTCTGTTTTTATCCCGGTCCCTTGACATGTTTGTGTTGAGAGACAGAGATCATGAACAGAGTGTATTCCAGATATAGGGCACAGCCCGAGCAAGGGAAGAAAGTAGAAATCAAATGTGTGGCAAATTCTGGCAATAGCGGATATTCCTGTTTGGCTGTGCAACGGCTATATGCAGAGAATATGGGAGAAAATAAAAACTAGGAAGTCAGGGCATACTGTGGAAGTCAAATTATGTCAGGACAAGATGTTTGTAATCTTTTAAGCAGAAGAAAATGGGTAAATGTTTCTCAACAAGGATTGACACCTAGATTGAGCGACTCTGGCGGTTATTTCTCGCTCCAAACCCTTCCTCCTTCCTAACAGAACTCTAATTTTGTCCAGTGATCCATCCTGAAGGTTTCTGTGTCTATGTGTGATGTCTGGAACTGCAGCAGCCATCTTGGGACAATGAGAAACTTTAATCTGGGAAGTAAATGCTGCACATGTACATTTAAGTACAAAGAGGTGGCAGGAATATGAATCTCAGATTATGCTGCTGAGCCACTGAATAAATTAACCCCATAATCGCCCTTGTGCCAGGGTTCTTGACAAATGAAATAATGAATCTCCATATCATTTAAATGAGCTGGGTCTTCCATCACTTGTAGCTGAAGCAGCCAAAATGATGCATGGGCTTTATGGAAAAATAATTTAAAAGCCCACCTAGACACTCAGAAGTAAGACTCCAAGAAATAAAGACCAAAATGCCTTTAAATAGTTCCCATGCCATCAGTGGTCCAAAGGACTGACTTATCAGTTGCCCTGAAAAATCTCCCAGTTCCACAGAAACACACAGCGGGCTCCAGCAGCCAGCTTAAGTTTACCACTTAATCACACAAGTCTAGCTGGTGTCAAGCTCTTAAAGGAGTTGATCCGCGGGAACGGGGAGAAAAATGAAAAGGAAATAAAATTGAACAGTTGCCTGCAGAGAACACCAGCTGTGCATGATTGATTTCCATGTAATCTCCATTTGTCTCCCTGGAATTTCTTCATCAGATTTCTGGCACAGGGTCACAGGGAGGCCTGATGCTGCTCATGCCTAGAGTGTGGTCAAGAAAAAAAAATTTCCTTATATGCCCCTGAAGGCCAAGGAGGCCAAGATGGGTGATCTGTGGGGTAGCAAGAGAGAGAAGCTTTTCTTCTTCTCACCCAAAGGCAATACTCAGGCCATAGGCTTCTGCTGCCTAGGATAAAGGGCAGCCCTGTAGGCTACTTCAGTAGAAGTTTTATCTCTCAAGCTGGTAAACTCCTGTGACCTGGGGAGTTTGTGCCTGTCTTGGGTGTCTTCAATCCATCAACTGTTTGGGGCAGGTGTCTTGGCCCTGACAACAGTTGGTATGTAGGACTCCTCCATGGACCCATCTGTCCTGAAACCCACAAAGGGAAACAAGTTATTGGGGCGGGGGCGGTGTTGGCCTTGGGCTTACTGGTGGTGGGCATAGGATTAAAAAAGAGTAGAAGAGAATGGACGGGCAGGATCAATTCTACCCTGTTGTCATTTCAAAGTGCCACCCCTTTTACTTGATTTATGCTGTTTATCTTGGACTGAATGCCCTGTGGTATTAATATTGGTGTGTGCATTTGCCTGCTTTGTCTCTGCCCACTGGAATGGAGCTCACATGCTCAAAAGGAACAGAAAGAGCACCTAGGACAGTGTGGTCCTCAGTCTGGCAGCACTAGCATCTCCTAAAAACTGATTAGAAATGCAAATTCTCAGGCTCTACACCAGGCCTCCTAAATCACAACTTTGGGCATAGGGGCCAGAAATCTGTTTGAACAAGTGCACATGAGGACTAGACCAGGAACCTCATTATGTGAAAGGAAAAGGGGCAAGTCCAGGAACTTAAAGTGATTTACCTAGGATTAGATAGCAGGAAAGTAGCAGGGACAAAACTAGAAGCTGGGTTTGACTCCCAATCTTTCTCACTGTACCAGAAAAGGAAAGCAAAGCTGTAAAGCTTCGGTGAGCTATTTCAAAACCATTATTAGCCATTTCTAGTATCTCTGTATACATTCCAGCAATTTATCTGGAGCCTGGAGCCTAAAATACTGCCATTCCTAATATGGGACTATAAGACTGGGTCAACCTCTCCTGCTCTGACTCCTCTATATGACCCGCATGAAATAAAAGTGCCCTCATTCCCTCAGTGGCCTGAGCCAGAAACCCAAGGAATGGTGAGGTGCAGCAGTTAAAAGCAGGAGCTCAAAGTCCCAGCTACATGATTCATTCACTGTGACCTGCGGACCAGTTTGAACCTTTCTGAGCCAGTCTCCTCAGCTGTGACAAGGGTAGAGCAAGTTTACAGGGGTAGTACCCACTGGTGAGGATAAAATGAGATTAGCCATGTCAGGTGCTTAGCACAATGCAGGGCACACAGCTAAGTGCTCAATACACAACAGCTGTCATTGCTAGCCTCAACATCACCTGTCCCTCACCTCCCTGTATCCAACTGGTGACCAAGTCATGCTGACTCCACCTCTTGGACACTTCTGTCCTCTCATTCTTGTCTTTGCATGCCCATCCTCACTGCCACCATTGTGGCTCTAGTTGTCATCTCCACTCCCTTGCACCACCTCACAAGTCTTCAACAGCTCTCCTGGCCTCCAGCGTCCCTTCTAGTCTGCTTTCCAGGCTGACAGCCTAGTGAGCTTTCTAAATTGCAAAGCTGTGCAGCTCATTCTGCTGCATGAGCTTCCAGAATCCCTGCAGTGGCACTCCATGGCCTTAAGGGTCGAATTCCAGCTCCTGGGAAGAACCTACAGGCCCCTGGTGATCAGCACCCCCAATCTCTATCTTACATCTACGTCCCCCTCAACTCCATGTTCTATGCCTAAGGAGTTCTGAGACCACCAAAAATGGTGAACTTTTCATACTGTGCTGTGTTATCTCTGCTGGGAATGTCCCAACCTCCATCTGCCTGGAAAACACACATTCATCTTTGAAGATGTACCCCAGCAGTGATACCTCCTTGAAATCTGGTTCCAGGCTGAAGTGGCTGCCCCTGCTTTTTGCCCTCCCTGGCTGTTGCCTTTGCTTCTCTCACAGCACCTGTTCCACTTTACCGGGCTCATGTGTTTTTACATCTGCCACCCTTGCTGTCTGCCGGATTATCACTCCATCCTGGGCACTCCTCCAGCATAGAGAAAACACTCTAAACTTACTGATTACATGGATAAGCACTGAACTCCCCCAATCTCACCAGTCCCAGCTTTGCCCTCTGGGCTCACAGAATAAACTTGATCCAGCATTCCCCCAGAAAAGTCTTTCATATGTTGGAGTCTCATCTCACTTTAAAAGCAGGTTGAAATAATTCTTTTTTTTTTTAAATTAAGAAAATTTTTTTGCAGAGACAGGATCTCACTATATTGCACAGGCTGGTCTTAAACACCCAGCCTCAAGCAATCCTCCCACCTGAGCCTCTGAAAGTGCTGGGATTACAGGCATGAACCACCATGCCCAGCCTCCTGAAATAATTCTTAATATTATACAAGTGTGGCTGTGGTTATGCGAGGAATAATGCAGGCCACATGACTGCTATCTAGCTATGTAATCCATCCCTTGCTAGGTGGTCACTCCATTCCCAGCAGTGGCAAAGCTCCTGTTTAGGGAGAAAATGAGCCTTCTCATCCCCTGCTGGTTGCGGAATGTGGCAATGAAAACTAAGTGCTTGCTGTCATGGTCCGAGCCCTGGGCTAAAGTCTTGGCTTCTGCTTCTTGGTGCTGCTACTCACCCACTGAGTGACCGGGGCAAGCTTCCTCCCTGTCTGGGCCTCTTATCCTCATCTATAAAACAAGGACTATGGCCAAGAAGCTCTCTAAGCACCCTTTAAAGCACTAACATCTCAGGAATTTAAATCCTTATTAAGCCACTGGTGGCTGAAGAGATGGGGACCAATTTATAATATAAGTCAAACAATGGCTTAGAGGAAGAATTCTGAGTTTTAAGACCAGCTCCCCTAGCAACTTCTTGAAATTCCTTTAGACAGTAATACTCCTTCCCTGAAAGAACATAATAATAACAACTTTCATCAAGGGCTTACTCTGTGACAGACCCTATTTAAGGAATTAACTGTATTAACTACTTTAATCCTCATGATGACCACATAAGAAAGAACTATTATTGCTTCTTTACAGATGAGAAAACTGAGACACAGAGTGGTTAAATAATTTGCTCAAGGTCACACAGCTATCAAATGGTGGAATCAGGAGTCAAATCCAGGTAGTCTAATTCTGGACCATGCATTATTAACCACTATATAATATCGGCACTTTTGGTAAAATTTTCCCCAAAAGGGAAAATTGCTTGTGTAGGAAAGTACACCCAGGTACTCCTGGCAAGCAGTCCTATGTTAAATAGTACTTAGATGGAAACAAGAAGAGTCAAATAATTTGTTGAACAAATACCGCATCTCTCTTCTGTTATGGCAACTGCAAATGCTCAGAAGTGAGTGGGAGTAGAAAGCAAAAGAGTAGCCCTGTTCCCAAGGGAGGATACAGTAATACTATCAATGACAGTACCAGTGTACCAGGCACCCTGCTAAGCACCTTCATTCATTATCTTATTTGAGATAAGATAATTTGAGACCCCATCTCTTAAAAAATTTATAAGGTGAGGGCTGATGCTATCTCATTTTGCAGACAGGAGAGGAGGCACAGAGATGTGAAGTAACCAGCTCAAGGTCACACAGCTAGTAAGTGGCAGAGCTAGCATGTGAACCCAGATCTGCTTGTGTTTCATGGTCTGTGCTTTTAACAGAACTGACTTACTACACTCTTAGGAAAGTAACTTAAGCTTTGCAGAATCAAAAGACATGCCAAAATAGAACAAATGACAAAGCTATAAGAGACCAGGGCTAAAAACAATAATTAGACAAGCTTGAAGCACTTTTAAGGGGTGGTGGCTATTGTGCTCCAAGGAGACCAATGAAGAGAAAGGACTTTTTAAAATGCATGGGTTATATCTGGGAGTCTGGGTTCCGGGTAGGAGCTAGAATAACCTCAGACACTTTAGGCAGACAAGGTCAGCAAGGCTGAACCAGGACGATACTGTTACACAGAGGAGGGCTCTGAGTGCTTGCGCATAATCCCACCAGTGCCCACGGTCACTGAGCTCTCAAGAGCGTGACAGGAGGGAAGCAAGGATTTAGGAGCTTTTGCCTGGCCACTGGGACCCTCTCCAGGAAGGGTTTATGCCTCATAGGATCACAATTATTATTAACCCTGGAAAAGCTGCCTGGGCAGATGTACCAAAGAGCATTCAAAGAGCGTGATACAGAAGAAGCAGGAAGAAGAAAAGTGCCCGAGGGACCCAACCAATGGTGCAAAGGGCCCAGGCTCAGACCAGCGATTCTCAAACCATAACAGTCACCCTAGAAACCTTAAAACGCAGCTTTCTGGGCTACCACCAGAAAAGTGCTGCCTCAGGAGGTCCAAAGTGGGGTGGAGACTGTACCCTCCTCAAACAAGATGGCTGTCCTGCAGGGAACCCTGGACCAACCTAAAAAAATAGTGATTTATTATCAAAAGACTCATTGAATTAGACGGAGTGGAGTAGAATCAAGTCTCTGGTAATTACTGTTTTCTAATTGTGCAACTTTGAGCAAGTCCCTTAAAAGTTCTCTGAGATTCCATTTTCTAATCTGCAAAATGGAGGTACCTTGCCCTGCCCACTTCACAGAGCTGGTCACATGAGACAAGGACTGAAAATCCTTTGTGATTCTGAAGGACTGGACGTTGTGAGTTACTGTGGTGGTGATGGTGATGAAGAATAAGAAGCCCGTTCCCAAACTCCAGCATCCTTTCTCTTAATGCCACTTCCAAGCCTTGCAGTGGCGAAGGGGAAAAAAGGGTTATTCAAAAAGCTTTATGATGACTCCAATTCTAAGGATTTTTACTGAGGAAATAACTGGACAAACACGCCAATATGTGTTGAAGAGAATGCTCACTGTGTGTTGTTTATAATAATGAAAAACTGGAAATAATCTAAATGTCCAATAACATGGGAATGGTTAAAGAAACCAGAATTCATCTCCCAAAGAGGAATAATGTCTGGTATTTTTAAATGATGAGGCACAACTCTATTAACATAAAATAATTCCTATTCACAATATATTAAGTGAAAAAAAGCTTGGTTTTAATTTTTAGTTGACACAATAATTACACGTATTTATGGAATACAATGTGATGTTTTGATACATGTAAAAAAAAACCTTGTTAACACAAACCTCTTTATTATCTCCTTAAAAATACATAAATTGCATGCTAAAAATGTGAACAGATACATGCAATGCAACTATGGTTATCTCTGGATGGTCACAATTACTGGGAAAATTCTTTTTGTTTGCGCTTATCTGCATTTCGTGAACTTTCTATAATGAGATTATGTTGCTGTTGTCCCCTCTACCCCACCCGTCTCTGCCCACATTTCAGTGACTCTGAACTGGCTAATCTCACAGCTCTGCCCCTCAGCTGGGGCCCAGAATTCTAAGGAACTGCCAAACCTCAAACCCATACTCCTCAGGAATGGGCTGGGGTGGGGCCTCTCTAGAAGGCCTCGTCTAACCGGCAATAGCACATTCTTTCCGTGGACATTTCCAGAAAAACCTCAGTCAAAAGCAAGAATGACAGAAATCTGAAATAGACCATCTATCAGGCAGAACACCGTGGGGTTCCAAATCTCAGCAAGAGGCCCCCTCAAAGCAACACCTCCAGCCATTTACTGAGCATTTAAGCTCTACTCCTCACTGGAAAGCTGTACTAAATGCATTCTGAGCATTACCTTATTTGATCTCCACAATTTTGCAAGGCAGGTATTTTTTTCCTTCAAATTACAAATGAAGATACTTGAGGCTCTGCTCTACCTTGCCCAGGTCACATAGCCAGGAAGCATCTGAGAGGGCCTCAACCCCAGGTCTAACTCTGCTCTGCACCACAGTGAAATAGTACCTTCTCATTGGTTTTGTGTACCTGGCCTTGAATTTCTCTTTCCTTATCCAAGGAACTGGACTCTTATCAACACTCAAGATTCCTAAATAAAATACTTTCAGCTACACTTGCATGATTTTTCCCAACTTCCCTAGCCACAAAATATAATGGTTGTTTTCAATCAATTAATAGCATTTATTAGGTGTTGAGTACACATCCATCTTCTGTCTAGGGAGGTTCACACTCTTAACCCAGGACACAGAAAACTATCAGAAATGATCCATGTCCTTAAGTATCTAAAGAACTCATTGTAGCTCTAAGACCAACAGACTGAGAAGTCCACAAAATTATGTCAAGCTGACCCCTTACTGAGTACTCTAACCTGGGATTACGACCTCACTAACACTTGCAGTCAGTGCTACTGTGTATGGGGTCTACCATATACTAAGTGCTTTATGTACTTCCTCTCTCCCACTCTTTATCACAATCCCGGGACATAGGTTTTATTATCCCTGTTTTATAAGTGAGGACACTAGCACTGAGAGAAGTTAAGAGACTTGCCCAAGGTCAAGTAGTATCTATAATCAAATTTGAGGGTTATTATTGTGTCTGTCTGTCACCCCACCAGCTGGTGGGCCTATAAGGATAGCAATGTGTCCCTCACTGACCTAGTCCTGTGCCTGACGTATGGTAAGTGTAAGTCTGTCTATACACGAATACACACTCTTATATATACATGGGCAACACTACAAGGAAAGCAATCAAGGTAACACAAAAGGGAGCCTCTGGATTCAGGCAGATCTGAGTTTGAAAAGCAGCTCTGCCAACTCCCAAATGTCTCTTCTTAAGCAATTCAATCTTCTAAGAGTTCTAGTTTTTTTTACCTGTTACATGGGGAGAACAAAACACTCACTAAGGAGGGGGTGAGGAATGAACCAGAGTCACGGATATCAATCTATGAGCAGAAGGTCTGGCATGTGGGAATTGCTTATTAAAACACAGATATCTATTACTACAAGGCCAGAAACACAAGTGCCCAATTAATGGGACACCTGGAACTCAAAGTGTTTTCTTCCCTCAGTAGACTGTGAGCTGCTTGAGGGCAGGAATGGGCAGTTCACATCTGTAACCCCAGCACTAGCCAATAAACAATGTTCAACAAATGGCCGATAATGGCAGAGACCTTATACCAGCAGTCTCCCAACCTTTTTGGCACAGGGACTGGTTTTGTGGAAGACAATTTTTCCACGGATGGGGACGGGGGTCCGGGGGGTGGGGGAAGTGCATTACATTTATCATTAGATTCTCAGAAAGAGTGCGCAACCTAGATCCCTCATATGCACGTTCACCATAGGGTTCGGCTCCTATGAGAACCTAATGCCGCAGCTGACCTGACAGGAGTCAGAGCTCAGCTTTACTTGCTCGCTCCACTGCTCACCTCCTGCTGTGCCAGCCAGTTCCCGAAAGGCAGTCCGTGGCCTGGGGTTGGGGACCCCTGCCTTATACAGTCTTTTCTGCCCAGGGTGATGACCCTGAACACTGCACAGAAGGACAGGTAGGCAGAAGGGAGGCGAGAGAACCTCCTTCAGCGGCAGCAGAGGACTCCTGAGCCAGCCCACTATAAATAAAGACAGTACTTACCCTGAAGAGTTATAATGAGGCTGAACCGAAATATTCTCAGAAAGACTTGTATTCCCCAGAGACCAACAAGAAGAGGAAGGAAGATGTGAAGATACAGAACAAAGTGGGCAGTGAGGCTGGGAAGGCACTGAATGGTGAGGTAAAGAGAAGCACTAAGAGGGAAGGCTCTGGAGCTATATGGTTAAGAATTCAAAGCTCAGCTCTGACACTGACCAGCCCTGAGATCGCCCCTCCCTGAGACTTGGCTTCCTCAGTTCTGCAAGGAAGAAAATAACAGAACCTCCCCCCATGAGGTTGGTGTGAATCAAATACGAGGTTTGCTGAACACTTGGTGCACAGCAACAGCACAATAAATGGTAGTCATATTATGAAGGATATACTTTTTTCTGAAGGTAAAAGCCAACATCCTCAGACAATAACAGCCAAGGAGGAATACAGCTTAGTACAACTAAAATAAAAATAGGAGAGCTGAAACTGTTTCCTGAGGATGACTATTTATGAGACCAATTTCGCTTTCCCAGTGCTAATGAATCCCCCACGGCAGCCTCTGTGCAGCTCTGCATCCAGAGAGCAGGGACTTGCCTTCCCTGGAGTTCTTCAAAGCACCGTAGACACTTCCAGTGCTCATCAGCGTTTAATAATCACGGGAATAATCCTAATAATGACCAGGGTAAAGTGCAGGGGGAGAAGGAGAAGATGCAGGTGGGGAGAAATAACACTTAAGTTATTTTGCTTCCTCAAGACAAACTTCTGCCTGAAATAGATTAATTCAATCTGCATATTAATGTGGATTACTAATTAATGACTAAAAAATGCTTTCAACAGACAAAGTGCTATGCAAATGCCTAAAAAATAATATCCAGGAGTCTCAGGATAACTATGGAAAGGAAATAAGCTAGGCTTTTTTTTTTTTCTTTTTGAACATTTAAAACTTTATGGTTGAAGGAAATAGAGGGCATTAAGAAAATTCACTTAAAGCACCGAAACAGAAAACAGAAAAGCCTGGTGTGAGGTGACTTCCTTTCCATGCCTGTGGGAACTTCTCACTGCATTTCCCTTGGGTTGCTGTAACTGTTGACACATGTGTCTGTGTTGCCTTCTAGACCCCAAATGCCTCAAGGGCACAGGCCATGTCTTACGTATCTCCACAACCCTGGTACCCAACACTGTGCTGGGCATGCAGGCAGCAGCCAATAATGTTTAATGAAGTAAACAAATGGCCCCAAAAGCCTTTGCAAAAGAGGAGGCCAAGGGCAGCTTATAATGACTTCCTTCAAAGAGTACAGTGTGAAAAGGAAGAAAACATGATTCACAGTGCGGAGGCAAAATCTAGCAGGCACTAACTTC
Source organism: Rhinopithecus roxellana (assembly GCF_007565055.1). NCBI lineage: Eukaryota > Metazoa > Chordata > Mammalia > Primates > Cercopithecidae > Rhinopithecus > Rhinopithecus roxellana. The sequence continues at coordinate 37,213,490 of NC_044551.1, forward strand.
ACTAGGTGATCGAGGCCAACGTCGACAGTGAAAAGCCATGTTAGTAGTTAGGTACCCTTGATGTGACGCAAGGAAAATGGCACATCTGTAATCTTGCTCCCCAAACCCATAATCCCCATCTACGCATCAGAAAAACATCAGACAAATTCCAACAGATTCTAAAAAATGCCTGGCCAGGACTCCTCAAAAACAAGGGAAGTCTGATAAACTGTCCCAGGCAAGAGGAGGTTAAGGAGACATGGCAACCTAATGTAATGCGGTATCCTGCAGGGATTTCCCAACGGGAGAAAAAAAGCAAGGGGAACCAGGATCTGTCCAAGGTCTCACAGAGATAGCCAAGTCAGGACTTGCATCCTCACCTCAGACTCTCCCGGTAGACAGATTCTCACAAGCGTATAGATGCATGGCAGTGGTGGAGATGGTATTCTTTTTCATACACAATGAATAGCTTGGATTGTTTTAAAAACTGCAACTTAAATGCAATTTCTTCTCTCCTCTCAAAACCCTCAACTTCTCTTGACCGAAAATCCCAAATAATTTCACAGTCAAGCACCTCTGTGAAATCAAGAGATTCAACGGGCTGAAAGAATGGTCCTCAGAGCTCACCAAAACCAAATCCTCCCATTTAGCAGAGGAAAAATTGAGGCCCAAAGGCGACAACGTCCGGCCCGTTGCCAGTTCAGTATATTGGTGTCACACTTAATTCATGCTTCCTCACTTGCAAGTTCCGAAACTCTCTCTGCTACCTGGGACATGAAGAACCAGTTTAGGACCATGGAGGAATGCCTGCCAAATCCTAGCTCTATCTTTGCCAATCTCACGGCTGTGAAGGGCATTCATGTGGAAAATGGTTTTGGTATTTAGCTACATGTCTTTTTGCCCCAGACCCCTAGATACTGCCAAACAGAAAGCCCAGGCCTGGCAGGCTAAGGCTTGAGACACAAAGATAGCTTCCCACTGGGGTATGTGGAAAGGGCACAGCGCAGCCTGGCTGGCAGGCCACACTTCCCCTGTGCAGCCCCATCCATCGACCACTCTGGGGGATCTCATTTTCCAGCTCGGCGTAGGGTACATTTTCTAAATGTGACCCTGTTTCTGTTATGAGAATCAAAGTGCTCCAACCGCAAGATCATAAATACTCAAAAGTGACAGCTAATGGCAATGGCAGTTTGCAAAATGCCAAATGGCAGTGAGAAGTGGACGCCATAAATCACATTTTGACTCCTTCACTCGCACTGAGGTGTTTTGTGGGTTTTTAGTGATGAAATCTGCTTTCAAGTGGATTTACAGGGGCTCCCCATGAATTCAGGCAGAGCTTTTAAAAATACTTCTAACAGATGCTAAAAAGAAGACCAGAGGAGCCTACAATTTAAGCCTAAAACAAGTTTATTAAAAATGTGTTTAATGTGCAATGACCAAAATATGGAAAGTGGCTCATTTAAAGATGGATACATTTAGTGTGAATGTGCTAATAGTTATATTAACAGTAACAATGATGGCTAAGATGTATTGGGTCAGGCACTGAGCTGGGCATTTTACATGGATTATCTCACAGAATTCTTGCAATAGTTCCATGGGGTAGGTACTACAGTTATCCTTATTTTGCACATAAGAAAATTCAGGTTCCAGGAGGTTAAGCCATTTGTTCTGGTGACACAGCTGGGGAGTGACAGATCGGAACTATGAACACAAGGGATCTAACTTCAGAGTTCTGGTTTTGACTCCCTCTGCTAGTCTCCCTCCCAGTCCAAGCAGACCTAAGACGGGGTACATCAAGGGCTCCCCAGACCTAAGTAAAACATCGCTGTGCACAAGAGTGGTCTGGGAACTATGTAAATGTCAAATTGTGGGAACTTGGCACAATGAACAAAAGGACAAACTTTTAGAAAATACAAAGGATCCCTATTTTAAAATTATGGACTTCTAGGTCTGGCTTTGCTTCCTCCTAAGTCTTCAGCCTCAGTTCCTTTATCAGTAAAATGAGGGCAATATAACTTCTTGCCATTAAGACAACTGGTGAGATTACATATGTGAACCGCTCTTTGAAAACCCCAAAGCACTATCCAACTTGTGTTATTAATGGGAATAGCTAGACAAACATTTTTCAAGTTGAGTACTAACATTAATCCTCTCATGCCTCCTTTACAGAGGTAGAAATTGAGGATCAAAGTGATTAAATAACTGGCTCAGGGTCACAACATGAAGAGTTACTGGTATAGCTATGATAGAATGTCTAGAAGGTCATAGGTTTCTCACATCCTCAATTTTTGGTCCCCCAAAACACTCAAGCACACATACATACATGTGGCTTCCAGAGAACAGTTTGAGAACTCCTGTTGTCAAACTGAATCAACCCCTAAGGCCCTTTCCTAGTACTGAAGCTACAAGTCTCTGTTCAGCTCTCCAGGTGGTAAGGAAAGTCTCTGCAAAGACTACAGCCTCAGAGGACAGGAGAACTCAAGGTCTTAGAATGAACCCCATCTGTGCTGCTGTAATCACGGTATTTCCAGCTGCTGCTATGGCTGGTGCCCCATTGGTAGAACCTATAGGCTCACTGAGATCAAGAAGGCCCCCCAACTGAATGCTCATTTTATTTTTCTGCAGCTAGTCAGGGGCATTTCTGGTGATAATGGAGAGAGAAGCAGGTTTTTGTGGCAATGGTGCTGGTCTTCGAAGGGACCGCAGCCCAGTGCCATTGCCAGCAGTCTAGGGAAATGTCTCCAGGTTTCTTGTCCTTCCATGGATTTCTCTCCTTTGGGAACTGTCCCACTTTCTCACTAAATTCTATGCACTAGACTATTTCCCGCAGGCCCTGTTTCCTCTATTTCCTAACTTTCAGTAAAGTTGTGGAAGGGAAAGTCCCAGAATCCTAGACTCTCAAGGCTCAGCAGACCTCAGATGCTAAAGGCTGTCTAGTCCAGCCTCCTCCTATCAGGCACTTACGCCTCCTCTACAGTATTCCTGCTCAAGTGTTGTCCAGACTCATCTTGAACATTTTCCAGGCTGGGGAACTCACTACTTATTGGGGCAGCTTGTGCCATATTCTGCCTACTGTCAGAATAATGTAGTGAGAGATAAGAAACACAGGCCCTGATCAGGACCAACCCCATATATGCAGGGCCTCTTTCAGTGCAGGGCCCTGTGCATATGCACTGGTCACATGCCCGCATGACCTGATCCTGATGCCAGACTCAATGGATTTGAATCCCACTATCAAGTTGCTTGACCTCATGGTACCTTACTTCCTTCGTGTGTAAGATGAAGGTAATCATATCTATTTCATAAACTTGTTTCTGAGGATTAAAGGAGTTGCTGTATAATGATGGGCTTAGAACAGTGCCTGTCACAGAGGAAATGCTATCAATTTTGTACCCAATTTATGCACCAGGTATAGATAGATATGCTTAGTAATCTCCATGCCAGGCCTTTGGTGTCTGCAGACAGCTCTTGTAGCCTGTGAGCCTGTTCTTCACCTAGAACAAAGTCGCTGGTTCCTGTCACTGCTGCCTGCCAGCAAGACCTTGGGTAGGAAAAATCAAAGTCACCACCATGGGCAGGTCTGGTTTTGTGGGATCTGATGTTGATGCTTTGGCAGGTGGGGGTGAGGACAGGCTCTTTAAGAAGAACATGAAATTAAAGCACGCACACAATGCATTTTGTAAGTGCTGTTAGATGTATCCCAACTCAACTTTCCCACCACAGAATCTTAAAAATACCTGTGGCCACTCCACCACCAGAGAGGAGGGGAAGTTAGAGAGAAGAGACATGGTGGTTGTAACTAATCATAGTTAAATGATCTTGTGCAAATGTTAAGAGAACTGATGACCATGGAACACATTGCTAGGGCCCCTCCCAGAGCCTTGGAAGGAAGGGGCTCTGAAGCTTCATGGTGAATCTGACACTGGCCACTACCATAGCTTAGGACATCTGGTCGGATAATAAAGAGAAAAGTAAACTGTCCAAGAAGCTAGCCACAGCCATTCTAACCCACGGCATCCTCTGCTTGCCCACCAAAAGCACTTCTGTCACCTTCCTGCCATTACAGTCTCCCAGCAAGACTATAGGTGCCATGAAGGAGGCCCTGTCTACCCTGTATCCCCAGGGCCTAACACAGTATCACAAACATGGCAGCCACTCGACAACCATGTACTGTGGAATAACTGTTTCAGAATGCCAAGAGTAGAGGGCTGGGGTACAGAGACCACTTGGAGGGGGGGCGCTCTGAAGAACCACAATCTCATCCCAGTGCCACCACTAACCTGTTGGGCACCCCAGGACAAGGCCTCCACCCCTTGGTGCCTCACTAGGTCTCTTTTCAGAGACCAGAGCCTTTGTTCATAACACAGTAGTGCCTGCAGAAGCCCACTTTTCCTTGCAGAGACAGCACAATGAGACCATTTTCTTTTTGCTGTTTCCCACACACAGAAATCTTGCAGGAGCAGCCTGACTTCAGAGCCCTTCATTTATTATTCATTTATTTCCTTGTAATACCATTTCTGCTGCACTCGAAGGACAAGCCCTAGCACAGGCTTCCCACCTGCAAGTTAACATTGATTCAACCCAGCTACAGAAAATCTCATCTGAGAGTATCCAATTACCAACAGCCAAGCAGGCCCAGGATGCAAAGAACCAACCTGGAGTCAAGACATTCTCTTTCTCGTTAACAATGTTCTTTAAACATCCCAACCATTTTCATATTTATCATTTTGTTAAAAAAATTTTCTAACAATCTTCTGAAGAATGGAGCTCAGAGATTATTATCCCCATTTTACAGATAAGGAAACTGAGGCCCAGAAAGGCTGAGTAACTTGTCCAAGATCAGAGAGCTTGTAAATGGCATAGCTGATGTGAACCTGGGGCTAACTGACTCCACAGGCCATATATACTCTGCTAACTACTCTAGAGTAATTCTCCCTTCTATATTCTAAAGACATTTTAAAGAATGATTTTAAAATCCAGAACATATCTATAAATTAATTTTGTTCCCAAAGACAAATAAGCTTGAAAAACAGGATGAAATGCATGAAAACAAGTTATAGCTACTCAACACTTTTTGAAATTGACCACATGCTGTTACTTGTCACAATGCTCCTGCCACACTGCACACTTTCTAGTCTTCAAGCAAGACAGCCCTTTGCAGCCTCATGGCCCCTCTACTTGCTGAGCCTGCTGGCTGGACATTCTTCTCCCGGCTTCTTCCCGGCTTTGGATCACAACCTGACCCTCACATCTTATGAGAAACCTTTTCTAACCTCCTCCCCTGACTCCTACGCCAGCCTATTTGTTTCCTTCATAGCACCTATTATCACTGTCTTATTTGTTTGCTTGTTTATTGTCTGTTGTTGTTGTTGTTTTTCCACTGGAATGTAAGCTTTCTGAAGGCTATATCTGGTTTTCTCACAACTACACAGAAAGATGCCTGGCACATAGCTGGCATTAGCAACAAGTGTACTGAATAAGTAAATGAATCCTATTTGCCTTTGACCATTATCAAGCTCACGGTATCTTATTCATAATAAACAAAGCACATATAATAGCCAATTAACCTTACAATAAGCAACTAAAAGGACAGATAACAGCATTCTGTTTTTATTAAGGATGAAAATAAAAGAAAAGACCTAGAGAGGTTAAGTGGCTTGCCTGCAGCCACACAGCACTAAGAGGTAGGGGTGGGCCTGTGGGGTGGCTTTCTAACTCACTTTCTATAAAAATCTGCTTACAATATCTCTCCTTTAGTTTATTCCCACTGCCTTAAAGGTTCTCATAGGTCACTGTTTAGTAGTTTGCTGAGCTCCTGGCTCTCTCTCCCTGGAGGGCAGAGAGCCACCCATGCCTGCAGCATTTCCTTGAGCTGATATACAGCGAGGACATGTGACTTAACAGGCTCTTTGGGCTGAAGCTAATCCACAACTGGACTGTATGCAGGATCCTGGGCAGAAAAGCTGATGGGCCCAAAAACCTGGGTTTGTAGGATTATCAACAAAGACAAGTACACAAGTAACAAAGGACTTTTCTGTATCCCAGAGAGCTAGAAAGGTACATAGAGGTGGAGATGTGCCAGCAATAAAGCTCATGCCAAACTCATGACCTACAAACATGTATGGCCTTGAGATAAGAGACCAAGATGCTGTCCCACAAAGGCCTCATTACCCCCACAGGAGACTGGGGTTCACTCTAATTCAAACTTAGTATTCCCGTAATGACTTGATATACCCCTGGGCATAGAGAGGCACTTGATAGTTAACTGGACTAAAAAGAGGGCTGAGACAGGGGTTTGAGCATGGTAAAAAATAAAATAAAAAATAAACCAAAACCCAACTTCACAGCTAATAAGAAAAGAAAAGTGTCTCCCACCCTCCCATAATCCACACATCAGAAAAACTTGAGGCTGTCCAATTTTGAAGTCATTTAACCTGGCATTTCTGACTTCTGAAATCAATGGGCTTGAAAAGATTTTCCCAAAAAGCAGTAATGGGAAGAGACGATGTTATCAGCTTTGCGTTCTGTGCAGTATGTACATTCAAACGAACCAAGAAGGCAAACAACCTACTGTCTGCTATTACTACTATTTTATAAAATAAGAGGATGCATTATACCAACTTGGAAAGATGTCCGCTCAGGAGCAGTAACACATAGCTTTCTGAAAAACTCACCACTCTCTCCTCACTTTCCCTTGGACTGGTAAAAATTTTAGCCACAGGAACAGGTCTGTGGACCAATGATTGGAATCACAGCTCCAGCCTATTTCTCTCATCTATATATATAAGGACAAGGAGGACTAGGATATGGCCAGGCAGCCAACATTCACAAAGCTGATTCGTGGCAGGTCCTAAGAAGCTGCAGGGACCCACCTTGTCTGGTGTATGCCTTGCCATCTCTGTGAAGTCACATGCATAAAAAATGTCAAATAAGCTTGACTTTCTTTTATTTACCAAATGGTACATCCGCTCTCCCTAGGCTAGGTCAGACCCCAGGACTGGTCTGGATTCCAGAAAGAGTAAGAATTGTTACCTGGATTAGGTTCAGGGTCACTGACCTTTGTTTCATTCCAGAAGCTGCTAGTAAGCGGTGCAGAGGAAGTGCACGGGAGGAAAGGATGCTGTGGGCACACACAACTGCTATCTGACTTGTGTCTTCTCAGAGCCACATCTCGAGCCCAGGGATGTAGGTGGTCCCATGCAAGAGAGGCTCACAAGTCTAAGAAGCACAGAACTGTGGGCTTGTTACCTGTTATCTCTCTAGCCCCATCACACCTAGAAAACAACTTCTAAGACCATAAAGCTGCTATTCATAAGCCAGACACAGAAGCCTATGGTGCAGATTTGGGGACTTGAAAGTCTTGCTGCGGACCAAGGGGCAGTGTCCCCTTATCTGTGCCCTGTGCTGCAGGGCCCAGGAATTTTCTACTTGTGTCCACATAGGGCTTCTACAGGCAGGCCCAGTGGTTGCTGTCCACAATCTCCACACTCCCTAACTAGTAAACCCCTTGGGATTAGGAACTTAGGTTTTATTTTAAACTTAGTATTCCCCAAATGATTTGATACGCTTCTGGGCATAGGGAGGCACTTGATAGTCAACTGGACTGAAGAGAGGTTTGAGATAGGAGTTTGAGCATCACACGAGGTACCTACCTGAGACTGTTTCAGGGACATAAAGCTTTGTGCACACAGGATTATAGTATTTAAAACCTGGAGAGCTGATCAATAGTGAGGTTCCACCCCAACACGAGTCTATTCACAAGACAAAAAAATTTATTATTTGAATATGGAAATTCCAATAATGGGAACACTGCCTTTTTTCCACCGGACTGAGGATTCCTTGAGAGTGAGACTTGTGTTGTACTTATCTTTGTGTTTTCCAAAGGTGCCCAGCATGGAGACTGACACAGACTAGGGGCTCCATAGGTGGCCGTTGGACCAAACTAAGTTATCACAGATGTCTGCTTCCTCAATGAATCCTGACAAACCCTCTCAATCATTCATTCATTCACTTTGTTTATCAAACGCTCTTTATATGCCAGGGACTGTGCCAGAAAGTAGGGATACTACAGAAGGAGTAAGACTGTCCTGGTCCCTGATTTCATGGAACTTACATTCCTTTTTGCGATGGAGTCTCACTCTGCTGCCCGGGCTGGAGTACAGCGGCGCAATCTCGGTTTACCACAAGCTCCGCCTCCCAGGTTCACGCCATTCTCCTGCCTCAGCCTCCCAAGTAGCTGGGACTACAGGTGCCCACCACCACGCCCGGTTAATTTTTTGTGTGTGTTTTTAGTAGAGACGGGGTTTCACCATGTTAGCCAGGATGGTCTTGATTTCCTGACCACGTGATCCGCCCGCCTCAGCCTCCCAAAGTGCTGGGATTACAGGCATGAGCCACCACGCCTGGCCGGAACTTATATTCTTTGTAAGGAAGATTAAAATCAATAGTCACACAAATAATTATATTGTTTTAATTATACTAAATAATCTAAAAGAGAGGTAGAGCATACTATGTGAGTAGATAAGAAATTAACTCTAGATGTAGTGTAGTGCAGGAATTTTAATCACACTAAAATAAAACTTCAACTTAGTTGGCACAGAAGATTTAGTAAGAGGGAAAGATATACAAAGCCCAGGAGTTCATTAGGTGGTCATAATACCACAGTGTACAGAGACCACCAATATAGGAGAAGTAAGTACCTTCCTCCTCTGGTTCTCTAGTGCTTACCAAAAGAAATGGAAACGAAAACTAACAAAAATGCAATCAATTCCATGTTACCAGAGAAGAAACAATTCCTAACAATATAAAAAGACCAAGACCCAACCTCCATTTCCAGCAGTATGGTAGAATACCCTGGCCAACCCACTCGGTGAAAACAATGAAAAAGGCAGAATTAAAAGCAAAAGCAAAATCACATTTTTAAAACGCATGGACAAACTTGCAAGAAAGTAAGAAATAATCAGAAACCAAAAACCAAATGAAAACAAGAACCCAGAGTTAAGTAAAGAACTGAAACTGGCTTTCATTTTGAGGGCATTTACTAAACCAGGTTATCTTGAATGTGGATTTGCACATCCTCTTAGAACACAGGACACAGAGAACAAGCCCAGAGTCCACACAAGGTGGGAGTTTGGCAGTTTACTCTATACCATCACCCACATATAATTGGGACTCCCGACATCCTTAGTATGAGTGAGAAATAAACCCCCTAATTCTGGCAAAGAGTAAATGGGATGGGAAGGAATTTCTCTTGATAATTTGTTACTATGCCAGCTCTCGTGCAGGTTTTGGTCCATAATCAGAGTACGTGGGAGATCTGACAAACTTCAAGCTGAAAATTTAATGTAAAGTGATTTTATTAGGCACATGGCAGAAGCAAATGCCAATCTTTCCTGGAGGAGCCTGCCTTTACCTAGCCCTCGAAGGATCCCCAGAGAAAAATTTCCAAGAAATATGAGTTCATATACATACGCATATATGGGCAACTAATTTTTGACAAAGATGCAAAAGTAATTAGTGGAGAAATGATAGTCTACTCAACCAATGATACCAGAACAACTGAATATCAGTAGAAAAACAAGAACTTTGATCTATACTTTAAACCACCGTGGTAGGCCATTCTTGCATTGCTATAAAGAAATACCTGAGACTGGGTAATTTATAAAGAGAAGAGGTTTAATTGGCTCACGGTTCTGAAGGCTTTACAGGAAGCATGGTGCCAGCATCTGTTTGGCTTCTAGGGAGGCCTCAGGAAGCTTACAATCATGGTGGAAGGTGAAGTAGGAGCAGGCACATCACATGGAGAATGTAGGAGCAAGAGAGAATGGCTGGGAGGGGAGGTGCCATGCAGTTTTAAACAACCAGATCTTGCAAGAACTCACTATCATGAAGACAGAACCAAGGTATGAGGGATCCACCTCCCTGATCCAAACACCTCTGACTAAGCCCCACTTCCAGCACTGGGGATTACAGTTCAACATGAGATTTCAGTGGAGACAAATATCCAAATTATATCAACCACATACAAAAATTACCTCAAAGTTGATCATAAATCTAAATGTAAAGTCTAAAATTATAAAACATCTAGGAGAAAACATGAGGGAAAAAAAACCTTGGGACTTATGGTTAGGCAAAGACTTCTTAGATACAACACCGAAAGCATAATACATAAAAGAACAAATTGATCAATCAAACTGCATCAAAATTTAAAACTTCTGCTCTTCAAAAGACGCTATTAAGAGAATAAAAGACAAGCCAGAGGCTGGGAAAAAATACTGCAAAAACATACCTCTGATAAAATACTTGTATATAGAATATAAAGGACTCTCAAAATTCAGTAAAAAGAAACCAACAACCAAATTTTTTAAATGAGCAAAAGGTATTAACAGACACATAACAAAAAAAGATATACAGAGGAAAATAAGCATGCAAAAAGATACTCAACATAATTGTTTATTAGAGAAATACAAATTAAAACCACATTGAGATATCACCACATACACATTAGAAAGGCTAAAATTTAAAAGACTGATCATACTAAGTGTTGGCGAGCACGTGGGGAAACTGAAACTCTCATATACTGCTGCTGGGAATGTAAAATGGTGCCACCACAGTTAAACATACGCATAATCCAGCCATTCTACTCCTAGGTATTTACCCAAGAGAAATAAAAGCATATGGCCACACAAAGACTTGTACATGAATTTCACAGAAACTTTGCAATAGCACAAAATTAGAAACAATCCACATGTCCATCAACAGGTAAATGGAAAAGTAAACTGTGGTATAACTACACAAAGGAATATTATTTCCCAATAAAAAGGGAACAAACTATTGATACATGTTACATGAATGAATCTCAAAATAATCATGGTCACTGAAAAAAGGAAGTTTTTTTTTTTTTAAAGAATACATACTGTATGATTCCATTTGTATAAAACTCTAGAAAATACAAACTAATCTATAGTGATAGAGGGCAGTGGTTGCCTAGGATTAGAGGAGGGGCAGGAGGAATAGGAGGGAGAGATTACAAATGCAAAGGGACACGAAGAAATTTTAGGGGATGATGGATATAGTCATTTTCTTGAGGTGGTGATGTTTTCATGGGTGTATAATATGTCAAAACTTACAAAATTGAACACTTTAAACGTGCAGTTTAAGTTTGGTCATTTATATGACAGTAAAGCTATTTTTAAAAATCTACATTACAGTGAAAGTACAGAACACTAAAAACAGAGATAAAATCTTAAAAGTAGCCGGATAAAAGACAGATGTCATTTAAAGCAATAATCATTAGATGACCCCTGACTCCTCAGCAGCTATAATGGAAACCAGAATGCAGTAGAATAATATACTGAATGTACTGAGAGTAAACACTGTCAACTAGAATTGTATACCCAGCAAGAATAGGAGGGAAATAAAGCTATTCCTAAGCAAACATGGAGAGTTTGCTGTCAAGAGCCCCTTGCTGAAGGAAATTTAAAAGGATAAGCTTCAGGCAGAAGGAACGTGATTCCACTTGGAAGGTCTGCAGAAAACAGTAATACTATAGTCTTAGGAAATTAAAAAATATAACTAAAATACATGACAACCATAGCATATAGAGGTCAAAGTACGGTGATCAAAGCTGATATGCTAAGTTCCCTGTACTGGCTATAAAAAATTAATTAATTTTAGATTCAAGAATGCATGTTAAATTTCTTGGTTAACTATTCAAAGTGGAGAAACAATATGAAACTCTCTTAGCAGGAGAGAGGGAAAAAGGAAAATGAGAAAAAAATCCAAAAGAAGGAAAGAAAGGAGAGGAAAAGGAACATAAAAAGGTGAGACAAAAAGAAAATCCAAAAGAAGATGGCAGAACGAATCCTCCATTAAAATGTGAACTTTGGCTGGGCATGGTGGCTCACACCTGTAATCCTAATACTTTGGGAAGCCAAGGTGGGGGGACTGCTTGAGCTCAGGAATTCAAGACCAGCCTGGGCAACATAGTGAGACCTCGTCTCAACAAAAGATAAAAATTAAAAAAAAAAAAAAAAATTAGCCAACTGTGGTGGCACAGGCCTGTAGTTCCAGCTACTCAGGAGGCTGAGTTGGGAGGACTGCTTGAGCCCAGGAGGTTGAGGCTGCAGTGAGCCATGATCATTCCACTGCACTCTAGCCTGGGCGACAGACTGAGACCCTGCCTCCAAAAAAAAAAAAAAAAAAGGTCAGGCATTGTGGGTCACGCCTGTAATCCCAGCACTTCGGGAGGCTGAGGTGGGTGGATTGCTTGAGGTCAGGAGGTCAGGACCAGCCTGACCAAAATGGTGAAACCCCGTCTCTACCAAAAATACAAAAAATTAGCCAGGCATGGTGGTGCACACCTGAAGTCCTAGCTACCCAGGAGGCTGAGGCAGGAGAATCGCTTGAACCCGGGAGGTGGAGGTTGCAGTGATCTGAGATTGTGCCATCTCACTCCAGCCTGGGAGACAGAGAGAGACTCCGTCTCAAAAAAAAAAAAAAAAGAAGTGAGCTTCTTGTAGATAGACTGTGCACTGTTGTCCACTGTATCTTCAGTACCTACCACAATGTCTGGAACATATTAACATATTAGATACTCAATACATATCAAATGACTGTTTATAGAATGAATAACTGTTTGGATGAATGAATGGCAAATGAATGAATCTGGTTAGCTTAATGAATGAATAAATAAATGTACAAATAGTATAAAACTTCATTTTAGCCAAAAGTTTCCGCCTTTTCCAGGAACCACCTCATTTATCAGAATTAGCCAACAAATTACAAGCTGGACAAATTGAGTTTCTCTCTTCTCTCTTGCTACATCTGGGAGCAATGAAGCATGCAAAATACAGATGGATGAGGAAGAAGGCGGAAGCAAGAGACTGGGTCAAATTAGTCCCAGATTACAGAAGAATTGATAGAATAAAAATGATGAATGGGGAAGGTGGCGACTACTTTTGGATTATGTATTTATCCGTTCTTGTCCATTTCTGTGGCTAATGACCTAGTTGGGGTCCCCAACACTTATAGTGGGGACCACAAGATCCCTGACTGTTCTCTGTACCTCCTCTACTTCCTTGTCCTTCTGGGACACACAACGTTCTATAAAACTTACCCTCCCGGCTGCTCAAATGCTTCAGTGGATCACTATTGCCTCTGGAATCAAATTCAAACTTTTGAGCCCAAATTTCAAGGCCTCTTGAGAACAGATTTTAATCTCCCTTTCTCTCTGTTCCCCTTGAGGAAAATGAGGCTTTAGTCAACAGATCCCAGGACCATTCCCACCTCTGCATCCTTGCTTATGCTGCTCCCTCCAATTGTTCTGTTGTTGTTGTTTAGTTTTTTTTCGGGGGGCGGGGACAGGGTCTTGCTCTGTCCTCCATGCTGGAGTGCACTGATGCGATCTCGGCTCACTGCAACCTCCACCTCCTAGGCTCTGGTGATCCTCCTGCCTCAGCCTCCCGAGTAGCTAGGATGACAGGTCTGCACTACCACACCCAGTTAATCTATGTATTTTCAGTAGAGATGAGGTTTCACCATGTTGGCCAGGCTGGTCTCAAACTCCTGACCTCAGGTGATGCACCCGCCTCAGCCTCCCACAGTGCTGGGATTACAGGTGTGAGCCACTGCACCTGGCCTACTCCCTCCAACTGTTATTCCCTTTCTGTCATCTTTGTTGTTGAGGTTATGTACATCTTTCAAGGCCTAGCTCAAATGCTAACTCCTTCATTGCGCTTTCTGGCACAGAGCCCAAAATAAATGTTCACTTCTTGCTCTACAATGCTCTGTTTATAACTTATAGTTCCTTAACACAGTCTACCTTAAACTAGAGAGGCAATTTAGGCCAAAAGTTAAGAATGTGGCCTTCAAAGTCAGACAGTATTGGGATTGAATCCAGGTCCCCCATGTCCTAGCTGTACGAACTGGGGATGTGACTTAACTTCTCTAAGCCTCAGTTTCTACACCTGCCAAATGAGGACAATCTGCCTCAGAGGGTTGTTCTGAGGATTATCAAGTCAATAAAGCAGATCACGCATGCAATAATGATTAGTATTAGAATGCATGCCTTAGGCCTCTCCCTCCACAGATGTGGGCCTCCTGAGAACAGTGTCCATGTCTGATTATGTCTGTACCTTTCCTTCCATCTCTTCTAGCACCTAATATGGTGTCCTACACAATGTTTTTCTCAAATTATACAAAATAATATCAAATTCAGAGTTAATATGATAAATATTCATGTTGGTACCACATTCAGGTTCCACGGGACTCTTAAGGTTTACTACATTTGTTAAATTTCAATGTCTTACTTATCCCTGGAAACCCCTATGCTCTAGATTTTGCCAGATGATACTGATACCTTATTAGGAAAACAAAGAGGCAAGTCACAGATTGGGAGAATATAGTCACAAAACATATATCAGACAAAAGACTTGTAGGCAGAATATATAAAACATTCTTAAAACTCAATAAGACAATCCAATTAAAAAATGGCAAAAGATTTTAACAGATACTTCACAAAAGACATAAAATGGCCAATAAACACAAGAAGAGATGGTCTTCATGGCAGCATGTAAATTTCATGTGAGACATGAAGATTTCACTTCTTCACATCTACCAGAATGGCTAAAATTAAAGACTGACCATTCTAAGTGTTGGTGAGGATACTGAGCAGCCAGAACTCTTATATACTGATGGTGGGAATGCAATATGATACAGCCACTTTGGAAAACAATTTGGCAGTTTCTTAGAAAGATATATATATATATACACCATACAATCCAGTCATTCCATTCCTATTTACCCAAGAAAAACAAAAACATATATATACACAAAGACTTGTACACAAATGTTCATAACAGCTTTATTTGTAATAACCCAAAGCTAGAAACAATCCAAATGTCCATCAACAGGTAAATGACTAAATGAATTAGTCTATCTATGTAATGGTCTACTACTCAGCAATAAAGAATGCACTGTTGATACACACAAGAACATGGATGAATGTCAAAAATCATCATGCTGAAAAAAACCAGGCAAAAAGGAACACATACTATATTATTCCTTCAATACACATTTCTAGAAAATGTAAACTCATCCAGAAAGACAAAAAGCAGGTAGGTGGTTATTAGGGGACACAGAGAGGAATGGGTAACAAAGGGGCACAAAGAACCTTTTGGAGGTGATAGAAAGGTTCATTCTCTTGACTGTGATGATGGCTTCACAGGTTTATATATATGTTAAAATTGATCAAGTTGCGCACTCTTAAAATGTGCAGTTTATTGTAATTCGAATAAACTTCAACTAAGCTTCATGGAAAAAAAAGTACCAATACTTAAAAAAAGAAAAAAAAAACCTTTAAACAAACAAGCAAGCAGTCCACTGGCAAAGTAAGCAAGGCCTCAAGTTGGTCTGAAAGCTGCTACTGAAAGCGTGGTGTCAGCATAAAGAGTGGCAGGAAGGCCAAGAAGCAGGAAGCTAGGCAGACAGGCCTCAAGTGGCACTGGGGAGTGCTGTAAATGTGGCTTGGAAATGACTGGCTTTTTGAGGTTGCCTTCGTGGCAAAACTAATTTCTTCAGTACCCAAGTCCTGGCAGTCCAATACTTAGAGCCTGAGACAGATGTCAGGTTGCATTCCTGTGGTTTTTTTCTTTTCCCTGTGTTCACTGTGAAAGTGATTCCTGGGTACCTGTGAAGGCTTCACCCAAAAGCAGGCTTATAATGGTGAAATTTCAGGCATGGCTAGAGGCCTAAAGACACAGATCCTTGGGGAATAGGAGAGGACCGAGTTTTAGAATGGCTCCAGGCAGGAGCTCTGTGCAGGATGTGCAGACTGAGTAAGGCACAACTCAGGGGCACCCTAACCCCTGGAGCGGTGCAGGGAGGATACCCCTCACCCCAGAGCCCCTGGGAGGCAGAATTCCCTGCTCCAGTCCTACAGGAAGTACGGGGCCTTCCAGGCGCTCCCTTCATCAAATGTTATTTTAAGAGAAGAGCTAAAAAACGAAACGTGGAGCAGCTGAGGGACATAACTACCTATTCACCCTACGTATCCCAATTCTAGCCCTTGTCTGTTATATTACCCTGGAGTGGGTCTATCTAGAAGTCCCTTAACCTCCCGGTGTCTTGACTTGCCCATCTGTTGAATGGGAGGATAATCCCTACCTATTTCATTTATCTTACTTGCGAAGGGCAAAAGTGCACATAACCCTGAGAATCCTGGAACAGAAGGGTCAAATTGGCAGGCCACAACCAAGACCCTCTAGGCACAGATGGCTTTATTTGGCCTGCATGATATTTAAAACTCAGGAGAGTCCATATTTTTAAAAATCCACAAGTCTGTCCTTTCTTGAAAGATCAGAAAAAGGATCTGGCCTTGCTGGACCCACATTCCCAAGCAATTGGCTGGAGCTGAGTAATGACTGACTCATTCAGGTCACTGTTTTGGTCCTGTGGCCACTTGTGTTTGCCCCAGAGTCCATCAGAAAGGTACCTGGACTTCATCTAGTCCAGACCACCCCTCACCCAGGACATTCTGTGACAGCTCCATCAGATGGCTCCAGCTTTGAACATTTCTCTTGCTGTGGGAACTCACCGCCTTAAAAGGATGCTTATTTGCAGGATTCCATTTGCTAGGAAGTTCTTCCTCATATTCCGGTGGAAGATCTGTCCTAGTAACTTCCACCCTCAGGTCCAGGTCTACTTTCCTTGCAAGCCTACCCACCCCTATTTCAGCACTTCAGGCATTTACAGTCACTGAGTTCCCTCCATGGAAACCCAAATGTCCAGTTTTTCAGCCCTTCCCTTGAGACATCATTTCCTGATCTCTTGGTGTCCTGGCGCTTTGAACATGCTCCACTTTATCTGTGTCAAATGTGGGTTCTTCCTTTTCATTTTGTCCCAGTGAGCAGGTTGAATTAATTAGTAACTCATGTTCCTGCATGGTGGCTCTCTGGCATGCTTCAAAGGCAGGCAGTGTCACTGAGTACTATAAGCAATACTAAATATGTTGTCAGTTTCAGTCTCAACATCCCAAATGATAAAAATAGATCTCATGGCATCAGACAGGATAATTCATCTTCTCTAAAAATCATTTCCAAAACGAAAATGAAACATCAGGGATTCCCATGTTTAAAAAATTATGTACATCTTGGAGTGAAAGTAATTGTTAAAAGTAAGTAGCCCCTACTCTGAGGCTAAGTACTTTTTGCGGAAAGGAAATAAACAATATGTGAAGATTCGCCAGATCAGATCTGTTTAGGACAAGGGTTAAAACAAAGACAAAAGTTCTCTCTCCTATGCCTCCCATGGTTTTCTCGAAGGTCTACTTTGTGGGAGTGGGAAAAGCATTGTGTGTTCACGTCATCTCATAAATGAAATCTCTCCCTCTTTCTCTTTCTCTCTCTGTGTGTGTGTGTGTGAGAGAGAGAGAGAGAGCTTGAGATCTTACAGAAGTCACTTACTATCTGGATCAGTTACCTGTTTTGTATTTTACAAAACAGGGTCTTGGACCAGATCACTCAGAGGTTCTCAAATTTGCATTATCATCACCTGGGTGTGCACTTTGTTAAACATGCAGATTCCCCGGCCCACCCATAGAAATTCTGAATCTGGAGGGCTGAGGTGGGACCAGGAAGCCCTTGGCTGGGTGAGTGCCCAGATGATTCTGGTACGCCCAGGTTTCTCAGTCTGGCGGTAACAGCCTATGTCCATTCCTCCATCCATTATTTGGCAGGCACTGTGTGGCAGGAGGTGTGCTAGGCGCTGGGGGATAGAACAGTAAACAGGTCATACAGACGCAGCCTGAAAGGAGCTCATGCATCTGTACGGTAGGTGAGGGGAGGCCGCCAAGGACATGGATGACTGTCCTGGGATACAGTTGGGACCAAGACATCCATAAGCACAGGACACTACAGGAACCCACTCAGGCTAAGGAGGGCAGAGTGGTCAGGGAAGGCTTGCTGGGGGAGGTGATGTCTCAGTAGACATGTAAAGCATGAGGAGGACCTGGCCAGGGAGGCCTAGACTGGTAGCACATCAAGGCCTGGGGACCCAGGTAGAGCACGTGTCTGCAGAGCAGATGGGCTACATTGGGAGCCAAAGGTGAGCAGGAGGGAGAGCAGGGGACTATGGCTACAGATGTTGTCAGAGCCAGAGCAGCAGGGCCTGAGCAGCCACAGCAAGAACCTGGATTTTATCCTAAAGACTAGGGGAGCCGGGGAAGGGCTCTGGACAGGTTAAGGATATGAGCAGATATGTTTTGGAAAGATCACTCTGGTTGCTGCATGCAGAATACACTGCAGGAAAAAGAAAGGACACAGGAAAACAGAAGAGGCTTCAATAAACAAAGACTCAGCACTAGAGGTGGCCAGTGTAGTGAACAGCCCTCACTCTCGGGGAAAGCCAAGGCTTCTGTCTTCTTATGCCAGGTCCCACAAGCATGACTACCTTTTCCTTGCTGGAGAAACTTAGGGCTTACCGAACAGGAACTTCTTCCCATCTATACCCTCTCCCCACAATTCTGTCTGGGCTGCTTGCTTTTCAGACTCAGAAAGGAAAATGGAAGCTGCCAGGTGGTTTTAAGGTATTAAATAACAAAAAGCAAGAAGCTTCTAGAAATGGCTCAGAAGAGAAACACCTCTCATACTCACCCTTTAGCAATATAAATACCCCCTTAATAATAACTTACTTGTGGTTAGCACTCTATATTTTACAACACTTTGATTGCCATACCTTTTTGAAGACTCTCATTATGCCTGTGAAATAAATATTCCCATTCTAGAGAGGAGGAAACCAAAACCCCGAGGGCTTGAGCGACGGGTACAAGGTCACAGGGAGAGCTGGAAACAGCACAGAGGCTGGAATTCATTCCATGGCTCTTTATTGCTATTGATCCCCGAGCCCACGGGACTATAATTAATTAAAACGTCTCTCCTCAGCACTGGAGACAGTGAACCGAAGAATTCAATGAGAATCTCTGCCCAGTGTGGAAGTGTTTCATCTTGAAGTCCTGGGAGGGCTTTTAAAACGAGAGAGGGACCCACAAGGTGGGGAGGGAGGAGATGCCGCAGGCTTGTTAGAAAATGTCATTCACGCCTGAAAATGCCCACTCCACGAAGGCAGAGGCTGTGCATCTGAGCCCTTCTCTGCTCTTGGGAGGTGGGAGTAATCCTGGTCTCAGTCGAACAGGAGTGCCCAGGCTGGGGTGGGGAAGCAAGTTGGCAGGAGAAATAGAAGGAAGAAACCACATGGAATGCTTCCCTTTCTTCTGTCCCTACCCCAACATTTTTATCCAGGTCCAATCAGGGAGTTAAACTGTACAATTTATTTATAGAAAGTAAAACAGTCGGCCGGGCGCGGTGGCTCAAGCCTGTAATCCCAGCACTTTGGGAGGCCGAGGCGGGCGGATCACAAGGTCAGGAGATCGAGACCATCCTGGCTAACACGGTGAAACCCCGTCTCTACTAAAAAATACAAAAAACTAGCCGGGCGAGGTGGCGGGCGCCTGTAGTCCCAGCTACTCGGGAGGCTGAGGCAGGAGAATGGCGTGAACCCAGGAGGCGGAGCTTGCAGTGAGCTGAGATCTGGCCAGTGCACTCCAGCTTGGGTGACAGAGCGAGACTCCGTCTCAAAAAAAAAAAAAAAAAAAAAAAAAAGAAAGTAAAACAGTCTCCAAACACCACTGTCACCAAAAAATTAGCAGTTATTTTTGAGCTCTTACAATGTGCAAGGCACAAGCCCTCCCCCTACAGTCTCCCAATTAATCTTTAGCATAAGTCTAGGCATCGTCCTTAAGGTCCACATGGCCGTTACAAATGACAGAACCAAGATTTAACCCAGGCCTTTCTGAATGCAGGGCCTGCGCTGCCCTGCTTGAGAGGGCAGGGGCCCCTCACCACACTTGTTTTGGTGACAGGGGTGTGGAGGGGAAGAGGATGCATCTGGCTCTGTGTATGTGGGAACTTTCGTTGATTTTAATTCATCTGGGAGGCAAGTGGAACTCTCTCCATCTCTTCCACTTCCTGCTTTCTTGAGACAAGACAGGGACGCGGTACTGAAGAGTGAAAGAGCTCAGATAACAGCTCCACAGAGAAGAGGCAGCAGAACCTCCAATTCCCCCAGCACTCAAGTGCCCCCAACCACCCTCTCACTGTCTCCCTTGCCCCTCATGATAAACCCTGTAAGGCAGGAAGAGAGATGTAACATTCCCATTTTCCACAAGAAGAGCGTGATCTGCCAGGGGTCATGGAACACACAGATCTTGGAGCTCCCCGGGCATCTCTCAGAGGGCGAACAAGGCTTTAGACAGAAGCCACTGTAGTGCACAAAAATTGGGAAAGGTGGGAGTAGTGTCAGAGAGGTCTAGCCAGACAGACGGAGAGGGTGGAAAACAGATCTAGTGAAAGGAGGAGGAAGGAAGTGGGGGCTGCCTGAGCTCAGAGGGTGAGGGATGATCTAATTTATCATCCTAGGCTTTCAATAGCTGCTGGAGTGATTTTTATGGGCAAATTGCTCAACAAACCTCTAAGCACATAGGAAACAACTGAACAGGAGGTAAAAGGTAACAACAGTCTTATAATTAAAGCAGTACTTCCTGGGGTTGGGCAGAGGGAAGAATTTCTCATGCTGGAGGATAGGAGAGGAGATTTTTTTTTTCATAAGTTGATACAATCTATAAGAGAAAAATCTGCCAGGATCTACTCACAAGTAAAAAGCAATTGCTGAGATGTGAACATGAAAATATAAAGGTTGTTGCCAGTAAGTAGGCCTTCTTGTGCAAATACCATCTTGTTATGTAGTCCACCTGGAACACAATTTAATAAATAAACAATGATGGACTAGAAGAAATTCCCAAACAACTGAGGAATGCCAGTTCCATGTTCTCTGAGAAGCTGATAGGTTTTCAGTGAGTGAAGTCTTTCAATTGGTGAGACTTGGAGGTGCATTTTATGATTACAAATCTCTAATTTTCATATTAATAACATTTGTTTGCTGTAAAGTTAAGCAATGAGGACAATGAGGTTGTTCTGATCAACACAAATAATTTGAACTCAGGAATTGGAGACAACAGCTTGCAGCTTACATCTTACAAAGTACAGTTTTCTGTTTGGTTTTAGTTGCCCAGTGCTAAAAAAAACTTTTTAATTTAATGGAGAGTTGATGCATTTGATGAATAAGTAGATACATTTTTTTAAAAAAACATAGCCTGCCCTATAATCTCAGGATTATCTTCAACTAAACAGATGTTAAAAGAATAAGCTGGCGACCTTCGACATGTAAAAATGCAGTATATAACACATAGGAATATTTTTAAAAATAATATTCTTATTATTACAACTTTAAAAAGAGCTAACAATTTGAAACAGTGTAAACACTGAAGCATCCTTGTGGACTTGCAAATACAGTTTGTAAAGTGCTGGCTGGGATGATCTTCAAGATCTTCCTGACCCTGGTCTCTGCCTCCTCCCTCACCATGACATCTTGAACAGAAAGCAGTGAAAACATCAGTGGCAGAAGCTGGCATGAAACAAACAGGTTTCCCCTCCACTTCAGAGGGTAAAGAGAGGAGGGAAGAAGAGAAGGTAACAATTAACTGCCACACAAACTCTACCTTTTCAGATAAATCTTTATATACCTAAAGCTAGATAAACCACCAGCTAAAAAAACAGAAAGGTATGCAGATGCTCAGAGCTAAGAGGGCACTGCCAAGTCCTCCTTCTGCCCCAGGGCTGAAGCCTTAGCCCTAATAACTCAGTAGCTTCTGCTACAGAGAACATCAGATCCCCTTGAACAAGTAATTCAAGCACTTTGGAGACTGGCTAACATACCTGCAGCAGCGATGCATACAGATGGTAGATCTTCACAATGCATGCTGTGGCACATTTATTCATTTTTAACCATGACAGTATTCTTTTGCTGTCTATCGTTGGGATAAGGAAAATCACTGTTATATCTTAGATCTAGAAGAACTAAAAGGCTGGGATAATTAGGAAAAAGGAGAAAAGACAGAGGTGGTGACCTCCACATCCCTGGAGCTATTCAAACCAATACTTAGAAAACACCTTTTGTTTTTGTGTGTGTGTGTTTTTTTTTTTAAGACGGAATCTTGCTCTGTCGCCCTGGCTGGAGTGCAGTGGCGCCATCTCAGCTCACTGCAAGCTCCGCCTCCTGGGTTCACGCCATTCTGCTGCCTCAGCCTCCCGAGTAGCTGGGACTACAGGCACCGGCCACCACGCCCGGCTAATTTTTTTGTATTTTTTAGTAGAGAGGGGGTTTCACTCTGTTAGCCAGGATGGTCTCGATCTCCTGACTTCGTGATCCGCCTGCCTTGGCCTCCCAAAGTGCTGGGATTACAGGCATGAGCCACCATGCCTGGCCTAGATAACACCTTTGAAGGCAACTGTAGAGAGGACTCCTCTCCAGGGTGACACGTCGTACTGAATGATTCCTAAGGTTCCCTTCCAACTCAAACTCTGTTTCTAAAAATAAAGGCAACCCTTTCAAAATTAAGTTTTAAAAATCATACAAGTTATACATATATGCAATCATATCTCAGTACCAACAATAGTATAACGGAATTTACAAAGCATGTTTCCCATGGGTATTTTCTCAGGTAATCATTGCCACAGCCCTGCAACACAGCCGCTACTGTTATTATCCCCATTTCAGAAGTGGGGCAGGGGCTCTGAGTTTAAGTTATTGCTCTGAGGTTAGGCAGCTGGAGAGCAGTAATTGCTGACAGCTCCAGGTTTCCCTCTGACATTTCTCCTCCTCCTCTTCCCTCATCTTCTCCCCTTTTCGTCTTCTGAAAAGTACAGTTTCATAATGAGAAAATGGAGGAGAGAAACAGAATGAGCCTCCTGTACAGGTAGCTGACTGAATCCCCTCCTGTCACTTTGTACAACAAGATGATTCAGGGAAGACTGACTCATAACCTCGGTGTGTAATGAATATACTGAGTTGTGCAATAATTAAAAAAAAAAAAAATGGTTCATGTGTATCTGAACCAATTTTGAAAAGAAAAAAATTAGTCCCTTTTTTAAGTTTAAAAAAGGAAGTATTTTAGTCTAAAGTGAGGAAATGAAAGGGAGGAGGTTTGGGTTTTTTTTTTTTTCCTTTTTTCCAAAATAGGCTCTATCATTCCCACCAGTGATGAGTGCTCGCTGCTTCTGAGATCACAATGAAACATGAGGCTGAATTCCACAATTAATCGGCACAGCAGACAAATGCCAATTCATTAAAGATGGAAAAGAGATTAATTCTAAAAGATAAGTCCCTCTGGTTGGTTATCAGGTTTGAATTTTCAATAGGAGAACCACCTGTTTTTTTTTATTTTGGAGGCTGATTTTTTTTGTGCTTGATTTTTGGAGGCTGTTTTGGTCCTCAGAATTCAGATCAAAACCGATTTTTCTGAAAAACGTTTTAGCAAAGAAGGCGTGGGTGGAAGTGGTTAGGGAGGAGTGATTCCCATCAAAAAGCCTTACAGTATTCCAATTGCTTGAAGAAGCCACATTTCTCAAATGGCTGGAAAGAAACGAGGAGTCCTGAAACCTTGCACTAGAGTTGAACAGTTTCTATAACATATCCTCTCTCTGATGGAGAACTCAATCCTCTTTCTGATGGAGAACTCTGGAGGGGAGAAGTTGCTATGTCCAAAAGAGACCCCTGGGGCCCAGAAAGATTTACTAATTGGCTCTAGCACACACAATACAGGCTGCGCACATGGTTCATGCCTGCAATCCTAACACTTTGGGAGGCCAGGACAGGAGGATCACTTGAGGCCAGGAGTCTTGAGACCAGCCTTGGGCAACATAGCAAGATCCCCTGTCGCTACAAAATGTACAAAAACTAGCCAGCATGGTGGCACCTGCCTATAGTCCCAGCAACTGGGGATGTTGAAGCAGGAAGATCACTTGAGCCCAAGAGTTTGAGGGTGCAGTGAGCTATGATCATTGCACTTCGGCCTGGGCCACACAGTAAGGAAAAAAAAAAACAACAAACCACAGCATAGACTTGTATCCTGACTGACTGATACCCTGTGATATCCTGAGTTATATCCAAGTCAGTGTCCCTTGCCCCTCAAGAGGGAAAGCACTTCCAAAGAAAGATGTCAACTCGAGTTCAGCTTCCTGAAACCCAGCTTAGCCACTATGTGTGCTATGCAGAGAGGGGAATGGCCAGGTATCCCTCAAAGCATTGATATCCTCATGGACATAAAACAGAGAGAAACTGGGAATGATCAGAATCTGTCATTTAAGACTTGCGGGAATGTTCAGCCTGGAGAAGTTGTTTTTCCTTTCAAATTCTTAATCCCTACAAATGAAGAGTGGTAGCTGTAGTTACCACTTGCTTCTCTCAACTCTGTATAACAAACCAATGCAAAGAACTCAAGGAGAGCATAGCTGTGTTTGACTGTGAGCTGATAATAATAGCAATAGCACCTAATGCTCATCACATGTCAGGCACTGCGCTGAGAACATTAAATAGTTTTATATGCATATTACAGATTAGGAAACTGAGGCACAAAGAGGTTAAAGTCACCTGCTCAAAGCTCTAAAGTAGAAGCATTGAAATTTAAACTCACAGGTCTGACTCTGGAGCCTGTGATCTTTTTTTTTTTTTTTTTTGAGACAGAGTCTCACTCGGTCGCCCAGGCCCAGGTTGGAGAGCAGTGGTGCGATCTCCGCTCACTGCAAGCTCCGCCTCCCGGGTTCACGCCATCCTCCTGCCTCAGTCTCCTGAGTAGCTGGGACTACAGGCACCCACCACCACGACCAGCTAATTTTTTGTATTTTTAGTAGAGACGGGGTTTCACCATGTTAGCCAGGATGATCTCAATCTTCTGACCTGGTGATCCGCCCGCCTCGGCCTCCCAAAGTGCTGGGACTGCAGGCATGAGCCACCGCGCCCAGCCTGGAGCCTATGATATTAACCACTCTGCCACTTATAAGCTGTGCCATCATGCTTAAGTTACTTAATTTTTTCAAGCCTTATATTTGTAATCTGTGAATTAATCTCTGTTGTTGAGACAAACAGAGATATCAGATGAAAATGTGAAATGGGGATTACAGCAACTCCACAAGGTAGTTCAAAGCATGAAATGAAGTAACATAAGTGAAGTATTAATATTTAGCATCAGTATAGTCCCACTGCACAATTCCAAGGATGTTATTTAAACACACAGATGTGCTACAAGGCACACCCTGCCTGGCGCAATGCCTGTCATGGTAGAAATGTTCAAATGCTATCATTATTATTCATTACCATTATATGACAACATCAATAATCAGGGTTAAGAACCAAGGGGAAAGTTGCTCATCCATGAAGGCAGTGTCAGCTCCTTCCAAGAGCTCTCCTTTGCTACCACCTATTCTGATTTCTGCTTCCTCAGAACCCTGTCAAGCCATCTCTCATGGGACATCTTGGTTCTTATGAGCAATTTCGGAGCATGTCTTACTTCCCTAAACAGATGATGTAAACTTCTGGAGGGCAGACACTGGCCCTCCAGAAGCAAAAGGCTTTCAGGAACTATGGTGATTTAAAATGTCCACAATTTCTTCCACATTCCTCCCTCCAAGAAGTGGAGTTGAATTCTTTTTTTGCACATAGGCTGAACTTCATAACTCACTTCTAATAGAATAAAAAGTCCATGATGATATATAACTTTGGAGACTAGTTCCTAGAAGGACTGTGGCTTCCTGCTTGCTCTCTCCCTATCTCTTGGATGGTGTGCTCTGGGGAAAGTGAGCTGCCATGTTTCAAGGACACTCAAGCTTCCTCATGAAGAGGTCTTGTCGTTGAGGAACTGCGGTCTCCTTCTGGCAGTCAAGGGAGTGAGCCACCTTGGAAGTAGATTAACCAGCTCCGGTTGAGACTTCAGATGCCAGCAGGGCTGGCCAACGTCTTGAGAGCAACCTCATGAGAGGCCCTGTACCACCACCATTCAGCTAAGCCCACACTGCTGACCCACAGAAACTTTAAGATAACAAATGGTTGTTTTGTTACGCTACCACATTTTGTTATGCAGCACTACATGACCAAAACGGGAAATGCATGGTGAGTTTAACAGCAAGAGACAACAGGAAAGTCACAGTTTCAGAGCAGAAGGAGTAACCTGCATACATGAATGAGATTTTCCCTATTGTTAAGACAAAAGAGAAATCAGATGGAAGACCTGAGACACACTGGCTTCACGCAATCAGACTTTTGCTCAAAAATCACCAAGAGAAAAAGAGAGGGGAAAGTGCAGATGAAGGTTGACTGAACAGTTCAATACTGCACTCCCTCCAGAGAGGCCACAGTGGGGGCTCCAGCTCCATCCCCTGCTGTTCCCTCCCAAGCCCCAGGGCAAGTTTCCCAAAGGGACCAAGCCCTTTCCTGCCTTCTTGCCTTTGTACCTGAGGGGTCCTCCTCCTCCTGGCATCCCTTTCCTCAATTATTCATTTTTATTCATTGAGTTTTTAAAAACTTTTTATTGTAAAATAATTTCAAACTAATAGGAAAGATGCAAGACTGGTACAGAGGATCCTACATATCCTTTATCCACATTGGCTGTTATCATTCTCCACATCTGTTTTATCATTCTCTCTCCCTCTCCCCCATCTACCTATATCTACAATTTTTTTCTAAGCCATTTGTGAGAAAGCTGAAGACATGATAACCCTTTATTCCTAAATTCTTCAGTGTGTATTTTCTAAGAACACAGACAACAAAATCAAGAAACTTCACACTGATACAATACTATTATCTAATCTACAGTTCATATTCAAATTTTGCCACTTGTTCCAATAATGTCCTTTATGTCTAATTGATTTTTTTCTGGTTCAGGATCTAATCCAAGATGGTTTATTCCTTTTATCACTCATCAAATACGTCACATGCCAGGCACTGCGTAGAGCACTGGGAATAAAATAGTGTGTGCAAGGGAAACAGATACAGTCACTGTCCTATAACACTTACAGTTTAATAGAGAGACATGTTAATCAAATAATCACACTTATTATAAGTCTGTATAATCACAAACTAAGATACATGCTTTAATGCCTGAGTGGGCTGAGGACTGGGGTAGAAAGGGGTCAGCAAGTTATCTTGGAGTAGGGATACCGAGCTGCCATTAGAAGGGTGAGGCAGGATTACCCAAGCAAACTGTGTGTGTGTGTGTGTGTGTGTGTGTGTGTGTGTGTGTATGCATGTGTGTGTGCATGCAGGTGCATGTGTGTGTGCGTGCATGCGCTTGTGTGCATGGTAGGTAACTAGAAGAGTGCTCCATGTAATAAGAGTAACATGTGCCAAGGCTCTATTGCAGGACACATGGCTTGTTGGACGTCAGCGTGTTTTTGGAGGGCAGAGGTGGGTGAGGGCAGAGTGGGAAGGGGGCCAGGGGTGGAGTGGAGTTTAGTCTTTATCCTGGAACAGGAAGTCACTTAGGCTTTCCCAGTGGCATAATTTACATTTCCAAAAGATCACTCTGACTGCTGCGTGGAGAAAGGAAATGAAAATGATGCAGGTCAACCAACCCTTAGCCTCAATTCCAAAGTCCAAACAGGCTTTTTAAATAACTTTAAAAAAATAACTCATTTAGTGACAAAGCCTGACTTGAATAGACATGAAGCTATTTATAGTCTTTATTTATCCTCTTACTATGAACACATTTTTGCTACAGAAAAAAAATGTGTTTGATTATGGGGAGCACTGTAAACCCCACTAGAGTTATTACATAATAATATATGCACTTTACTAACATTCCTAAATCAGAAAGACTCTTCTGCCAGTGTTAGAGACTGACTGTTGCATGCCCCCCAAATTCCTGTGATGAAGTCCTAACCCCCAAGGTGATGGTATTACGAGATGGGGCCTTTGGAAGGTAATTAGGTCATGAAGGTGGAGCCATCATGAAATGGATTAGTGCCCTTGTGAGTAGAGACATGAGTGCTTGCTCTCTTTCTGCTCTCTGCCACGTGAGGACACAGCAGGAAAGTCGCTGTCTATAAACCAGGAAGAGGGCCGTCGGCAAGAACCTGACCATGGTGGTACCCTGATCTTGGACTTCCAGCCTCCAGAACTGTGAGCAGTAAATGTTTCCTGTCGAAGTCACACAGTCCATGGTATTCTGTTGTAGCAGCCCAAACTCACTGAGACAGTCAGTCATCATTTTATTGCCTCTCAGCTCCAAACCCACCTTCACTGCCTGCTGTGCAAAAATGGTTCTGGGCCCTTAAATGTGTTTCCCTTGCCAGCTAACATGATGTTAACAGTGGTTAGCAGAAGATGCTGGAGAGACACTACAGAAGGAAAGGCTTTTTTCACCCTGGTTCTAGTGTGTTCAGCAGGCAGGCAGCATGGGTGGTGTCTCTGGGACTTGCCTCCTGCAGCGTGCATGACCTCTCCATGTCTAGCTCCTGCAGTATGTGTAGCTTCTCCACTGCCTCGCTCCTGCATTGTGCAGCAACCACCAGCATCCGGCAACCTATAGCTTCTCCCAGCACCCATTGCCTTGAGTGGTTTTGTAGCAGAATGTCTTCCATGAGATACCTCACCATGTGTTTCTTCCCATGAACTTTGCTGGGGTGGCACTGCAGTGACTTCTCTACCACTCAGTAAGCATAGCTGTGGCCTCTCCAACAAAGTCAGGATCTCAGCCTACGAGGGCTTCTTCCTTGGGTGCTGTTATCTCAACAATGGGGGTAAGAGCTGTTCCTCTATCTGCTATTCCTATATTCTTTAGAGTGCTTTTCACTTCTTACTAGCCAATTCTTCATTACTCTAATCTTCTGTTACAGTAAATAATTCTTTTTATTAAACTTTCTGTGTTCAAATTACTTTGTGATTTCTCTGTCCTGACTGAACCTTGACTAATAATCTGAATGCTAAAATGTGCCTAATACACAGGGTTTGGGCTAAGAGATTCCAGATCTGTAATCCTAACGATATCTAGGTACCACTTTTTAAATGCCAGGCACTATTCCAAGTGTTTTGTGTATGTGAATTCCTTTAATCCTGATAACTAACCTGTGAAGTAGCTACTATTATCAGGCCCATTTTAAAATGTAAGAAATGAGAGAGAGAATAAAAGATTAAGGAAATTTCTCGAAGTCACACAGCTAGTAAAGAGCAGAGCTGGGATTCAATCCTAGGCAAATCCGTGGCTTTATAAGCCTGAGGTGAGTGGGATGGGCAGGTAGAGGTGGCGGCTGGAAAGCCAGCATGAAGGCTAACGTGAATCCTTCACTGTGCTCTCAGGCCTGTGCTCACTCCACCTGTGGTATGCATCCCACTGCCCTGGAATTATCTGTCTAATGGGCCAGCTGGTCCTCAAGGGCTGAGACCATGTCCTTTCCTCTTAGAATGTCAAGTGCTTAGCAGAGAACCAGCCTGGGGCATGCGCAGTATTCAGTCAAAAACTGCTGCATAAATGACATATTGAATGAAGAAGAACTGCAGACCTAAATGCCAGCTATACAGCAGGCTGAGCCTTCCAGGTCAGGTCCTGTGCCTGGAGTGCCCTGGCCCCTCGAGAGCTGTCCTGGGAGCGCCTCTGCCTTATCTGGTCTGGTTGCAAACATCTGACAGTGGTTGACAACATGGCCTCCTGATCTCTTTCAACTATTGAACGCCAGGACCCATACGAAAGCAAATCTGGTCATTACTCAACTTCTCTGCCCAACACCCTTCATGCTCCTGGGAACTGGAGGATGGAATGTAGCTCATGACCTGGCCCTACCTGTGTTTTAGCCTCTCCTAGCCCCACTCCTGGGGCCAGGAATAATGAGCTTAGGAGACCCTGCACACCCTATGCTGTTTTCCCAACTCTGGACTTCTGACCGTGCTATCCCCTCTACCTGGAATCCCTTCACTACCCACCCCATGCCCAGCCATTTCTCTGCCTGGCTAAACCATCCCACTCCCCTTAAAAGACTTAGGGCAGGATTCCCTCCTTCAGGGAGCCTTTTCTGCTTACCCATCCTGCCCATCCGGGTTCACTGGCTTTCCTATATGCTCACATAGAACCCTGTACCTACTGCTACCAAGAAAGATCTCATTATACTCTGACTTGACCTGTTTAGTGTGTGGAGTCCAGAGAAGTGGTTAAGGCCCAGGACTCTGTAGGCCAGTCACAGCCCCACCAGTGACCAGTTGTGTGACCTTGGGTGAAACAGTTCATCTCCCTGATACTTAGTGCCTTCATCCATAAAATGGGGATAATTAGAGTGAGTATGTTATTGGGTTGCTGTGAGGATCAAAGATGATAATGTATGCAAAGTGCTTAACATTGTGCCTGGCAAAAACAGTCTGCAACAGTAGTAATGCATTCCTTAAGCTCAAAGGCTGCACGTTACACATCTTGGTGACCTCAGAACCTAGCACAGCATCTGGGCCACAGAAAGGCGCAGTGGATGAATGAATGGATTCGTTCTCTCTCCACCCCAATAGCCTCCAAACTGGTCTCCATGCCTCCTGTGGCTCCTGCATTGCCAGAGTTACCTTTCTGAGGCCTACCCCTGATCAAGTCATCCTCTGCTCAAAAACTATCCATGGCTTCCTTGCCTCCTGCAGGCCAGCCTCCCTGGGCTAGCAATCAGGGACCCTGTGACCTGGTCCTCACCCACTTTTCCAGCTACTTTCTAACTGACATGTGAAGTTTCAGTGACTCTGCCTTACTCGCTGTTCTTGAAACAGGCTCCCCACTTCCTGCCACCTGAGAGACCCCAATCCTACCATGTACACTTTGCTAAAGCTTTAACCTTCTTCAGGACCATCTTAAAAATCAGCACCTTTCAGAAGTCCTTCCTGACCTCAACCAGGGTGCTGCTCTCTTCCCCTCGGCTTCCCGCAGCACCGGCTGATCTCCTCTTGCAACACTCATCATGCTCTGCCTGACACGCTGCATCCCTGTGAACTTGTCTGAGTCCCTTTTTAGACTAGGAGCTCTCTCAAGGCAGCGGCTGTTTCTCGTACCTATCACATAGTAATCCCCCAAATCAATTTAGCGGGGACCCAGAACAAAAATAAATTGTTGAGCTCAGAACAAAAAGATAATACAGTTAAGTGAAAGGCAGTATGTACCATGTGTTTATTCACTGTGATTCAACGCTAATGGCTCAGGTTTTTTTTAAAGAGGTTGATCTCTTAATAAGCAGAGTGGCTTTAGTTAAAGAATATATACGTGCAGTGTAATATGCTAATCCTCCATAGAAAGAGAGGCTCTTTTCCATGAATTAAAAAGAAATGTAAGTAGCTAGAAGAGATTAAGACAATTATCCCGGCCTTTGCGAAGGTGTTTTATCTATCTGCCTTCAAATATAATATACAGACACACTCATACACACATACAACACAATCTGATGAGAAAATGGAAAATGGTCCGTGTATTAGTTCCCTAGGGCTACCATAACAAAGTACCATAAAGTGAGTGGCTTCAAACAACAGAAATTTATTGTGTCACAGTTCTGGAGGCTTGAAATTCAAAATCAAGGTATTGGCAGGGCTATCCTATCTCCAAAGCCTCTAGGGGAGATGCTTCCTTCCTCTTCTTCCAGCTTCTAGTAGCCCCAGGTGTACCTTGGCTTAGGGCAGCATCGCTCCAGTCTCTGCCTCCAGCTTTTCACAGCCCTCTTCCCTCTCCCTGTCTCTGTGTCTCTTCTCCTCTTCTTATAAGGATATCAGTCAGTCACAGAGGATTAAGGGCCTACCCCATTCCAGCATGACATCATTTTGATTGGTTACATTTGCAACAAACCTATTTCCAAATTAGGTCATATTCTGAGGTACAGCGAGTAAGGACTTTGCCATAGCTTTTTGAGAGACATGATTCAACCCACGAGCCCATTTACCCACTTACTGGGAGCTGCAGTCCTTGGGAAAGCCTGGGGCACGACCAGCAGCCCTCTTCCTTAAGGCGCTCCCTCTAAACAGCAGGAAAGCTCCTCACAAAAGAAGTAAGCAGGGGTCCACCCTCATATTTTCCTCCTAAGAACCAGGGAGAAAATATAATCCCAGACAAGCTACTTACTTCATATTCTAAAGACTGGAAGGAGAGAACCAAACGGATCCTCATCCGGAGATACCACCAACGAAGCCACGTGGACTGAGGACAGGAGCTGCTTCTGATGAAAAGATCTCAGAGAAACAGTGTCCTTTGACTGTTGCCCCAGGGAGCTAACACTTTTGAGGCCTTCTGATCTCAACAGGGGAGAAGGAAGTCTGTTTCTTCCCCCACTATGAGAACACAGCCCCTTAGGGTGAAAGTGTGCAATTTCCCACAACACCAAGAACAGAATGGTGTCCAAATGATACACGGAGGAATGGCGAGAAGAAACATGGAGCAGTCAGAGTCCTATCTGTAGGGTATCTGGGAACACAGGTATGCATGCATTCATTCATTAATTCAACAAATATTCATTGAGCACCTGTAACATGCTAGCACTATAAGGTACTGCAGTAAACAAGACACACGAGGCCCCTACCCTCACGGCTGAGGGTAGTATCTTAGTATCTACTAAGTGCTAGTATCTACTGGAGCAGAGAAATAGGTAAGTAAATAAATAAACAAGGTGACTCCAGATACTGCTAAGTTGCTATATGTGACATTTCACAGTTGATCAAGTTGCAGAGTAGGTAGGAAAGAGGTACTTCAGATGGTATGTTCACAGAAGGCCTCTCTGAGGAGGTGACTTTGGAGCCAAGACCTAAAAGATGAGGAGGAACCAGTCCTGCTATAATCTTGGGGAAGAGTATTCCAGGCAGGACCACATGCAAAGGTCCTGAAGAAGGACCATGCTGGATGTGTAAGAAGGGTAATGCGGCTGTAGTGTGGTGACTGAGAGGAGGGGACACGGTGAGCCCAGAGGGTAAGCAGGGCCAGACGAGACAGGGGTCTGGGCTGTGTTTCAGCGCAGCAGTGGAAGCCACTGAAGAGTTTTAGGAAAGAGGCGGAAATCTCTGATTTACCCTTGCAAAAGAACACTTGGGCTGTGCATAAAGAATCGACTATGATTTTAGGGTGGAGGTGGGAGAGGAGCCAGGAGGCTGTGTCAGGAATCCAGGTGAGATGTGACGGTCTGGTGGGAAGCGGGAAGAAAATAAGTGGATTTGGAATCCGTTTCAGAGATGCAGTCAGATCCAGCAGAGAATTCAGGTCCTCACTGAGTGTCAAAAACTGGAGGGATCCTTAGAACTCATCCTCCCAATTAACACAGCTTATGTAGGAGAGGACAGAGGCACTGCTGAGTCAGGGATCCAACTAGGGTCATAAAGCAACTCAAGGTGGCTCCTACCCGAGGAGTCAGGCTCCTGCCTCAAAACCCAGGGCTCTTTGACCATGAAAAGACTAGAAAGGGGTCAGCAAACCTTGGCCTGGCAATCCAGCTTGCTGACTGCTTTTGCAAATAAAGTTTTATTGGAACACAGCACTCGCATTGGTTTATGTAGTGTCTATGGCCACTCTCATGCTACAAAGACAGATTGAGTAGTTGTGGCAGCAACTACATGGCCTGTAAAAATCTAGAATATTCTCTGGATTAAAAGATCACATAAAACACAGTGGCCAAGTTTGGGAATGGAACTTTTTGAAAGAGGAGGAAGCCCAGGCTCACAAGAGAGAGCTCTGGGATCTCTTCTTCCCAGCTGGAGCCTCATCCAAGGGGATGTCCTGCTGGGAAGACTCCTTCAACAGTACATTCCTCCACCTAGGGAAATGACAACACATAGCACTATAACATTCATGTCACCACAGTTGCACAAATTAAGTTTTGTAGGCATTTCCAAGAGACAGATTAATTCTAACTGGAAAGATCCGGGAAGGCTTTCTGGGAAGAAAAAGATTTGAAAGGTGCCTGAAGGGATGGGTAGAGGGTACTTAAGAAATTCTTAGGTCACCCCTGAGCCACGGCAGACTACCTAGGACTCTGCTGAGCTAAAGGGGGTGAGTTCCCCATCACTGGGGGTGTTCAAGTCAAAGATGGTAACCATTTGGCAGGGATAAGATAGCGGGAGACTGGATATGATAAAAGATACAATTCATTGAAATTGTGGATTCCACCGTGGTAGGCTTATGGCTTCTTTAGTGTCATTTCTCATCATATTTGCTAAGAGAGAGACACACAGCATGGAGACTATGGGGCTTGCGGGGGCCGGCGGGGCGGGTCGAAGGAGAGACAGAGAAACACACACAGACAGAGAGGGGAGAGCGCTGACAATAGGAGACAGGTGAAAGAGTCATATTCACACCCAGAGTCAAAGAGAGCCTATACAAGTCACAGAGGGAGGAAACCCACACCAGGGCTTCACCCTCCTCTCCAACCCGCCACTTAATTGCTACAGAGAACAAAAGAAAGCAAAAGCCTGACAATTAGAGTTAAAACTAATCAAACGTCCCTTTAATACCTCTGGTTTGGCACCTGGCAGCCTTCTTAACGTACCCCATTGTTCCCTGGCAGGGCTTGGATGGCAGGAGCCCTCAGCTGCCTCTCTCGCTGCCAGGGGAGAGTGTGGAGTAGCAGACAAGGGGGATCCAGGCTGTGAAAGGGAGAAGCAGGGAGGCATACCCCAGGCTGACTCTGCTGGGAGACCCCAACCCACAAGCAGAGAGGCCCCACCCTGGCGAGAAAGACAGCTCACACCACACCAGTGTCTGACAACCGCCCCGAGGCAGGGGTGGCAGGAAGAGTTATGGGTGGCAAAACTGACTCTGCTCATGTGCCAAGAAGCTATCATTCCCACGTACAGGTGAGGAAATGGAGGCCAAAAGACGTTAAAAGACTTGCCCAGAGAAGTCAACAAAACATGGTAGCTAAGAGTACAAGTTGGAGAGTCAGAAATCTGAATTTGAGTCCCACCACTTGTTTCTTGTACAGGCCTGGGAAGTGATTTAAGTTTCCTGAGCCTCAGTTTTCCCATCTGTAAAATGACAACAGTAAGGTCACTCATCCCCTGGGATTACAGTGTTGATGAACTGAGATGGGCACAGTGCATGGCATGCAGTAAGAGCTCAATAAACTCATGGTCATCATCATTTCTGCTGTGGAGCCAGTGCTCAAGGACAAAGCTAACTCCTGGTCACCACACCGAGCTGTGCCCCACACTCCATGCCCCACTGCCGCACCAGGAGCCACCTGGAGCTTCCAAGGGAAGGTTCTTGAAATGGCGGGCAGAGGGGCCCCCACTCCTGCCCTGACAATGAACCGTACTCTCAGAGACACGAGTGGCTATGTTCAGCTGCCTCTGGGGGACCTAAGCTGTTCTCATCCAGGTTCTCTCTTTCCCAGAAACCTCCTGGGTGCCTGTGAGGTCCCCTCAGGCCAGGGAGTGGAGTATGTACCATTTCTGCTGGGAAAGCTGTCTTCA
The DNA here is from genome assembly GCF_007565055.1 of Rhinopithecus roxellana. Classification (NCBI taxonomy): domain Eukaryota; kingdom Metazoa; phylum Chordata; class Mammalia; order Primates; family Cercopithecidae; genus Rhinopithecus; species Rhinopithecus roxellana. The sequence goes on from NC_044551.1 coordinate 37,248,809, forward strand.
CTCTCATTTAATGGATCCTAACACTTCCCCAATAATAGCAAGATACATTCTAGGGTTTTCTGACATGCCAGGAAGCACAGGCAAAAAACAAGGTGGATTCTGTACCTACGTCATTTCTTTTTTTGTTTGTTTTTCTTTGAGATGGAGTCTTGCTCTGTCACCCAGGCTGGAGTGTAGTGGTACGATCTCAGCTCACTGCAACCTCCGCCTCCCAGTTTCAAATGATTATCCTGCCTCAGACTCCTGAGTAACTGGGATTACAGGCATCTGCCACTACACCCAGCTAATTTTTGTATTTTTAGTAGAGATGGGGTTTCCCTATGTTAGCCAGGCTGGTCTCAAACTCCTGACCTCGTGATCCGCCCACCTTGGCCTCCCAAAGTGCTGGGATTACAGGTGTGAGTCACCATGCCCGGCCTCTACCTACATCATTTCTAATAAATCTAGAGCATCCCCTGACATGGCTTTAAAAAATAAAAAAATTAAAAAAAAAAAAACTTTATTAGATAGGGTAGACCTGAAATTCAGATACCTAGAAACAGAGAGAAGCAAGGCAAATGATTTCTTGAGCTGAGACGGAGCAGGAATCACCTAAATATAAACATAAGTGAGTCTGTCAGAGCCTAAGGTTTATATACTTATACTTCCAAGTAATTACTTTTTTTTCTCTGAAAAGTACATTAGTCTTAGAGACAGAAGGATTAGCCTCAGCTTATTGGCTTTGTGACTAGTCGTGTCACTTACGCTCTTTGAACCTCAGTTTTTGCATCTGTGAAGTGGGGACTGTAAGCCCCACCCTGCCTCCACCATGAGACGGAACTGGGAAAAGGCCATGGGAATTTGCATATCATAAAGGAGGGCTCCCAAAGTCGAATGTCTCCTGCAGCCGGGCCAATTGTATGAAAGGGTGAAGTGCCCAGGTTTGAGACCACTAAGTGCAGCAGGGGCGATGGCCAACTGGAGAGCTAGGATCTGTCTAGAGGAGACAGCTGCTCCCACATCCAGAAAATTCTTACAAAACTTGAACCTGAACTCAGCAGCCGGACTTTCAGATTTAAAAAACAAAAACAAGGCCGGGCGCGGTGGCTCAACCCTGTAATCCCAGCACTTTGGGAGGCCGAGACGGGCGGATCATGAGGTCAGGAGATCGAGACCAGCCTGGCTAACCTGGTGAAACCCCGTCTCTACTAAAAAATACAGAAAACTAGCCGGGCAAGGTGGCGGGCGCCTGTAGTCCCAGCTACTCGGGAGGCTGAGGCAGGAGAATGGCGTAAACCCGGGAGGCGGAGCTTGCAGTGAGCTGAGATCCGGCCACTGCACTCCAGCCTGGGCGACAGAGCGAGACTCCGTCTCAAAAAAAAAAAAAAAACAAACAAAAACAAACAAAAAAAAAACAGAAATTAGTATAGAATTGTTTTAAAATAGGAAATATTCTCATGTTTAGGTACTGGTAACATATGAACACTAAAAAATAAAGAAACCAAACTATCTATGGGCCAGCACTGTTCAAGGCACACAAAACATAACTCTGGACTGCATCTGGCCCACAGGCCACCAGTTTGCAACCTCCATTAAAGTATACAGGTAAGGTGATTAAAAATATATAAAGGTCAAAGAAATTAATAAAAGAAGCTCTCTGAATGAAACAGCCATTAAGGTTTATTATTAATAAAATAACCACAAATCCAAAGGACAGACCCTGGCTCTCCAAGAACAGAATTAGTAATTTTTCACTGAAGTTAGGTAGCAAATTTAGAAACTGGTTATTTCACAAATAGGCACACACACACATATACATTTTAACTCTCAGCAGCTGACTCTGATCAATACTCAGGAGGAAACATGCAAAAAATAACAGTTTTCAGTTGAGAACATACAAAGTGCTTTAGCAGCAGGAAGTAATTTTCACACACACACGCCGGCCAGATGTTTCCAACCTGTTCCCTCGAAGAAACCCCCTTCTCTCCAGAAGCCCCTGTCGGCCCCTCTGCTCAGCAGCCCTCCTCTCAGAGGAGGCTGACATTTGTAACTCACAGGGGAGACCCACACACACACACACAACTCCGGCGAACTGGGCTCTTGGGAGGCTGCCCGAGTGCGGCATCCAGGCGGCACGTGGGACTTGCTATAATCCCTGCCCTGGCACGGCTGCCTGGGTATTCAGCTAAAAGAGCTTTCTGGAGCCAACAACAACAAATCCAAGAACCAGGCTCACGGGGCTCTCAGTGATAACCTCCCACTGAGGCCTCCTCAAGACCCTGTGAGTGGGGGCAGACCCACACACTCGCCCAAGACCATCCAGTCAGTGGCTGGCGCAGACAGCGGAAGGAAGCATCCCAGCTGGGCTGGAATCCTGTTTCCATCACTTCCTAGCTGTGTGGCCCTGGATATGTTACCTGACCTCTCTGCACCTCGATCCTCACAACTTTAATGTAATTTAATCTAATCATCACCACGACACTAGGAAGTAGTGATGACTTTGCTCATCTTAGGAGAAGGAGCTGGAAGCCCCAGAGGTCAGGCACAGAGCTGGCAAGTGGCAGAGCTGGACCTGGGGATCAGGTCACATTGGTTCCCAACTCCACACTCTCTCCACTGGTCTCTCCAGTACAAGGGAGAGGTTTACAGGGTCTCCACAATACTAACCTTTCCTAAAAGACCCCCTAGTTCAGCCTGTCACCCACTTAGAGGCACCTCATCCTTGCCCATGGCAGGAAGGCAGAGCACCCATCCTGGAAGAGAAGCAGACTGTGGGCATCAAAGGAAAACAAAGCTCTATGGTTCCAGCCAATCCTCACAGCCCACAGGACAGGGATTCCAAAGTGCATCTCCCACGCCTGTCCTGAACTGGAGCCTGATCTGCCTGCATCAGATACAGTGCCACTGCTAAAAGCACCACAGAGCTCCCCTGTGAGTGCTGATTGACAACTTGGGAAGCTGCAGATAAACACACTCCCCAGGAACAGAAGTTCAAGGGCTGGTTCTGAAGCATTCCTGGGGAGAGTGGAGAGGGTCCCTGGGGAAAGAGAGGTCTGTCTCCTGTTAGGTGGGTGGAGAGGAGTTCGCTATTGGACCCTCAGTAGGATTTGTTAAATATGTGATCCTTGGCCAAGCCCAAACCAGCCCCTTCATGCTCCTTGGGCACGGATCCTGGTGTCACCATCCTTAACAGGCTCCCTAGGGATTGTGAAGCATCCTGAAGTTCAAGAAGAACCATTCCTAAGGCTAAGCTTCCAGCACTCAGCCAGCAGTTACTGAGTACCAACCATATTATTCACTCACTCACTCACTCACCCCCTCAGCCATTCAGCAAATATTTTAGGCAAACAAGAGTGACCGAGAGAGTTTAGTTCCTGCCTTTAGGAAGCAGACAGTCTGGACAGATTAAAAACAATTACAGCATTGCATGACAGATTTATATGTATGGCTCCAGGCCCTGGTTGGAAAGAATGCTAACCCAGGCGGCCCTGGCAGGGGTTGTCAGGTCTAGGGGCAAGGCTGCAGGGAAGAAGGATGTTAGAAGTCTTCCTGGAAGGGCCTCTGATCTAAGTAGGCAGATGAGAAAATCAAGGGACTAAGACCCCTGAGTGACCTTTGGGGGCTGGAGTGACCAAAGAACACTTCCTAGAGGCAGCAGGCTATGAGCTGAATCTAGAAGGATACAGAAGGTCTGGGTTGTCTCCCAGGGTGGGAGTTGAGAAGGCATTCCCAACAACTGCTTCACATTCCAAAGTTTCAGGGAGACGGGTACCAAGAGCAGCCTCTGCATGCACAATTTCCTTCTCACCCCCAATAATCAGAGACTGCACCCACCTGGCTTCTTCCACGTCTTCTGAACCCTGTGCTGTTAGGCCAACCACTTATCTTCAAATTGCTCACCTTCTAGACAATGACAATGTTATGCAGCTCTCCCTACCTCCGCCAAAGGGAAGCCACAGAGAATTGAGTCCCTGCCATAGGCCAGGCACGTCACAAAGGCAGCAGCATCACCAAGTTTACCGAGCACTTGTTCTGCACCAAGCACTGTGTTTGGGGTTTTGCCCACAGTGACTCACTGAACCCTCAGGAGAACTCTCTGCTACAGTTAACATTACTAGCATTTTACAGACCAAGAATTCCAGGCACAGAGGCCAAGCTTGCCCAAGCCTCAGGTTTTGAATCAGGCAGTATAGCTCCAAAGCTAGAGCACGATATGCACCCCACATGCCTCAAACCAGGAGGAACGGAGACAGGAGGAAGCTGAGGTAGAGGTTTATCTTCCAGCGCACACCACCACCACATGACCTTAGGCGCTCCACTTTGGCTACTGAAGAGGCTGTCTTAGGGCAATGGTCTCTCTCGCCAGCTCAGATGTCCGGGCTTGCAGGAAGGGCTTAAGGGGCAGGGGTGGAAGACAGGTCCTTTGTCCTGCTCAGATATGGAGGAAGTATGGTGGTTAAGGACTCAGCACTAGGTCAGAGTTCAAATGCCAACTCCACCACTACAGGCTGTGCATCCTTGGGCAAACACCTGCCTCTTTTCGAGCTTCGGTTCCCTCCTTTCCTACCTGGTTACAACAATATTTAACAGATGTACAAGTAAAGGACCTAGCAGAGTAAGTGCTAAATAAATGGTAACTGCTATTACTACTATTAACATTATCAACCTCATTATCAACCAACCATATCATCATCATTCTTCGGATCAGTATCATTTTATGCTGTGGCTTTCATCACCTGAGAAAACTGAAGACAATTAGCATCTGAAGCTTAACATTCTCTTAAAGCCAAAGGGAAGGAAAAAAATAGGTCTGCTTTTTTCTTTTCTCTCCTATCTACACTCAGCAGAGGGCAGCAAACAGGAACCATTCAAAGATAAGAGAGAGAGAAGAGAGACACATGGAGAGAAAGCTACACACGCATAAATACACACCCACCCACCACAGCAAGCAGAATTGTTTAGCTTCCTCTAGCTTCCAAAGTATGAACACTCCACCTCCTCCAGCTAAGAGGGCCAGGCAGAAAAAAACGTGGAAGCTGCAGAGACAGAAGTTCTTTTTCAGCTTGAGAGAAATTTTCAACGAATTGACTTTTAGTGTGTACGGGGGCAGGGGAGACACTTCTTGGGACGTCTGTGAGGGGAAAGGAAGGCAGCGGCAGAACTGGTAAGTAAGATTCAATAAAGACAGCTTTCAACTGCTCTTTATCTCCACCCTCCACTGTGTGTTGGCAACCATTTGCACCCAAGCCTTCCTCAGCAACAAATCAAGGCCCACACAGCTAATCATCTCAGCCAAGGGGTGGCAGAGCTGGAACGAGAGCACAGACCTCCAGACTGCAGGTTCGGTGCCCAAAAATGGGTCCAGGGTGGCAAAGGGGTTTTCCCTCCAGGACCAAATCTCATCCCCAAGGAGTGACTGCTGCCTGGAACACTGTGTCAGCAGGACTCTGGAGTGGATATCTGTGGGCTTCTTCTCTAGATATCTTTCTCTTCTTCCCAAAAGCAGCACCCAGAGTCTTCTCTGGGGAACTGCTCTTCTTAGATCTGGGTAATCTGACTCCACTCCTAGCTCCAGGGTAGGTGAAGTTAATCAATACAGCTTCTCCTCCTGAAATCTGCGAATGGTTCAGACAGCACATTAGATCCAAAGTGGACCAGTAAGACCTAAGGAGATCTTGCTAGAGCTTATAGAAAAGATGTTTTCTCTGCCAGGCGTGGTGGCTCACGCCTGTAATCCCATCACTTTGGGAGGCCACGGCAGGTGGATCACGAGGTCAGGAGATCGAGACCATCCTGGCTAACACGGTGAAACCCCATCTCTACTAAAAATACAAAAAATTGGCCGGGTGTGGTGGCAGCTGCCTGTGGTCCCAGCTGCTCAGGAGGCTGAGGCAGAAGAATGGTGTGGACCCGGGAGGTGGAGCTTGCAGTGAGCCAAGATCGTGCCACTGCACTCCAGCCTGGGCGACAGAGCAAGACTCCGTCTCTAAATAAATAAATAAATCAGCAAATAATAAATAAATAGAAAAGATGTTTTCTCTCTCTTCTGTAGAAGCTACCAGAGGACAGAGACCCTCTCCTCTACGATCTAGGTGTGGATCTGAGGTCTGAAAGAGCTACTACCATTTTTTGCTGCCATGGAGCCTCAGAATGGAACAAAGTCAACACACAGAGAAAGTCAGAACCAACAGAAACCAGAGGAAAGGAGACCTAGCCCTGACAATGCCACAAACCTCTAGATCACACCATACCTGAAGCCAACTACAGTCACAGGAGCCAATATATTCCCTTACTCATTTCAGCTCACATGGCTTAATTTGTTTTGTTACTTGCAACTGATAGAGAATCTGAGGTGGTTCTTAGGCTCAGATTCTGTCTGTCAGGGATAGCAGTAATGGTGCCATGTGCTACACAGCCTTTAATTCCTCTACCCCTGTCCCTTTGCCCCCCTTAAATTTTAATCCATTTAGTTGCTTTTGAAACTATAAAATGAGGCCAGGTGCGGTGGCTCACACCTGTAATCCCAACACTTTGGGAGGCCGAAGTGGGTGGATCGCCTGAGGTCGGGAGTTCGAGACCAGCCTGACCCACACAGAAAAACCCCATCTCTACTAAAAATACAAAATTAGCCAGGCTTGGTGGTGCATGCCTATAATCCCAGCTACTTGGGAAGGCTAAGGCAGGAGAATTGCTTGAACCTGGGAGGTGGAGGTTGCGGTGGGCCGAGATCGCGCCATTGCACTCCAGCCTGGGCAACAAGAGCAAAACTCCATCTCAAAAAACAACAACAACAACAACAACAAAACACTATAAAATGTTGGAAAGAAAATGAACAAAAATAGATCTACAAAAAAATAGACAGGTAAGTTCTAGTAGATAATCGGTCTCACTAAGCAGTGGCCTCCAAAATTTGGGGTGATAATCTTGGCTCCTGAAAGAAATAATGGTAGAGAAGGATCAAATATCAGTATATAGAGGGAAAAAATTTCTCATGGTGAAATAGAACAAGAACTTGGAGAACGGATTCTGATCTGCATTCCTCCCTATGGGAACTTGTTTAATTTGTTTCCCCTTTTCTTGGCCTCAGTTTTCATACCTACAAATTGAGGAGATTGAACTAGATGACTTCTGAAGCCCCCTGCCTGCTCTAATACATTTCAGTCATTCAGCAAACACATCCTGTCTTCCAAGTGCCAAATCTTGTGCTTTGTGCTAGAGGAGGATGTGTTCCTACCTTAAGACATTTCCAGCAGGGAGGCCACAATACACTTCTTGCCACGGGAATTCAGGTGTATATGGGCTACCTCCTTTCCCCACTCCACTGCGCATAAGGACAGAGGTTCTCTGGGGAAACAAGACTCTTATTCAAGGCCTTCCCTTACCAGCTCTGACACATATATGGGATGCAGAGGGTTAGATATATGTAAAACACAGGAACCACTGCAAACACCGTCAGGAGCATTTCGCTGCTATGGGGCTTACTGGTAGCTGCCAGGTTTGCCTCAAGGTGCTTTTGATTCAGTGAGAAGAACCTGATGCCATCTCTGTGTAAGAGCTGACTGTGGACAAGGTACAATTAGCAAGCTAGATGGTTATCTTTTAAATGGGCTTTTGCTTTTCATTCCTGATTCCATTATCTGTTACCGTGTCACTGGAACCAACAGATCAAAGGCTGAACATCCTTAGACTACAGCCTGAGAAAAGACATTCAAATATGAACATACTCTTAAGTTGTGGCCTCATTACAAGTTAGATACAGAGGCCTGTTTAAATATACTATCATTATTCAGATGTGCTTCCAAGCATACTCACAGAACCTCAGGATGTAAGAGTTGGAAAAGCCCTAACAGAGTATCTATTCCCTACATTGCTAATGAGTTTCCATATGTCATTAACTCTACTTGAGTAGCCCTGCTGGGAAACAATCTGAGCTCAAGTCTGGTGTTAGTAACAAAAAGATTGATTAGCAATGTCTGCCTTGGCCATGGGAGGGGAAGCATCATTACAATATGCATTTGCCTTTTCCCTTCTGAATCTAAGCCTCACTTAGCAGATGAGGAATCCAAGGCTCAGAGAGGTTAAACCTCTTTCCTGAGTACACGCAGTGAGTTTAGGGCAGGAGAAAGGACTAAAAACCAGGTCTCTGTTCCCAGGCCTTCCTCAGCTGGAATCCTTGGGAGACAGCAAGCCAAGAATGAGAGAAAGAATGTAGGGAGCTGGATTTGTTCTGGCAAATCAACAACCCTTCCCTAGTGGCATCAGATTTCACCTGGGCATGCAGACAGAGGAGTGATTAGCAAGCTAAAGGATACTAGCCCTTCTGTGGAAAATTAAGGAAATCATTCCAAGGCTACATTTCTATGATACTTTCTGATGGGCAAGGCTTCTGCCACCAGGAAGACTGAAAAAAGAGAAAAAAACATTGATTTCTGGATGCTCTAAGAATAAAGTTCAGCTCTAACACAATGAGAAATAAATCCTGATACTTGAAAATTAAAGTCACCAGTATTCCATTATTCCACCAGTTTCTATTCCACACATTCTATTATCCAGTGAAGCCATTTTTCAACAAGAGATTATGGCTCAGAAATGAGGAGAGACTGCACTCAGTTTCCTAACTAGAGCTTTTAATAACCTGTCCCAAACCTGGAATATGAAACAGACTGTTGAATTAAACCAAGATGTTAAACAGATTGGGGGTTGGAATGAGAGGGACCCACACATTAAAAGGAAGATGGCTTCAAGACCAGCTTTTCTTGCTTGGTTTTGCACTTTTCCAAGAAGCCAACTGTCTGACCAGATGACTGCTGAAATCCTGGAAGCATTATGTGTCCTTTATAAATCAGCTATCCCACCCAGCTGCAGAGGTACACCCAGGATGAGTTGGCATGACAGTTATGTAGACTTTCATTCTAGCAGATGATAAACACTCTTAATTTGAAACTCCGTATTCTTTAATCCAGTGGAGAAATCAAGGAGTTAGAGGACTACTCAAGTAGTGGATATGTTACTCTCAAAGAATCTTCTTTCAAACCCATATGGAACACATTTTTTATTTGGATAAAGTCCTGTCAGACTTCCTTCCAGAGCCTCTGCAGTTATTTCTATCAGAAAGATCAAAGAGATGCTCAAAGATGATTCTCAACAATTACAAGAATGACAGGCTGAGCTCAGAACTGGTCAGCCCTGTCGAAAAAGCTCTGTATGCTCAAGATGCCAGATTTCCCAGATAGCAGCCTGGCGTGTTACGTGTATGTTCCAGTACACTGGGGTGAGGGATGGAACACCATCACTCCGAGAAGTCAGCCTCTTTCCTCAAGGCCAGCTGACATTCAGACAAGGGACTGGGGGCCAAGCCCAGTGCTCTGCATCTGTGAGAGAGTGAAACAAAAAGGGGCTGTGTGGAAATTTGGCAGGGTGTTCTTGAAAGGCAGCAGATGAATGCTGAATCCTGTAGCACCTACAAGTGCTTATCATTGGGGAAACAGCTCCATTCTGCTGCTTCCAGGAAGCAAAGAGATTTTCTTTAAAGCAAAAATAATCAGTTGGTATTCCCCCCAACCCCCCAAACCCCCTTCACCACTTCTTCCTCCTCCTCTTCATGCTATTCCAGAGAAAAAGAAATAAACAAAAACTAGATCTTCCCAGATGAGCCTGTCTATCCATTTCAGTTAGGGGCTCTGAGCAGCACCCAGCTGTTGCTCCCTGCTCTCCCTGCCCAAAAGGCTGCCTTACTCCATCAATACCCTCTTGCACAAGTGAGTAATTTACTTTGAAAGCTTAGGCCAAACTGGCAGTTAACCTTGACCTTCTCTACACATCTGGGTCTATAGAAGTGAAAATCAGGACGTCTTTGGCATCTATAGCAAATGAAATACGAAGGCTTTCTCCAAGCAGAGGCAGAATGTCAAGCGCTATTTTAGAATGGGCTACAGCTATTCTAAAGGAGAGTTTTGCATTAGGGTAGGACACTCCCCCTTGACCTGGGGCTGTGTCCAGTATGGAGCCTCCACAGCTAGGGATGCTACAAGGAACTCTGGACTCAAGACAGAAAAAAAGAAGTGACCATTGTATTCCTCATTGATTAACTGATAGTATCACAGAATGTTAGAGCTGGACCAATAATCATGGTTTACAGATCAAGAAAGTAAGGCTCAGAGAAGGAGATGAAAGGTGATCAAGGACACACACAGTAAGTTAGTGGTAGAGCTGAGGTCAGAACCCTGGAACTCCTGACTCTGATGCTGGTACTGAATAGGAACAGAGGAAAGAGATTTCATGAAAGGAAAACCCACACAGATACAGAATATCAGGGAGAGAGGTCTATGCTAACTGTCAGGGTTTGAACCAGGGGTTTATGAAAGAGATGGAAACCTTAGTTTCTAAACAGTAAGCTCTACCAGAAAGATCAATGAGACCCTCTGGGATGCTTTGCAACAATTAACAGAGTGACAGGCGGAGCTCAAATTGGTCAGCTCTGTAGCAAAGAGCCCTCTGCGCTCCAGATGCCAGACTGCCTAGACAGCAGCCTAATACTGGGAAGAATAAGGAAAACCATCAATCTCAGAAAAGCCAGCCTCTTTCGTCAAGGCCAGCCAACAATCAGTCAAGTCTGACCCTGATACACAAATTATCCACTTCTCATGGGACCAGAGAAATCCCATAAGAAAGCCTGAAATGTTCCACTATACGAAACAGTCTAAGCAATACACTCACTAGCACCTCCTGGGAGGGTGGGAGTGATGTGACAGAGCTTCTGCTATCAGGGAGCTGCTAGTCTAAATGCATGCACGCACACATACACACAAACATACATGGGTAAGTTCAAAGGAGGCAGAAACCATTCCGATCCCAGTTTTGGCTGCAGTAAACACTACAACTAACCAGACTAGACAAGTTCAGAAGAGACAGGGAAGGCTTCTGGTGTTCCATCCTCAGGACGCTGGGCACCAATAGCCTCTGGGACATTTTGGGGGTCCCCCCACCAGAGCCCCACCTCTGGACTCCCATAAGGTCAAAGGCAGCAGGTACCTCAAGGACCAGAAGCTTACCCCCTTCTCCACCCCCAGGGGCTTGAAGCTTCAAGGAGAGCGTGATCTTTACATTCTGCAAGGAATCCACAGGATCTGAGAAAGGAAAAGGCTAGAGTTGCTGGGGGGTTGGGGGGGCGGGCGCTGTTGAATAAATGGGGAGAGTAGGAAGGCCTGGATGTCTCGTTGGGCAGACAAGAAATCAGGAAAAGGGCTGACCTGAGTAAAGAACACTGGGATCAGCAGGTAGGGGTTGTTGGGGGGTGGGAGGAGGGGAGCAGAGAGGACCTGGACACCAAATAGAAGAACCAGAATCTGCATTCCTATTGGCACAAGGCAGGAGTCATTCTGGGATACAGGGATGCAGATAGGATCCTTCAAAAGAGATCCGCTGGAAGACCTCAAGGAGCACCAGACAGAAAGGAAGGCGGTAACATGTGGTGAGAAATAGCGTCCTGGGTTCTAGTTCGTACTCAGTCTCTGACTGGCTTGGGACCCTGGAGGAGTCCCGACAGAACTCAATTTTCCCATCCGGAAAATGGGAAGAGCTTTACAGTCTCGGAGCTGACTCTGAGGCGGCAGACAGCAGAAGGTGGAGGAAGGAACCACAGGCTAAAAGTGATTCGGAAAGAGGGTGTTCCCGGCCTGTAGCAACGGGGGGACTCACCTGTCCCGCCGCCGGCGCCACCGCCGCCCCCGATCCCCCAGGGGTGCCGTCGGGCTGCCGCTCGCGGTACAGCGCCCAAAGCCCCACGTTGGGCAGGAGGACCAGGGCCGCCAGCACCAGCGCCACCGCCTGCAGGAGCCGCTTCTCCTTCCGCCTCATCGGGGCCGGTCAGCCCCGCCGCGCCCCGCCGGCACCGCCGCGCCGCCCCCAGCTCCGAGCGTCCGCCAGTCCGCCCGGCGGCGGCAGCAGCTCAGCGAGCAGAAGCGGCCACGGCGCCGGCCCCGCTCCAACTCCGCGGCACTTCCGCCGCTCGCCGGCCGGGGAGCCGGGCGCCGCCACCGCGCCGCCGCCACAGGGGGGTCCTCGACGCCGACACCGCCCCCGGGCCCCGCCAAGTCGCCCGCCCTGCGCCGCCAGCCCCCGCGTCGGTAGCCGAGTCTCTGCGCCACCAGCCTAGGCCCTCTCGCGGAGCGTCTCGGCCCGCCTGGGCGCGGCAGGGTGCCGGGCCAGAGCGCTTCCCCCTTCTCGAGCTGCGATGGTGCCTCCCGCTCCTTGGTGGCTCCCCCGCCCTCGGGAGCTTTGCGAAAGTCCGGAGTTGGCGAGTTGGGCGCTAACTGGTGCGGGCTGGGCACCGCTGGGTGGGGTGCATGTTCGCGCGCCCGGGTACCCTGCCCGGCAACCTCCGCCCGGGACTGCAGCCGAACGTTTGCTGCCTCTCTGGGGATATGCAAATAGTGCTGGGGCCCCGCCGAGCGTTCAGCGCCTGCAGCCCCCGGGGCTGTCACTTCCAGCCCACCTAGGCTCGGCCCCCAGGACCTGCGGACCTATTTTGACCCCGGGGACTCGGTGTTCCCGGCCATGAAACGGGGCCACAGCCGTGCTCCACGCTCACTGTTCCGCCGGCGGGCCCTGGTTTTCTTCCTCTAGGAGGCCCCTGGCGTTAGTTGTGAACGCCCACTGCAAACTGTGGGGAGCTGTGCCCGCCCGCCGCCCGTCTGTAGATCCTGCAAACCGGCGGGTAGGTGACAGTAGCCTCTCTGCAGCACCTTTCCTCACGCAAGTCCAACCCACTTAGAGTTAGAATGCCCTGCATTCTCACGCGTGCTTTTGGACCCTCAGCGCACTGAGCTCTTCCCGGAAAGCTCTCAGCGAACCGTTGGCGAGCGCCTACTATGTGCCAAACACTGTGCCAGGCTCTGGGATGAAATGAAAACAGACCTGAGCCCTGACATCTGGGAGCTGAAACATGAAACACGTAATTTCACTAGACCAGGCAATGTGTCTGTAACTGTGGCGAGGGCTTTGACAGAGGAGTCGGGCTTCTGGGCGATGCGGAGGGCCGCGGAGCTGGACTCCGACGGTGATGCCAGCCAGCGGCTCCTCCTCGGGGACACTTGACACTGGTCACTTAGCTGCCTCCTTCCTGATGCGGAGGAACGGAGCACCCTCTTGGCTGCATTCCTCTCTGCCACCCCCACATTCGTCCTTTTGATTCTCTGCTTCTCTAGCTCAGCCGCTGACCCTCGTGCCTAGCTGCCCCCAGTCCTTGACCAGCGTTCTGACAACTCTTGCCTCCCAGTTCTTCCAGCTCCAGGCTGAGCCATGAGGATTCAGTTTTCTGACATCACAGCTCAGTTCTTGATTTTTGCCGCAAAACCTTCAAAGCTTCCATCACCTCGGCTCTAGAGTCCACCATGCTCCTCGCCTGTGACCTGCTAGGGCTGATCAAACGTTCTGTCTCCTGCCCTGCCCTGCCCTGCCCTGCCCTGCCCTGCCCTGAGCTTCGCTCAGCCTGTTGCAGGCTTTGTGTTTTCCTTCTTGTGGTGTTGACCACGCAGCTCCTTCTACACATAGAACCCCCTCCTCTAGGTCGGTGGAAATCTTGTTCATCCTTCCGTGTCTAGTTGAACTGCCACCTCCTCCACGAAGTCTTCTAAAACTCCTCCTCAGGGAACTGTTGTCTTTCTTCGGATTTCCATCACAATAATGCTTACCTTTTATTGAGTGCTTACTCTATGTCAGGCACCATGTTAAACCCTTGATATGCATTACCTCTTTAAATGCTCAGTTACCCTGTGAGGTACATACTTTTCTCATGCCCATTGGCGAATGAGACTCAGATTTAAAAATTCATGTAATCCCAGCACTTTGGGAGCCCAAGGCGGGCAGATCATGAGGTCAAGAGATCGAGACCATCCTGGCCAACATGGTGAAACCCCGTCTCTACTAAAAATACAAAAATTAGCTGGGCATGGTGGCAGGTGCCTGTAATCCCAGCTACTTGGGAGGCTGAGGCAGGAGAATCGCTTGAACCCAGGAAGTGGAGGTTGCAGTGAGCCGAGATCGTGCCACTGCACTCCAGCCTGGCAACAGAGCGAGACTCTGTCTCAAAAAACAAAACAAAAACAAAAACAAACAAAAAAAGAATGTGGCAGCCAGAATGATCTGGTTTTATCCAAGGTTAGATAGTATCGCCCCTCTGCTCAAATCCCTCTGGTGGCTTCCCACCTCCCATTAGGTTCCTAAGAAAGTACAGGATCCTACAAGCCCATATATGATCAACCCTCACTCCTTACTGTACTTATTGTGCCCCAGTGACATTGGCCTCCTTGCTGTTCCTCAGAGCATGCCTCAGGTAGGCACAGTCCTGCCTCAGGACATTTGCACCTGGTGTTACCTCTGCCTAGAATGGCCATTTTTCTATTTCTAGTTCCTAACTCTATGTCTTTTTTAAAACACATTTTTTTTTGTGATAAACATACGTAAAACTGATCATTTGAACTATTTTAAAGTATACAATTCAGCGGCATTATGTAAATGCACATTGTTGTGCAGCCATCATGGCTATCTATCTCCAGAACTGGTCATCTGAAACTCTGTACCCGTTAAACACTAACTCCCTATTCCCCTCTCGCCACAACTGCTGGCAACCACCCACCATTCTGCTTTATCCTTTTTGAATTTGACTATTCTAGGTACATCATGTAAGTGGAATCATATCATATTAGTTCTTTTGTTTCCGGTTTATTTCACTTATAATATTTTTCAGATTCACCCATGTTGTTACATGTGTCTGAGTTTCATTCCTGTTTTTTTTTTTTTTTTTTTTTTTTTTGACACAGTGTCTTACTCTGTTGCCCAGGCAGGTGTGTAGTGGTGTGGTCACTGGTACAGTCATAGGATCATAGCTGGTTGCAGCCTCAAACTCCTGGGCTGAAGTCAACCTCCCACCTCAGCCTCCTAAGTAGCTAGGACTACAGGCCCATGCCACCACACCCAGCTAATTTTTAAAAAATATTTTGTGGAGACCTGGGTCTAGCTATGTTGCCCAGGCTGGTCTTGAACTTCTGGCCTCAAATGATCCTCCCACCTTGGCCTCCCAAAGTGCTGGGATTACAGGTGTAAGCCACTATGCTCAGCCAAATTCCATTCCTTTTTTCAAGATTGAATACTGTTCCATTGTATGTATGCCATGTTTTGTTTATTCATTCATCCATAGATGGACATTTGGGTTGTTTCTACCTTTTGGCTGCTGTGAATAATGTTGCTATGAATAGCCCTATGTCTTTTATACTGCAGTGGATACACAGTGTTTATGTAATTAGATAATGTTGCAAAAACTTTTATGTGCTGCTATAGCACTGAGCACAATGCTGGTAACAGAGCAACTAGAATGTTCTTTTTACAAACACAAGGCTAACTCTGCTGCTAGGACTTGCCTATGGCTTCTCTTCATGTTAGAATATGTCTATGAAGCCAGGCATGGTGGCATGTGTCTGTAGTCCTGTCTACTCTGGAGGCTGAGGTGAGAGGATTGAGCCCAGGAGTTCAGGCTGCAGTGAGCTATGATCACAGAATTGTACTCCAGCCTGGGTAACAAAGCAAGACCAAGTCTTTCAAAACAAATAAACAAAAAACAGCCCAAAATCTATGAGAATCCTTACCCTACATTATTTGACCCAACTTCTAATTTTTGCCTTCTTTCCTTCTCTTCTAGTTACACTGGTCTTGCTATATTCCTCAAATATATACCAAATTGGTGATTCCCTCAGGGCCTTTGCAAGTTTACTGTGCCCTTGTCTGGAAACCTCTTCCTCTACAGCTTTGCATGGTTCTCTCTCCACCTTCTCTCAGGAAGCAGATCAGAGGTCCTGCCTCAGAGAGAGCTTCCCTGACCATCAGGTCTAAGATATCAACTAGCACCACCATCATCTCCATTTGCTTGATTTTTCTTCAGAGCAGGTATCATTTTTGGTCTCCCTCTCTAGAATGTTGAGTTCCAAACAGATAGGAACTTTGTATTTATTTGCCTTCTATGGTGTCCCCTGCCTCTGTCAGCACATAAAGGCATGCACTGTTCAACAACATTTCAGTCAGCAACGAACTGTATATACATGATGGTGTTCCCGTAAGACTATAATACTCTATTTTTACTGTACCTTTTCTATGTTTAGTTATGCTTAAATACACAAATACCATTGTGTTACAATTGCCTACAGTATTCAGGACAGAAACATGCTGTACAGGTTTGTAGCCTGAGAGTAATAGGCTATACTCTGTAGCCTAGGTGTGTAGTAGGCTATCCTATCTAAGTTTGTGCAAATATGCTTTATGATGTCCTCTATGAGAAATCACCTAATGACACATTTCACAGAGTATATCCCCATTGCTAAGCCATGCACAATTGTATTTCCCTTCATTGTGAATCAGAAAACTGGTGCTCCTTCCAGGCGGGAGAACTTACAGAAAGGATCCCCCCTCTCCTTATGCTAAAGCAACCAGAGCAGAGCCAAGGTGTGTGGATTTCAGCTCGTATTCCCACCCAGCCACACAAACTAAGCTGTGGCCTTTCCCAGGTCTGGCACACAGTAGGTGCTCAATAAGCACCTGTTAAGTGAAGTGCTGTATAGCAGTGGAGATCAAGTCCAGGAGGGAAGATACTCAGCATCTCTCTCCTTCCCATCCCGTCTTCTAGCTCCTTAGAAGATTCTGCACAAAATTGGATTTGAGCTTTTTCTCATGTCACTTGTTGATCAAATCTGCATGCCAGCCCAGTCTGGCCCCAGTGGGGGCTCTAGCCCAAGAACCCAGCTTTAATCCAGGGACTCTTTGATCACTTTCTATAATATGGGATGTGCCAGGCAGGGGGCAGGCTCCTGGAGTTTCATTCCACTCACTGAGATAATACCATTTGAGACATAGGCAATCTATTAGCCCCGGCTGGTTTCCTGGGAGAACTGATCTGGTCATTGATTGAAATTGAACAAAAAATGTTACTTTCAGACTGAGCCCTCTAGGCCTATTGTGGGCATTAAACAAGATAATGTGTGCAAAGGGCTTACCGCGCAGACCCTGGTCTAATGTAAGCACTAGGAGCTGGGTGAAATAAAAGCTCAACAACACAGGAACATTGAGAGGGATGAACAGAATTTCAGCTGTCAGGCAAAACCTTCTGCTCTGGCCTGTGCCTCTGTGCTCTCACCTCCTGTTACTCTCCTCATTCGTTCCAAAGCAGCCACACTCTCCTTCTTCCTGGTCCTTGAAGGCCCTCTGCCCATTCCAGCCCCAAGACCTTTGCATTAGCTCGTCTCTGCCAGCTGTTTCCCCAGATCTTGTTCCACTGTTGGCTCCCTCTCACCCTTCAGGTCCCAGACTACATATCACCTCTTCACAGAGACCTTCCTTAACTACGACCTTCCACAACTACCTAGGCACTCTCTCCCATACTTTACATCCTGCCATGTTTTCTTCACAGTGCCTACATATCCCTCTTTGCCATAGTCTCATTTGTGTGTTTATTTTCTTATTTATTATTGGGCTCTCCTAAACAGAATATCAGCTGCATGGGGCGAGGGCCCTGTCTGCTCATTGCCTGCTGTTTTCCTGCATCCTGGAACATTTGTGCCTGACACACAGAAAGGGCTTAAAACATACATTTGATGAATGAGAAGCTCCTCTCTTTCCCCATCTTCCCATCTTTACTTTTTTTGTTTTATTTTTTAAATGAGCTGCATATTCTCTTGCTCACTCTTTGGTTTCTCATCTTGTCATCAGTAACAAGCAGGTCTTTCAGTATCCCCCTAGAACATACTTCAGCAAGAAGGGTCAACCAGAGGAGAGGTGACAGGCGCAGGCCTTCAACCTCCCTGATGAGGATATGAAAAGCGTTCCTACTAGGTGTCCTCACCTTGGTTCTCTTAGGGTCCCTTGGTACTGACCCCATTTGTCCAGAACTTTACCCTCAGGCTGGTCTGGACCAACCCTGAGCTGAGAAGATGTAAAAGTAGAATGGGTCAGCAAGTCAAGAGGTCTGCAGACCAACAGGTCTGCATGTCAGTTTAACTCTCTTTCACCTTGGCCAAGTCCCTTAGCTACTCAATTTTCTCATCTGAAAAATGAGAATAATTATGGCTCTGTAATGACGTAATTTCCAGGTTGACCTGAGAGAAGTCTGCTTGACTGCAAGTAAAACCCAGAATGCTGTAAGTGTTGGACTTCCGCGTCTCCTGCAAATTTAAAGCCTCCTTGCTTCTTCTTTCCTTGGGCATCATCAAGCTCAAATGATACATTCTCAGAGAAGCCTGACTGACCTCCCTAAACAGAGTGAGCTCCCCAGCTATGGAACCTCTTAGCAATGCCTTTCCTCAACAGTCACAGTGTTTACAGTTACTGGGTCATTGTTTGATATCTGTCTCCCACACTGGACTGTAAGTCCCATGAGGACAGAGACAGACTTTGTTTGGTTTTGGTATTGTTTGTTTTTAGTAGGCTTTACTTTTTAGAACAGTTTTAGATTCATCGCCAAATTGAGTATAAGGTACAGAGATTTCCCGTATTCTCCAGCCCCCACACATGCACAGCTTCCGGAATTATCAGCATCCCCCACCAGAGTATTATACGTATTACAATTTATGAACTTGCATTAACATTATCATTGTCACTCAGAATCCATAGTTTACATTAGGGTTCACTCTTGGTATTATACCTCCTACGGGTTTGGACAGATGTATAATGACATATCCACTATTATAGCATCATACGGAGTAGTTTTGTTACTGGTGGAGGGTGTCCAGGTTTTTGGTGTTTTGAACAAAGAATTGGACAAAATGCACAAAGCAAGGAAAGAGTGAAGCAAGAAAAGCAGAGATTTGTTTAAAACGAAAGCACACTCCACAGGGTGGGAGGGGGCCTGAGCAAGCAGCTCAAGGACCTGGTTACAGAGGTTTTCTGGGGGCTTAAATACCCTTTAGAGGTTTCCCATTGGTTACTTGGTATACACCCTATATAAATGAAGAGGCTGAAGTGAAGTTACGAAGTTATTTACTTGGTGTACATTCTATGCAAATGAAGGGGATGTTTCCTGTCATAGCAGGAGTTACAAAGTTATTTACTTGGTCTTAGAAAGTTGGGGATTTTC
This sequence comes from Rhinopithecus roxellana, assembly GCF_007565055.1. NCBI lineage: Eukaryota > Metazoa > Chordata > Mammalia > Primates > Cercopithecidae > Rhinopithecus > Rhinopithecus roxellana. Next base: position 37,267,902 of record NC_044551.1, read on the forward strand.
AGTTTGATTTAGTTCTAGAAAGTCCTTAGGTTCCCTGCCTCCAGGCCTTATTCTCCTGCCTCAGTTTTACTGCCCTAAAAATCCTCTGTGTCCATTTATTCATCCTTCATACCCCCAACCCAGCAACCACTGATCTTTTTACTGTCTGCATAGTTTTGCCTTTTCCAGAATGTCATATAGTAGGAATTACACAGTATGGAGTAGCCTTTTCAGATTGGCTTCTCTCACTTAGCAATATGCATTCAAGGTCCTTCTGTGTGTCCTTTTGTGGCTTGATAGCTCATTTCTTTTTAGTGCTGAATAATATTCCATTGCCTGGATATAACACAGTTTGCCCATTCACCTACTGAAGGACATATTGGTTCTTCCAAGTTTTGGCAATTATGAATAAAAGTGCTGCAAACACCCATGTGCAGGTTTTTGTGTAGACATAAATTTTTGACTCCTTTGGGTAAATACTAAGGAACTCAATTACTGGATCATATGGCAAGGGTTTCTCTAGTTTTTCAAGAAACTGGAAAACTGGCTTCCAAAGTGACTGTACCATTTTTCATTCCCACCAGCAATGAATGGCAGTTTCCATTGTTCCACATCCTTGCCAGGACTTGGTGCTGTTAGTGTTCTGGGTTTTGGCCATTCTAACAGGTGCGTAGTGGTATCTCACTGTTTTAATTTGCATTTCCCTTGGCCACATGTCAGGACTTCGTGAGGCTGTGTGACGGGCACATCCCTAACCTTAGCAAAATAAACTTTCTAAACTGCTGATTGAGACTTGTCTCAGGTACTTTTTGGTTTATACAAGCAAGCACATTAAAAAGATACTCCACATCATCAGGTGCAGTGGCTCACACCTGTAATTTCAGCACTTTGGGAGGCCAAGGCTGATGAATCACAAGGTCAGGAGTTTGAGACCAGCCTGGCCAACATGGTGAAACCCCGTCTCTACTGAAAATACAAAAATTAGCCAGGCGTGGTGGCATGCACCTGTGATGCCAGCTACCCTGGGGGCCGAGACAGGAGAATTGCTTGAATATGGGAGGCAGAGATTGCACTGAGCTGAGATCATGCCACTGCACTCCAGCCTGGGCGGCGGAGTGAGACTCCATCTCAGAGAAAAAAAAAAAGATACTCCACATCATATGTCATCAGGGAAATGCTATCTGTGTGGGAATAGAATGGGAGGCAGGTTTTCCCTAAGCAGTTCCCAGCTTGACTTTTCCCTTTGGCTTAGTGGTTTTGGGGTCCCAAAGTCTGTTTTCCTTTCACATTTGCCATGTATGTTTTTGTTCCCTGGCATATCCCCAATACCTAGCACAGTACCTACCATAGGTGCTCAACAAATATATGGGAAATAAATGAATCAGTCAATCAATTAATAATCATATACCCATCTCTTTAAAATCTGTATTCAGAAAACTCATTAACACTAGTGTCAGTGACCCAAATTTCTGTCTCCACCAGGTTGGTCATTTAACAAGGCTCAATCTTCTAATACAGAGGAAGAGAAAAAAAATTACTGGAGCTGAAATTTCCCCACCTGCACCTGGTCAGCCTCAATCAGCCCAGACTTTGCTTCTAGCTTCCTGTGTGATCTCAGGTCACTCAAATTCTCTGAGCCTCAGGTTTATTATATGTGGGTTTGTGAGTGTATGTGGTAGCAGGAATGAGAGATGTCTAGACAAACACAGAACATGGTTGTATAAATAAAGCAGTTGAATCAGATGCTCTTTAAGGTCTTTTTAAATTTCAAAATTCTGTGACTAAATCCTGCAAGGCAGAATGGGAAAAGTAGGGGCAGACATGGAACACCACTTGGGATTCAATCCAGTTTCTGCGTCTAGTGGCACTTCAACTCCTATTTTGAATGCAAAGAAGGCGTTTTCAGGATGCCTGTGTAGGGGTAAAGGGAATTTCTCCCTCCCCTTCTGAAAGTTTGAGTCTTTAAGTCTCCAAAATAAACTGGTAATAGACAAACTAACAGGAGAGAAGACCTACACATTTATTAACGTGCCATTTGCATGGGAGCCACACAAAATATGAAACTCAAAGAAGGGCCAGATGGTTGAAGCTTAAATACCCTCTTCATGAGAGAGAATAAAGTGGAGGATGTAGGCAATTTTAGAAGAAGAGTAAATGATTTTTAAGGGAGATTAATGGGCCTGAAGAACAGACAATAACCTGGGACAAAGTTCCTCCAGGCTCTGAAAGAGGTGGTGACAAGTTATGAAAAGGTGAGGGGTGGAACTGCACTGTGAACAAAGGTTGTCTTATTATGCAGATAAAGTCTCTCAGGTAACAGCCCTCAGAAGAATAGTTGAAAGGACAGGTGAAAAGTCTGTCTGTGTGTGGTATCCTGGGCTTGGAGACTCTTAGTTTCCTCTCTTGCAAAAGGAGCTCCTTCTCTCTGGTTAACATAGATTTCAGAGAAGGAGTCTAAGACATTAATTCCTCTAGTTCTGAAGCTTATTTCTGAGGCCTTTCAGTCTCCTTAGTTCAAAGCACTCAGCATGCAAAAGTCCGATATTTTGAGTTGTTCTTTTCTGAGCCCCAACACCTATTTGAAATGACCTCTAGATGGGAACTGCCTGTCTGCCTTTCTCTTTTTCTCCCAGACCCTATTTTGTCATTTCCACAATGAGATGCCAATTAAATCAATCCTGTCGACTATAAAGGAACTCCACTGAATCAAGACAGTAGACATCGAAAGTACCTCAAGTAGGAATGTTTTGAAAGAGCAAACAGAGAAGGCCACAAATCTCAAACAAAGAATAAATATACTAGGTCATTGGGTGGACCCATCTCAAACAGAGCATTAGCCAGTAGGGTCAGATACAAATATCAGGTGTATAGGGAGGCATCCTCCTCCTGTCACTGCTATGAAAATATCAGGGCTTGGTAAATGAGAGTGCTTTCTGTTTAATTTTCATTTGTGTACAAAAGAAAAAAAAAAGGTATACAAAACACAGATAGAGGGGTGGTGGGGCGCAGAACCAAAGGGGGCTTCCTAGGAGTTTGAGACTCTTGGAAGAATGGCTCCAGTCTGTGGGCACCTCTGTAAAGTAAGAGGACTGGGTACTCTCTAACCCGGTAGTCAGAACCTTAGCTACACATTAGAATCACCTGTGGACCATTAAAAGCTCTGGACGCTTAACCTGCACCCCAGACCAATTAAGTCAGAATCTCTGGGATCAGACTCAGCCATCCCTACATGATTCCAATTTGTAGCCAAGTTTGAGAGAACCACTGCTCCAACATGGCTCTCAGGGCTCTAAAGCCCTGCTAGGGTTTCTTTTTGTCCAAGCGGTAGGTCCTCTATTGTTCCACTAGGTGGCACGCTCCAGCAAACTTCAGTGGGTCCAGAGAAGTCGCTTCTAGGTCTAACTGCAAGGAATGAATTCATTAAGCAGGGCTTGGTGGGCTTTACTGCCAAGGAGGGGTCTGCACTCTTGACAAGAAGGCTGAACTTGTTGTTTAACAACTTGCTGGTGAGCGCTGGAGCCACAGATGGTTGATTCATCCCTATTTAAAAAGGTGAGGCTGGGCTGGGAGCGTGGTTCACGCCTGTAATCCCAGCTACTTGGGAGGCTGAGGCAGGAGAATCGCTTGAACCTGGGAGGCGCAGGTTGTGGTGAACTGAGACCGCACCACAGCACTCCAACCTGGGTGACAGAGCGAGACTCTGTCGCAATAAATAAAGAAATAAACAAACAATAAAATAAAATAAAAAGGTGAAGCTTGAAGAGGGATATCTCTATCTCTTACGATTGAGTTCACCTCTTCACGGATGCACTCTGGTCTCTTCCCCCACCCCCACCCATCTCTCCAGCAGGATTGATAAACTCCTCTCAAAAGTTCTCAAGGAGCCCCATTATGTGCAGTAGTGGACACGTGTTCTTTTTATCTCGTTAGTTAACAACACCGTGATTTACTTTGAAGATTCACCCTTCTGCGTCTCAGAACTTAGCCAATCAGAGCAGTAACCCCGCTTCAGCTGCAGTGATTCGTCCAGGGACGGAATCTGAACAATCGAGCTTCAATTCCGTGGCTTTTGTATGGAAGCTATCAAGAAAGTAGTGGCTGCTTCCAGCGGATTGTTGCGAGCTGGATGTGAGCCCCACCGTGAGGCGTGTATTGGACCTCTTGCCCTGGCTCCTCCGCACCTTCTCCCCGCTCCAGGGAGGCAATGTAGACTACATCAGTGGGCTTCCTTGCTCTATGTTTTCCGGTTGGGTTTAGCCCTTGAGGAGCCAGGGCAGGATTTCAGAGGGAGGGAGAAGAGCCAGGTCAGAGCATTTCTTTCTTCCGCCGTTCCCTTGCTGCAACTTTGCCACAGGCTGTCTGTGTCCTCCACTAAAGTCCACGGCTCCCATCCCGCAGGCTTCTTGAAACAGTCCTCCCTTTCTAGATTCCAATAACTGCCCCTTTCCTCACCCTTCAGGGCTAGGGCTGGACAGCACACGCTGTTTCTGGCCCCAGGGTACTGCACCGTCCCTCATGGTTACACTATATCCTGCCCGTTGTCCTCCTATTAAACTCTCTTCAAATGTTCCAGTGTGAGAGCATCATTCGTTTCCTGCAGACCCTAACTCAATCAAGGGAAAAGCTTCTTGAGAACCTGAAAACAGTCCCAACACAGGGGAAAGTGGGAGAGATCACGGAGTAACCCAAGCCAACCCCTGATGTCATCCATGCCTCCAGCTCAACTCCCCTCCCACATTCACACAATTACCTAATAATGCTGATTTTATTGCCTAATAAATTTTAAATGTATCCCTTCCCCTCTAGGCCTATTATACGAGACATATTTCAGGTGTCTGTAAGACGAATCCGTGATCAGAAACCTGCTACTTATAATGACTCCGTTTTCTACTTTGTGGACAGCCTCTACCCTCATCTCTGGGCTGGTCCTTGGCCTATGACTTGCCTGAACTGTTCTAAGGCAAGTTCAAAAGGATGAGCTGAGCCATTCAGATGCTGTCTCAGAAACTGGAATCCAGTGACACAGAGGGAAGAAGGCAGCTGGTGGTGGCCTCTGAAGGTGGCAGTTCAGGTAGCACGAGGGAGGAGATTACTCTTGGGCCACAATGAAGGAGAGATATGGGAAGGCAGAAGCCTGGAGTAACAGAGGAAGTGCTTCAGTCAAAAGAAGCCAGTGCAGCCCAAGTGTGGCAGGCAGGGATGCTGAGAGAGAAAACTGACAGAGAACTGCCTTGGCTCCTGGTTTTCCAGTTCCAGTTCTTGTTTCTGGGATGCCCAACTGGACTGAAGCCCCTGCCTTGGGGTTTACGCCTTCCCTGAAGTTATGAGTGACTCTGTCACTTATGACCAAAGGAGCCCTGGCCTTGATACTTGATAGTCTTGTCTCAAAGTCCAAGTTGTAGCCATTATCATCTCTCGCTTGAATTGTTGCATCTCTCACTCCTAATTCCTCTGCCACTTCTGTTCTGCATTCTCTAACATTCATCCTCCCCACTGGAGTGACCATTCTGGGATGCCAACTTGCCACATTGCTTCCCTCTGGAGGTTTATTGTCCTCACAGTAAAATCTGAGTTGCTGGCCTTATACTTTATACGAAACTGCTAGTCGCTCATTACTTTAATAATGCTATTTCTCACCCCCATGCCTTTGCTCATGCTGTTTCCTCCTCCGGGAATACCCTTCACATCCTCTTGTACTGATGGACTCAGCTTCAATGCCGTCTCCTCTTCCATCCCTTCTTCACTTTCCCACCCGGTTTGGCTAAGAACTCCTTCTTTAGTTTTTCTCATACTACTGTATATGTTCCTGTTTTAGCATTATCTACCAATAAAGATGAGAGAGATGATGTCAGCTAACATTTATGAACCTCTTATTACATACCAAATGCTAAGCTAGCACCTTACAGATGTCATCTCTTTAATCCTCATTGAAACCCTATGAAGTAGTTCTTTTATTATTCCTATTTCTCAAAAGAGAAAACTGAAGCAGAGATGTCAGGTGACTTGCTCAAAGTCACACAGACAGAATGTGGTTGACTCGGGTCTATTGTTTCTTTCTTTTTTTTTTTTAATAACAGTTTATTGAGATGTAATTCACATGCCATACAATTAATTTACTCATTTAAAGTGTACAAGTCAATGTCTCTTAATATATTCACAGCTGCCTGCAACCATCAACATAATCAATTTTAGAACATTTTTATCACCACAGAAGAAACTCATACCCATTGATTACTCATTGTTTTAATGCTGCTCTTAGCAGCTGGTGTGGTGCCTAGCACATAGCACTTGTTCAACCAGCACTCGTTGAAGAATGGATAGCTACCCTATCTTAGAAGACAGGGGAAGGTGTAAGAGAGAGGCTCTTCAGGCAACGCTTCTGTCATTTCAACATCAGTTAAGAGATTTGCCTGATTCTTTTGTTTATTTATCTTATTCTCTTTCTTTCTTTCTTTCTTTCTTTCTTTCTTTCTTTCTTTCTTTCTTTCTTTCTTTCTTTCTTTCTTTCTTTCTTCTTTCTTTGAGGGAGGGTCTTCTTCAGTCACCAGGATGATGACATGTGACAGTGCAGTGGTGTGAACAAGGTTCACTGCAGCCTTGACCTCCTGGGCTCAAGTGATTCCCCTGTCTCAGCCTGTGTAGCTGGGGCTACAGGTGCACGCCACCATGCCTAGCTAATTTTTTGATTTTTTTGTAGAGACAGGGTCTCGCTTTGCTATCCGGGGTCATTTCGAACTCCTGGGCTCAAGCAATCCACCTGCCTCAGATTCCTAAAGTGCTGGGATTACAGGTGTGAGCCACTCTACCTGGCCCTATTTTTCTTTACTAACAGCCCCCACTTACTGGGGGAGGTGTGTTGTGATATAGGAGTCTGAATCTCTTATCATTTGCTCAGGGTTTTTTCACATCTCTGTGGCCCCAGGGAATTTCTCATCAACACATTTGAGTTCTGGGTTATTGCTGGTGATAATCTAGGTGTGGATATTTGATTTTGGTTTTCAGTGGGAGAGAGTCAAGCCAGATTGCTTCTACTGCACTATTTTGGTGACGTCACTCTCCGCCACTGATTTTTTATGTGTGAGACCTTTCAGTGTGTGAGCTGTATATATTATTAGCGTATTAAACAGCAAAACCTGGAGATAGGTATTATTGTATCCATAACACAAATGAGGAAACCAAATGTATTAGTTCATTTATGTTACCATAACAGAATACCAAAGACTGGGTAATCTGTGAAGAAAATAGGTTTACTTTGGCTCAGGGTTCTGCAGGCTATACAGGAAGTGTGGTGCTGGCATTCATTCCTAGTAAGGCCTCAGAAAGCTTTCAAACATGATAGAAGGGAAGGGGAGCTGGTGTGTCACTTGGCAAGAGAGGGAGCAAGAGAGAGAGGAAGGAGGAGCCAGGCTCTTTAAACAGCCAGCGCACTTGTGAACTCATAACCATGGGGAGGGCACCAATCCGTTCATGAGAGATCTGCCCCCACGACCCAAACACCTTCCACTAGGCACACCTCCAGCATTGGAGGCCATATTTTTCTTTTTCTTTTCTTTTTTTTTTTTTGAGATGTAGTCTCGCTATGTTACCAGGTTGGAGTGCCATGGCTCCTCCATTCACTGCAAACTCCACATTCCGGGTTCAAGCGATTCTCCTGCCTCAGCCTCTCGAGTAGCTGGGACTACAGGCGCCCACCACCACGCCCAGCTAATTTTTTGTATTTTCAGTAGAGACAGGGTTTCACCATGTTGGCCAAGATGGTCTCGATCTCCTGACCTCGTGATCCGCCTGCCTCAGCCTCCCAAAGTGCTGGGATTACAGGCGTGAGCCACCGCATCCAGCCTGGAGGCCATGTTTCAACATGAGATTTTGAGGAGACACACATTCAAACTATATCCCCAAGGCTCAGGGATTTCATTTGTCTAAAGCCAAACAACTAGTAATCAGCATCATCCTAACATTAAGTAAACAACTACTACCTTTAATTGAACATTTAACTATGCTTGGATACTATGCTAAGTTCTTTATGAACATCACCTCACTGATTCATTTATGCATTCAACAGATATTTATTGAGTACCTACCCCAAGCCAGGCATTGTAACAGATGTTAGGGATTTGGTGGTGGGCAAACAGATGTTCACCCAGGACTCACAGTCTAGTGGTAGAAAAGGCATTGTAGAAATGAACACATGAATAACAACTACATTAGATGGGAGGAAGAAGAAAGGACCTGTTGGCTGTTAGGGGAAGATCTGGTATTAGAAGCCAATACTCTTCAAATCCAGGTCCAAAACTTTCTGCAAAGTTACACTAGTGTAATTCCTCTAAGATGTTTTCCTAGTGGGACATTGAGTTTGCCAATGGCTCTCTGAGCTGCTTGTCCCTGTAGGAAGTTCCTGCCACCAACTGAATGCATGTTCATATACACACATACACATACACTCAGTGGGAGCTACACAGCCCATGCCCTCATCTGCATAGCTTGCTAGGGAAAAAACCAATGCTGTGGGCTTTGCGAATGTCTTATCCTCAGCTAGGGGATTTGCGTATGAAGAACACTTCTCTGTATACGGGGCTGGATCTTGCTTTTATTACATAAATGATCCTGGAGATCACTTCATATAAATACAGAGAGATCATTCCCATTCTCTTTTTCAGCTGCAAGTACTCCACAGTGTGAATGAATCAGGTTCAAACAGTCTCCTATGGATGGACATTTGGAGTTGTTTTCAATCTTTGTATATTAAAATAACATCATAATGAATAATCCTGTGCGCAGCTTGTTCTATAGTGTGGAGGTAGATCTTCAGGAGAGATTCCTAGAAGTGGAAGTTGCTGGATTAAGGGATAAACATATCTTTAATTGTAAAGCTATCCTTTTGCACTCCTACAAGCAGTGTAGGAGAGTGCCTGGTTCTTCACAGCCTAGGCCCACACAGTATTTTTTAAAGTATGCATTCTATATAAAAATTCACACTCCTGGTTTCTCTTAAAAAATTCAAGATCTACAAAAATCACACACACACACACACGCACACTGCAAGATCTGGCAACACTAGGCCTGTTTTCCTGCATGGAAATAACAAGCTAGGGCTGAGTGGTCACCAGAGCCCTGTGGGTCTTAGACATTTCAACTGATCTAATTCAGACCCTTCATTGTGAAGATGAGAAAGGTCTACAGATTCATAGAGGCAGCTGAGTGGAAGTTAACTCCCAGTCTCTTGCATCAAGTGACCTCCAGAGTAAGTACAAAAGGGATGGGTAGCAAGGGAGGGTAAGTGTATAAAAGCACTGACAATTCAGCATTAAAACTGGAATTGTTTTTAGCATTTACTGAGCTCAGTAAATACATTACACCACCCTGTAGTTAGTTAAAGTGTGACTAATCCACATAGAGCAGAGTAACAAATTGGTTTCTATTTCTTCTGAGCAACCATAAAGAAGGCTAATGCCACAGCAGGAGGATCCGGGTTATGTATGCATTCATTCCCTCATTCATTAAACACGAACTGTGTGCCAGCCCCTGATCTAGGCACTGGGAATTCAAAGACACACAAACACTCGAACACAGGGATCCAAACACATGAGTATGGAAAAAACTTGATATAATGCAATAAGGGTTTTATTGGAGGAATGTACTACAGCCTGCTATGAAAGCCCAGAGAAAGGAACTTCTAATTCTGCTAAAGGGTACATGGAAAGGCTCACAAGGGAGGTGATGTTTGGGAGGCTCCTAAAGGATGCATAGGAGTTTGCTAAGAAAAAAAAGGGACATGGGAGAGACTTTCTTAAAAATAAACAAAGTTCAAAGACAGAAAGTGACAGAAAACCAGCTCAAAAAAGATTTGGGCAATAAAAAAGAGAAAAAGGATGACAGAAATTTGCTGTCGTACTTAATTGAAAAGTCCATGGATTCAAGTGCAGTGAGCTTCAGGTGTTCAAAGGATGCCATCAAACCATAGTCTCTCTCTCTTTGTGTCTCTCTCTCAACTCTTCTTCTTACTCATGATTTTTGCCCTCAGGCAGACCACTCTCTCCAGATGACAGACACCTGCCAGCAGCTCCAGGTTTATGTTATCCCGACAGCTAGCAATGTCGGGGGAAATTTCTCTTTCTCAACAGATTCATTAAAAATCTCACTCCGAGTTTCATTGGCTAGGTCTGGGTCATTTGCTTACCCCCAGAGTAAGGAGTGAACTCTCACCTAAGTCTTTGAGTTCTGAGAGTAGGGCAGAATGAGTCTCAAAGGAAAATTAGAGTCCTGTGTTCAGAGGAAGGATAGATGGGTGCTGGGTAGGCAAAGTCATCAGATCTGGAAACAGTGGGGGATTGAGAGTACACTGTCTCATCAGGGCTGGAGGAGTCTCTGTATAATGGGGTTGTACACACATCGCCATTTGTGAGACCAGAAGACAAAAGCTAAATGTTCCTAGACTGGCAGAGATTGAGGAAAAAGGAGCAAGGATTAGACTTCAAAGTCTTTCAGGACAAACCAGTTCTTCATTTATGAAGGAGGAAGTTGAGTCTCAGAAAAGCGAAGTGACTTATCTACAGTCACACAACCTAACAGCAGCAGCATGCAGGAGGAGTCCTGGTTTCCTGAATCTGAATCCCAGGACCTTCATGCGGTGAGCATTCCTCATCTGAGGAGGCAAAGGCACCTTGGAGAGGGATGTAGGTGCTTCCAGGAACCCCTGGAATCCCTTGCTCTGTGGCAGATCCATCAGCCTGCAGGCCCAAACGCAACACCATCTACCCCAGATATGTGTCTGATATTTGGCCTAGGCCTCATAATAGCATTGCAACAGGTTCCTGGGCCCAGGGGCTGAATGACTCACGGGCACCAAGCCCTACTTAGGGCAGTTAAGGGTGGGTGACAAGACAAACAGAAAGTAAGGAAGCAAAGTTGGGTGGTGGAAAACTGAGGCTGAAGACGGGGCAAGGAAGGGGGAGGAGTTTTGAATGAGGCGGGAAAAGAGCTGCTCAGGCCAGATGAGTTCAGTCACTGTCCTGTTTTCTATAGTAGTCACCCAATTTGTATGTATATTTTAAAAATTCTTTTTTGGCAGTGTGATACATGCCTATGGTTATATAATTAAATAACAAAGAGAGCTTATAATAAAAAAAATCTGCCTTCCACCCCCTGCACCCTTGTGTATCCTGTCCCCCAGAAACCACTGACTTTCCATGGTTCTGCTTTTAGCCTTGGCTAATATTTATGGAGCACTTGTCATGTGCCAATCCCTTTGTGTACCTCATTTCTTTAAGTGCTCCCCACAACTCTATGAGGTAGGTATCATTATTGTGCCCATTTTGCAGATATGAAAACTAAGGAGAAGTAGGTGATGTGTTCAAGGTCACATGGCTGGTGAACAACAGAAGTGGGATTTCCGCCAGGGTGTCTGACTCCAGCCGCCGGAGCGTTCTTAATCATCACACTCTGGTGGTTCCTGTCAAAGCTTTATTACCTCTCTTCCTTGATTTATCGGTTAGATATTATCTATTGACTTCTTGGTATGATTGACGAGGATTTAGCTCACTTAACCCCCACCTTCTGTGCACCAATTTTAACTAGATATGTTACAATATTTAGTTCTCTTGTGGGAAACTTTGAGGCTTTAGTCGATGCACTTAAATCTCAATTTCTAGTTCCTACTCTACACTCATTTGTTGATTGGTTGTGTAGGGTGACCTGAAAGGTGGTAGGCCATCCCGATGTTTTTTTTATATCTATCCCTGCTCATTGCAGTCTCCACCTCTGTGCCGGGCACACAGCAGGTGCTTGATAAATATCTGTGCAATGGAACACATGCAAAACATCTTAACAGCACCAAAGGTAGGAAATGACCAGGAAATCTCAGGCAGGCAAAGGGCATGGTAATTGCAGCCTGCAATGTCAGCCTGACTTCTTCAGAGATACAGCCTCCCACTGAGGAGGGAACACTGAGCTATAAAATGAAAATTGAAGGAGAATCGCTTCAGAGCAGCTGTCAGGAAGCACTTCCCCCAACGGATGTGCTGAATGACCTCGCTGCAAGGTTGTCTTGGCTAACACACCTGGGCCTGTTCCACCAGCCTGCAGGGAAACCACCAGGGAACAACTCCAGGCAGGCCTCTGACCATGTGCCCATTCTGGGAAACTTGGGTATCCTATTAGCACCACTTCCAAAGTGAGTTTTCTGAAAGGGGTGTCTGGGGCTGCTACCTTCTCCCATGGGCTGGGGAGCCCTACCTGCCTAGGAAGACTCCATTTGATGATGAGGGCCACTTCTTCTCCTGCCGTAGGCTCTTTGTGCATACTACGCCTCTGCTTGTAGCAGCCCCCTCCCTTTCAGCTCCCACCCTTCTGGCTAATTCTTATTCAGCGTTTACACCTTGAGTCAGGTGCCACTGTCTAAGGGAAAACTTCCAGAACCTCCAGACTAGGCCACATTCCTTATTATGTTCTGTAAGTATTTTCTGTTTCTTACACTAAGCACAGTTGTAATTTTACAATTATTAGAGTCAATACTTGTAGAAAATTGGCCTTACCCACTAGACTGGAACCCCCATGAGGGCAGGGAGTGTGTCTGATTTTCTTTACCACTGTATCCCTGGCACCTAGCACAGCACCCAGCACATAGTAGGTGCTCAGTAAACATTGCTTGAATGAATGGAGTTCATCAAGCTCCTTTAATCAAATCGTTCATTTGTGTAAGCGTTAACCTCCTCAAAACCCAGTATATCTTTTGCATCTTAAAAGGAGGGGATGATGCTTTCTATCCTTGACCTCTCCAGTCAAGGTTGTGATTTACCTTGTGAAAATGTAGTGACTAGCCTCCCTGAAGACTCACACTGACTCCTGGGGCACCCCCTACCCCACTGCTGCCATACACACATGCTTTCCTTCCTCTCCCCTTCTTACCCTCCCCTGACAATGTCACTGAGCCCTGGATCTTCACCTTTGACCTCAGTGACTGTCAGCCTTGGCTGAAGCTGAATGACCCAGGAAGCTTTTTGAACAGCTACTCAAGTTTCTGATTCCAGAGTCCTGATAGGGGCCCAGAAAAGTGTTTCCCTAAAAAATTCCTTAGGTGGTTCTGATGTGTGGCCCACTCTCTGAATTGATCTCAAAGATGTTTACTTCCCTTCAGCCACCTTCCCTGCTCCAGTCCTACCTTCTACCTCTTCCCCCCTGGGGAGAGCAGCCTCCTCCCCCGTCTCTTAGGACTCCAGGCTTGGGCTCTCCAGTCTATTCACCTTGAGGCTGTCTACCAGAAGGATCTTTCTTGGATGAAACCCTCATCATGTCGCTCTTCTGCTTAAAACCTTCTTCTGCCTTCAGGAGAAAGCTCCAGGTCCCTGGAAAACCTCGCAAAGCTCTAGCTTACTTCTTCAGGCCCAACCCACCCCGGTTGTTCCTCAGCCACCTTGCTCACACTCTGCCTCTCACATAGGAGCCATAGTCATGGACTGCCTGAGCTGGGCCTTGTTCTTTCCTTCTTCTGGGCCTCAGCACACTGCTCCCCTGTCCAGTGTTAAAGATTTATCGTTAAAATAAAATGGTAAGGAAGACTTTCCACAGGGCTATGCAATAGAGGTGTTGCAATAGGCGAGAGAGATTGGACTCAACTCCCAATACAACAAAAATGGCAGGAGATGTACAGGCAAGGAGCAGAGTAAGAGCTCAGCGGATGGGAAATCACTAAGAGGAGACACTGGGGTAGGGGGATTCTTGCTAAACTAGCCTAATGAGATTCTTGCTAAAGGCAGGTCAGAGGCTTAGACATCAAGGGTAGGGGATGAGGAATTTAATCAGATCTCAAGGATGAGGAATGACTTAGTGGATTCTTTGCCAAGACTGGGCTGGGCAGACCAAAGACAAGATGGGGGCCCAGGTCAAGGCCTAGTCAAGAAGAGGGCTCAGAGGAGTCTGACTACCGTGTGGTCAAGGATAGAGACTTTGCCACCAGGAACACTTCACTGGGCTGCCTCTAGGAAGTCATCTGAGATTCTTCCACCTACAGCACCCTTTGCTTATGTTAGCACTCATCACATCCCAGTGTAGTGATCTGTTTACTTGCCTGCTCCTCTGCTTGACTATGAGCAACTTGAGGCCAGAGACTATATCGTGAATCCCCAGGGCCCAATGCAGTGTTTGGCTCTCAGTGTTGAATGAGCACATATTGGTGAGCATGACTCTCGTGGAATTGCTACTCTGCTCTGAAACAATCAGTAACTGCATTGCCTGTATCAGTGGTTCTTGGAGTTCACTGTGATCAGAGTCATTGGAAGGGCTTGTTAAACATCAGTGCCTGGGCCCCACCTCCAGAGTCTCTGATTCAGTAGGTCAGACTGCATCCCATGAATCTGCATGTCTAACAACAGGTGATGCTGATGCTGCTGATCTTAGACTGCACTAATTTATTTATTTATTTACTTACTTACTTACTTAATTTTTATTTGCTTATTTAGTTTTGAGACAGAGTTTCGCTCCTGTTGCCCAGGCTGAAGTGCAATGGCATGATCTCAGCTCACCGCAAACTCTGCCTCCCGGTTTCAAACAATTCTCCTGCCTCAGACTCCTGAGTAGCTGGGATTACAGGCATGCGCCACCATGCCCGGTTAATTTTGTATTTTTAGTAGAAATGGGGTTTCTCCATGCTGGTCAGGCTGGTCTCGAACTCCCACAACCTCAGATGATCCGCCTGCCTTGGCCTCCCAAAGTGCTGGGATTACAGGCATGAGCCACCGTGCCTGGCCATAGACTGTACTTTAAATAATCACTGACCTGTAGGATTACAGCTGATATCATCCCTAAGTGATATGCATCATCATATTTTTTTAAATTTAAAGGTTATAAGATTTAGCAGGCAAATTTCAGGTGAGATGGTGAAGTAGATATGATCTCATGATCTAGGTCACCCCCTTCCCTGCCTAAAGTATATGATTCTCCCTGTCTCTCATTTGCAGGCAAGAGTAACATCTCAAGACTGCATTTCCTTTCCCTGTGCTTCATTTGCTGTGGGGAGGGGCTGCCTTCCAGTGCCTGCTGCCAGGCCTGGTGCCAGGCTGAGACCAAGGCCGCAAGTGGCTGAGTGGCATTCTAATGCAGGTGGCTAAAGGACTTGCAACATCCTGAGTCCTCTACCCTCTCAGCCCCCATGATTAGCTGTTGGTGCAAATGGATTCAAAGGGCAGAGATAGCCAGACAGTGGCTATGGCTGGAGCAGGCAGGGCAAGACAGAGCTTTCCAAAAATGACTCAGCCCAGCCCAAAGGGGGCCAAGATTCAGCCATTTGCAGGGCATGTGGTCAAAGCTGGGATGTGCAGGCTATGATATTCACACGTGTGCATGTGAGGCCTTCAGGCTGTGGGGCAGAGTCAGGGTTGGAAAGAGAAGGAGACAGTGCCAGGAACCAGGGCTGGGGGCCAGTTCTCCCTACATTTGCCACATTCTAGGGAGGAGTGCCTTCAAATTTTAATTTGAACTTGACCCTTCCAGGCCATGATGAAAGAATATTTGTCAAAACAGGAAGATAGAACATGTATTATTTACAGTGTGTTACCTTCATTCAGACAGGTGATATGTGGGCCTCTATTTATACTCTTGCTCAGGCCCTGCAAATGTTTGGGGTGGGCCTGTGAGAATGACCAAGGGAGGTGAACAGCCTAGACAAGCAAGACTGCTTCTTGAGGGTCTATGCTGCTCTTTGGGACGAGAATCACCCAGTGGGCACCCCAGGTACTCTGCTTCCCCAGGGACTGGCTATACTCCTTAGGAGCACCTGGTAGGATCTCTTCTTGGAGGTGAGGGTGAAAACTGGTCCCAATGTCAAATGAAAACAACTTCGCATCGGCTCATTTGGAACAAAGGAAGAAGCCTGGACCTTAGGAGGCTTAGATCTGGGGTTCCCAGTGCAAAAGGAAAATAAAGTCTTGGGACCCCAAACTCACAACGCCAAAGGAAAAAATTAAGTTTGGAAACTGAATCACATTTAAAAAAACAAAACAAACAAACAAAAAAAACCCCTGCTTTTCCTTTTCTTCCTAAACAAGTAGCTGCAAGATAGAAGGCCACATTTCTCTTAAGGTGGCCTTCCTCACCCTAACAATGTAAATTAACAGTGTATCTTAAGGCATATGGGACAAGACAAGACTAGAGATCATCCTAGATGTACTTTCTTGGGCCAGTCACATCAGCTCTGTAAACCTGTTTGTTTGTTAAATGAGGATGATTATTGTAGTGCTTACACATACAGGGATTATGCCAAACCCTTTGTACTGTGTCTACGCAAGTGGGTTCTTAGTAAGTGAGAGCTGTTGTTTGTGATTTTCTGGTAGTTTATTTCTATTTAATGTGGCTTCTTCCCTAATCAGCCTCATTCTTGGTAGAGTTTGATAAGTTGGAGAACTTAGCCCTCTGGATCCCTGGTCTTCCTTTTGAACATTCCTGCCCTGCTTGTGGACACCTTTTCAATTCATTGTGGGGGCCCACCAGCCCTACGGATCTTAGAGATTAGGCATGTGCATTGATATGCAGATTCCTGGGCCCTGCATCAGATATTCTCCCTCACCAGGATGGGATCTGGCCCAGGAATCTGCATTTTAATGAGTTCCCCAGGTGATTCTCACACAAGCAACAACTCTTGGATAAATATTGTGACTGAGAAAGCAGGTTGCCAGGCAGAACCAAGAGCAGTGGCTGAGAGGCAGATTCCTGTTCCACCTAATACAATTTTCTTTCTCTTTCTCCCTTCCTTCCTTCCTTCCTTCCTTCCTTCCTTCCTTCCTTCCTTCCTTCCTTCCTTCCTTCCTTTTCTTTCTTTCTTTCTTTCTTTCTTTCTTTCTTTCTTTCTTTCTTTCTTTCTTTCTTTCTTTCTTTCTTTCTTTCTTTCTTTCTTTCTTTCTTTCTTTTCTTTCTTTTCTTTCTCTGTTTCTTTCTTTTTTTCCTTTCTTTTTTTTTTTTTTTTTTTCCGAAGTCTCACTCTGTCACCCAGGCTGGAGTGCAGTGGTAGCTCGGCTACCTGCAACCTCTGCCACCCAGGTTCAAGCGATTCTCCTGCCTCAGCTTCCTAAGTAGCTAGGATTACAGGCACTTGCCACCACGCCTGGCTAATTTTTGTAGTTTTACTAGAGATGGGGTTTTACATCTTAGCCAGGCTGGTCTTGAACTTCTGACCTCGTGGTCCACCCACCATGGCCTGGGATTACAGGCCAGTGAGCCACTGCAACTAGCCCCTAATAGAATTTTCTAAGAGTCAAAGCTGCATAAGAATGAATTAAGCTGCCCCGAAAAGTAGTGAGCCCCCTGTCAAGGAAGGTGTGCAAGCAAATGACAGGTAAATATCTGACAGAAATAGGAGAGAAACTTTAGTTCAGGAGTTAAATTTTATGACCTTAACATTTCTATGATTCCATCTTCTTTTTCCTTTTTCCTTTATCTCTCAGGAAACGCTTTGTCTCTTCAGAGAGATTTTTGGTTCAAGTTTCATTTTTGAGAATGGAATAAATACTTTTCTGTCCTAGGACAGAAAACTGGTGATAAAGAAGAGCATTTCAAGCCACCCCATCTAATTGTGTCAACAGAGGGGTTTCCCCCACTCTGGCCTCTGGGGAAGGGTCCTGCCTCTAGCCTTCTGTGCACCCCTCTCTATTCCTTCCCCACGCCTGCATAAATAATTTTTAAAAAGAGTTGGAAGCAAAGGAGGCTGTAGAGTCAGCTTAAGACTGCTCAAGAGGGGACTTGGAGCAGCCCTGTCTCGCAGTAACTGTGCCTAACGTCGCGTGTAATCGCCGCCATGTGTCTCTGTCAGGAACTTGAGCAGCCTTCAGCAAGGTCCCTGGAAACTCCCCTGTCAGGACCCTCTGGGCAGGAGACAAATGGGTAAGTTAGGACAGTGATAAATCCTGCTGTCCTTCTGTAGTCAGACCCCCTGCAGCAAAGCAGCTCAACAGGGCACAAAAGGTAAGCAAACCTCAGGTGTGAGACTATGGTGTGTGGGTGCTTTGCAAGCACATCTCTGTCTCCGAAAGCGGAACCTGGCCAACAATTTTTTTGAGTCGATGGGTTGACATGCTAGTTGTGAAGGATCTGAGAAAGTAGTTGGAGGGAGCAGAAAGGGTTGTTTTTTTTAACCTGCTAACTTCCCCGCCAATCAACCTTCTCTGGTCCTAGGCTGGCATATTCCAGATCTTAACCTGGATACGTTTCTTTTCACCTGTGTTATAAAAGCCAGGAGAAAGCATCCCACTCCACAGCCAGTCCCAGAGCTATCCTTGGAGACCCAGCTCCTCTGAGCCTAAAGTGAACATTTCCTCCTTGGACCAACCCCCATCCTCATTTAAGGGCATTGAATCTATCTCTTCAGGCACCTGCCATTTTCGCTCTTCAAATGACAGTTTTAAGAATGGTGGCCATGTGTTGAGCACCTCCCATGGGCCAGACACAGTGCTAAGAATGCCAACCTCAAATGTTCATAAGCATAAAATTACTAGTTCCATTTTACAGATGACAAAAATGAGGAACAACATGGTTAAGTGACTTGCCCAGGTCTGTGTGATCTAAAATCTATAACTGGGTTGGAGGGGAGAATAACGCAATGAATGTAGACAATGGATCAGACCCCCTGGTAATGAATCAAGGCTTTGGCTCTTACTAGTTATCAAAAGGGATGCTATAACTTTTCTAAGCCTTAGCTTTTTTCTTTATAAAATGGAGATCGTAATAGCCAGGACTGTGGCTCACACTTGTAATCCCAGTACTTTGAGAGGTGGAGGAGGGTGAATCATTTGAAGTCAGGAGTTTGAGACCAGCCTGGCCAACATGATGAAACCTCGTCTCTACTAAAAATACAAAAATTAGCCATGTGTGGTGGCGCATGACTGTAATCCCAGCTATTTGGGAGAATGAGGCAGGAGAATCACTTGAACCTGAGAGGCAGAGGTTGCAGAGAGCAGAGATTGTGCCACTGCATTCCAGCCTGGGCAACAGAGCGAGACTCTGGCTCAAAACAAAAAAAAAGAAAAAGGTTGTGGGGGGGTGGTGTGGGGATAATAATACCTATTTTTTTATTTGTAGTAGGCAAGGTCCCCCAAATATGGCTACATCCTCATCTCTGGAATCTGTGAATATGTTACCCTATGTAATCAAATGTAAGCATGAATGTAAAGGTGCTTTGCATGTCAATAATAACACTAATGGTAATAATAAGTATTACAATTATACGCCAGACACTGTTCTAAAGAGAATCATTGAGAATGTGACAGAATCCACCAAATGTCAGCCTCCCATCCAAAAGACCCCTCCTAGCCAAATTGCCTGTGGAAGATGTTCTCTCAACCATTCCTTTCCTCTTCCCTGAACCAGAAATGAAATAACTCACAGGCAGCTCTCCAGACAAGAGGAAAATGAAGAAGGTAGTGCTTATTACAACATAAAAAGGACCAGGCTCTGTTTACTCAGATTGGAAAACAGATTCTAGAAACAATGTGTCTGCTCCAATGTAATTATCCTGAAAGTGGTCGGCATTTTACTCAGCTCCAAAACTCATAAAGAGGCTTCAAAGAAGTACCCTCGGGACTGTTTTATCAAAAGGGACTTAAGAAGGGGTAAAGTTTTGAGATCAAACTAAGCTCTTAATTGAATCAGCAAAAACTGAAAAAATTTTGAAAGGGAGTTTTGTGCAACAGCAGGAAAACATTTTAGATATGCAGACTGAAAAGAAAAGAGAGAAACAGATCCAGATACCTGGCAGAATATCTCTGCACTGTTGGCTAGTGTCAGTGAGAGGAGAAAGAAATGAAGTTATTGGAATCATAAACCCCTAGCTTGGAAGAAACATGGAGCTTCCATCTGTTTCATCCTTTTCACTTAATTCGCTTACATTTAATTCAACATATCCATTCATTCATTTTTCAATAAATAGAGACCAAGCATCTGCTAAGTGCTGCTTTGTTACGTGGTGGGGATGCAAGGTAGAACACAACACAGTCCTTCCTTCCAGGAGCTTAGAGTGCTCCAGCTCCCACATACCCATTTTAGCAGGAAGTCTCTAATCCTACCATCTCCCCACCCCCATGCTCCACTTTATTTTTCCACAAAATATCATGGGGCTTAGTAGCAGAGCCAGAGCTTCTACTCTAGCCTATTTGCCTTTAGAACCAGATGAGTTTGGGATTCAGAAGGCCAGACCCTGGTTCTGTTTCTGCCTCCTAGTCTCTATGTGATCTTGGAAAAGAAAATACTATTCATATGTGGGAGGAAACTGAGCTCAGAGAAGGCTTTCCTCCTCTTGCTCCCCCAACTCCCATGTTATGTTCGAATCTTGGCTCCCCTACCCACAAGCTGTGTGCTCATAAGCAAGTTGCTTAACCACTCGGTTCCTCTGTTTCATCATGTGTAAAACAGGATGTTGGAAGTCTCTGTTAAAATAAATGTATGTGAAATGGTTAGAATAGTGCCAGGTATATAATAAACATTTAATAGACATTAACCATTATTACTAGAGCACTGTGGACATGTGGATCTTTTTTTTTTTTTCATAGTATTGATCACTGTTTGATATTACATATTTTAGTGATTCTTAGATTTAATCTGCCTCCACTCATTAGACTGTAAACTCTGTAAGGGCTGTTTTACCTATTCTCAACAGCTACTTCAGTGATTGGCACATAATAGGAGCTCAATAAATATTTGTTTAATGGGTTAATGAATGAATGAATTTTTTCCCCAACCCATCTCAGATTGCAGAGGAAAGAAGAATCTGAAGGGCTGCTAGAGCATCTGTTCCCGGAGGTTTTTTCAAACAAGTTCCAACAGCTGTTTGTGCTAGAAGCCACCATAAAAAGCATTCTTAAAAGCAAGAGGGAAAGAACAGCAGTAACGAAGAGATCTATGGCCCAGCTGGGATCCTGGATCTATGGCTGCAGCAAGGCTCAGGGGAGGGAAGCGAGAGAGCAGGAAGGTAGATGCAGGGGCTGAAGAGAGGCAGACAGAGGCATAATTTTGAACCAGAGACAGAGAGATACTCCGTGGGAAAGATGCCCAGAGAGGCAGAGATAGGCATTGAGAGGCACTCTGTGGTTGACAGAGACAAAGATGGAGTGGGAGAAGGAAAGGAGGGCAGACAAGTGTTTGAACTGCCAGCTAATTCCCCAAATCCTTGAGGGGTTTTGAGAGATAGAGAGTAATGCAGGCTTCAGCCTTGCCTAGTTGATTTATGACCAGCGAGAGTTGAGCCACAGTTGAACTAAGCACATTAGGTGGCTGTGTGGCCTGGAATTTCTTGCAGTCATGCCTGGGACTTCCCCGGAGCAGATCGCAGGATGGAGAGGCTGTCTGCTCTAACAGGATGTGAACAGTTCTCAGAATCAGGGAAATCATGGCATGGAGGACTTATACCTTTGTAATTACCCTCCGTTCTAACTGGGAGCCACGCAAGAAGTTTTGATGGGAAAGACTGACCCTGTTGGCTGGGCTTCCTTCCGTCCTTCCTTTTCTCCTTCTTTCCCTCCTTTCTTCCCTCCTCCCCACTTCCTTCCCTCATCTCTCCCTTCCTTCTTTCCTCCCTCCCTCCTCCCTTCCTTCCTTCTTTCCTTTCTCATTTATTAAGCATTTGGAATGTACAAGGCAACCAGAGATGTGATTAGAGAAGACGTGATTCTTAAGTTTTAAAGGGCTCTCAGTGGCACAGCATAAAGAGGAGAAAAGCAGGCAGCAGAATAATAGGTACAGTGGGATACCATTCATGTAAACTACTTTTGTTGTTTTTATTTGTTCATGATACCTGTATTTAATGGATACTTGTAAGTATAAAAACAGATTAGGCAGAAATAATCTAAATTTATATCTGAGGTTCCTGTGTGATGAGGTGGGGAGGAAATGAAACCTGGAAGGGGAATCAGGGGATTTCATCTTCAGATGAGTGACATATTGCTTATTTTATTAAAAAAAAATGTGACAATTTTTTGATGGTCATTTTTACATGGTGGATACACGGTAATTTGGTATATGCTGTTCTTTTAAAATTTCTCAGAATCCAAAAAAGAAAAAAAACCTCAAGAAATTGAAACATTGACTGTAATTCACTGAGACAAGTCACTTTTATAGATCTCTTCTGCATTAATTTCAGAAGGTGGAAGCAGCAAGGATGATCAGAAGGTGGAACTTAATCCTTCTCTCTCTCGTACCCCAATCCATGTATTCCCCAGTACATATTTTCAGGAACACATTCCCCAGGATTGATCAAAGAAGCTACTACATGCTAAGTCAAATAAAATATGACTCTCACCTTCTAGAGACTTCCAAGAATCAGGAACTTGGGTACTTAAGGCAGGAAGGGACTGAGAATTGGGAGCCAAAGTGAGTAGACTCCTCTGAGCATCTGTGGAAAGCAGGCACTGGCCATCCATGGTCTCTGTCTCCTTAGACACCTTAATTTGTAGGCAGGTGGTATAATGAAAAGAGCACAGGCTTTGGAGTCTGTCAGATCTGGGATAGGGGCTCCATAGTAGCTATTTGACCTTGGGCAAATTACTAAGTCACTGTGAACTTTAGTTTCCTCATCTGTAAAATGAGGACAACAATATTTTCCAAGGTGGCTGTGAGGTTTAAATGACCCAGTAGAAGTCAAATGACAACAAAGCCCAGCATAGTGTCCAGCAAGCAATAGAATAGCAGCATGGGTTTGTCTCTTCCTTCCCAGGGGTAGGACTTCCTCAGTGGGACATCTGAAATTGGCTCCATCAGTCACACTCAGTAAAAGGCCAGAGTCACCAGGACTTCCTTGTCTTAAAAATCTTCCCCCATGGAGAAAGCAGCAATTTAAGTGGCAAAGATGGTGTAGACCCTGGGCCTAAACAAGTCCCATGCCTAGGAGAAGGCAGGAGTCACAGGATCATAGAACAACAGAGCTGGAACCGACATCACCAAACCTCACTGCACATCACCTGGAAAAAATCACTCAGATTCTCTCTTTTTTATCTTTTTTTTTTTTTTTTTTTTTTTTTTTTTTTTTTTGAGACAGCGTCTCACTCTGTCACTCAGGCTGGAATGCTGTGGCAAGATCTCTGCCTCCTGGGTTCAAGCAATTCTTCTGCCTCAGCCTCCCAAGTAGCTGGGATTACAGGCATGCGCCACCATGCCCACCTAATTTTTTTTTTTTGTATCTTCAGTAGAGGCAGGGTTTCACCATGGTGGTCAGGCTGGTCTCAAACTCTTGACTTCAAGTGATCTCCCCGCCTTGGCCTCCCAAAGTGCTGGGATTATGGGCATAAGCCGCTGAGCCAGGCCAAATCACTCAGATTCTTAAGCCTCAGATCAGAATGGCCAAGACTGGGGTGCAGAAATCTTTTCTTCTGTGAAAACGCCCCTTAAAATACAAATTAAAAGAATGACATATAATTTTTCATCCATAATATGGCAAACAAAAATTTGAGAACATCAAACATTGTAGGAAAAATGTGAGCTATTAACCACTGCTGGTGGTTGCAGCCGCTTTGGAGAGCAATTAAAATTGTCCAAACCATATTGTCCGGGATCCATGTCATGAGACTTTGTACAAAGAGGCCTGCCTGAGGATCCTTGTTGAAGGATTTCTTGAAATAGTGAACGTTGTGAACAAACTAAAGCAGAGAGGAATGTCTGGATAAAACAGGCTATACCTGTATCTTGCAATACTATGCAGCTAAAAACAATTAGGTGAATCTCTAAATACTGATTTAGAAACAGCTCCGAGAAATATCGTGTTCTAAAAAGGAAACTATGACATCATACATACAACATGACTTTTATGGAAAAACAATAACAAACAGGTAGTACTCTATATATTCTGTGGGTACATTATAGCCATAAATGTACAAAAAAAAATCTGTAAAGATACACACTAATCTGTTAACAGGAAGGACAGAGGGATAGTGGAAAAGGATAGTTTCACTTTATATCTAATGTCTTAACTTTTTACCAGGAGAGCATATTTATTTGCTACTTACGCAAAAATTATTGAAACAACTTTATTGAAGTATGATTGACATACAATATATTGCACACATTTAAAGTATACAATTTGACACATGTACACACCTGTGAAACTATCACTATAATCAAAATAATAAAGATATTTATCAGTTACACCCAGAACTTTGCTCATGTGACAAAATTTTGTCCAATGAGATGTAAGTGCAATTCTGTGGAAAGACTTCTAGAAAAGGCTTCCTTGCCCTTACATAGAGACAGACAGGAAGAAAAAAACCTCTTCTTGTGCTGAAGGTTTTTTTCCTTCCCCTGAGTGATGCCTGGAGTAGTGTGATCCAGCTTATGACTCAGGGGAAAGCAGAGTCAACTTGGGAGCAAAACCAACACACGTAAGGATGGTGGAAGGAGAAAGTGGAAAGAACCTGAGTCCCTGATAATATTGCTGAGCCACTGAATTAACTAACCCTGGAGGTACCAGGTACCCTCCTTCGGAACTTCTGGTTAAAAAAATGGAATAAAATGTCTGTATTGTTTAAATGCATTTGAGTTGGGTTTTCTGTTACTTACTTATGGCTAAAAACAACCTAAGAGATGTGTTTTGAGAATAAAGGGAGAGCTGGTATCCTGGCTTTGGAAAGGAAGAAAGTCAGAGGTTAAGCAGAGGTTTGAGGAAATCAGAGATGACCACTAGAGGAACAAACATGCTTAAAATAGAATGTGACATGGGAGAGCCAGGAGGGACTGCTAAAACATGTAAGTATTCCTCCTGGGTACCCATAACATCACTTGCGGGGATGTATAGTGGACTTTCTGAAGTCAAGGGAGAAGGGAGCTTGAATTGTTGTTATTTGGGCATTGAAGAAAATGAGGTCCTTGATGATTAAGGAGGTGGAGGCACCTGGGTGCCCCTTGAACACCCTGATTCCCAGTTTCCTCATATGTAACATGGGCATAATAGTTCCTTCCATGTCCACCTATAGGGTTATCGTGAGAATGGACTATGAGCTGAGATAAGGTAAAAAGAGCTGCAAAAATCAAACACACAACACAAAGACTCATCCCTACCATTTGCCTTCTACCCCTGTCAGAGCAAATCTATTGAACCAAGTCCTCTGGGTGTCTCCAGGGAGCTAATACGTACAATTCAGAAGCGTCATCTACAAGAAAGCCAGAACATTTTTGGAAAGACAGATTCTTCCTTAGAACTGTTGGTGACATGTCAGTGAAATTTCTTTCCATGTTTGGGTATGTGTATAAGTGCCCACGTGGGTAGAAATGTAACCACTTATGTATGGATGATTGCAGGATGCATCTGTGTGGGTCTGTGTCTGCATGTGTAGGGAGAGCAGGGTGTGGCTAAAGAATAATCAGAGCCAGGAGCACTAGAGGGCTTGTCTCAATTCTGTCACTTCCCAGCTTTGTGACCTTGAGGAAATTCTTCAACATCTCTGAATCTCCAGTTCTCTACCTGGAAAATGTGACTGCCATGGCTTACAAGGAGACCAGGATCCTGAACACTGAATTTGAAAGTTATCTGGCAAGCAGTAAGGAAAATATATCTGAAATGTGTATGAATGTGTGTTCGAATGTGTGTGAGGGAGGCATATATAAATAATATATGTGTAGGAGGTGGATATGTGGGTGTGTATGTTTATATGCATGGGTGTTATGTCTGATCATGGGTTAGTAAATGTGTGAGAGAAAGGGAGAGAGGAGGAACAGAGGGAGGGAGGGTGGGAAGGAAGAAAGGAAGAGTAAGGAATTAGGAAGAAAGGAAAGGCTGAAGAAAGGAAATTTGGAAGGAAAAAGGAGAGAGGGAACTAAGACACGTGAGCCCAGATCTTGCTATTCTCTCTAGAGGCCTCTGCCAGCTCCAGGAATGCAGATTGGAATTGGTTCAGACACCTCAGGAACTCTCTCTGGAGCCAGTCCATCTGCTGGCTCTTCTGTCCCAGAATCACCTCTTGACACTTTTCAGGAGGCTGGGATGGAAGAGGGATGTGTTCAGAGCATCAGGGTGCATTTCCTTGGCCCTCCAGTGGCTAAGGGGCTGCTTGGTCTCCAGGTGCTTTGCCTCATCTGCACCTGACCACTTGGGCCACCCATGAAGCCATGCTCACCTCTGCTTGCTCCCCACGATTTTCACAGCAGCAGCAGTGAAAAGCAGAGGATTTTCACTCCTGCTGCCTCCCCACCTTGGTCCCTCCCATTCCTCTAGGTCAGCCTGTACACTGCCACCAGGCTTGCACTCATAAGATGTAGGGTGCCCTCACCCCCTGCATGGATGGTCCCTCTGGCTATGGAAGTTGGTCTCAAATAGCCTCTCTTCTGAGAGGTCTTCTCTGGCCTTCCAGTCGACAGCAACTCTGTTCTCCACGCCCAGTTATTCCCTTAAAAAATGTACTTCGATTTTAGCTGTGAAAAATAGCACACAGCAAAGTATATACAACATGGGTGTACAGCATAGTGGATGATTATCAACCAAACACCCATATAACCACTACCATCCCTTGCATTACTGTAAACCAAAAATAAAATACTAAGACCCACAACCATCCCTTTTCTAGGCTAAGGAAATTCCAAAGGTAACCTGAAAAACTAATTCAGGACATGATGGGAAGCTGGGTTCAGACACATCTCATTATAGCCTCTTCCCTTTTGGAATTCAGGAAAAGCCAACCAGCACTGACATAAACACAGACCTTAACTCTGATAAGAAACATTTACAGTTGGTTCTGTCTGAAGCCTGCTACCTGGAGGCTTCATCTGCATGATAAATCACTGGTCTCCATAACCCTTTATTGTAACCCAGACATTTCCTTCTATTGATTCCTGGTCATTAGATAAATGACTTAGCTTAGCTCTTTCAACCAATTGCAATCAGAAAATCTTTAAATCTACCTATGACCTGGAAGCCCCCATTTCTAGTTGTCCCGCCTTTCTAGATCGAAGTGATGTACATCTTATATATATTGACTGATGTACTATGTCTCCCTAATATAAAAGC
This sequence comes from Rhinopithecus roxellana, assembly GCF_007565055.1. NCBI lineage: Eukaryota > Metazoa > Chordata > Mammalia > Primates > Cercopithecidae > Rhinopithecus > Rhinopithecus roxellana. Next base: position 37,294,840 of record NC_044551.1, read on the forward strand.
AAGTATAAAAGCAAGCTATGCCACAACCACTTTGGGCACATGTCATCAGGACCTCCTGAGGCTGTGTCACAGGCGCATCTTTAACCTTGGCAAAGTAAACTTTCTAAATTGATTGAGACCTGTCTCAGATACTTTTGGGTTTACCTTACAAAATAACATTTTGTAATGCATCTGCATCTGATAAAGAAGAGCTCTTCTCCATTCCTAAATGTTTCCTTCCTGGCACACCCTCTCCCTCCTTCCCGAAAGTAACCATTACTTTGACTTTTCGATAATCACTCCGCGCTGGCTGTTAAACTATTGTCTCCAGGGTTGAAGCCCCACGGTTCTAATCTCTGCTTTGTGATGCTCAGGCTGGGACCCTGCAAGCCACTTTCCCCTCTTCCAGCGGCCTCCCTCTTACATTCTGCCTATAGGGGGCGCTATAGGGGAAGGCGCTTAGAGGAGGGTGAAAGGAAAGAAAGCTTTATCTTATTTGTATGTATCTGTCAGCTTCAACATAACAAAGCAGTTTGTTTCACAGAAGAAGTTGGTTCCAATTTGTAGTTTTCCTGACACTCAGAAACAATCTCAAGGTGCCGCTTCAGAGACACCAATACCTGTCAGCCAGGCTGCACCCCCTTCTCAGAAACGCCTGACCCAGCTCCAAGTTTTGAAGTTTTAGTCATTTTCACCTCCTTCCTCTGTCCCCGCTCCGTCAGCTGCTTCCTGCAATTACTACCTCTATGAACTCGTTTTGCCTTTTTAGTTCTTTAATACCGAATAATTTTATATTAAATTCCTCCTGTTGAAATAGCTTGTGTGATGGTTTCTATCTCATGAGTGAATCTTGTCTCATATAATTTCCTTATTTTTCTTTATACTTTTATCACCTAAGAATGCATCCCTAAACACTAAAATATGGTTTTACTAATATTAAACTCCACCTAAATGAAACCATACAGTACTCTTTGGTGTCCAACTTCTTTCATTCAACATGTTTGTTGCATGTGTTGTAGTATATCTATTTCTATTGCTGTGTGATTTTCCATTGTACAGATATACCCCAATTTATCCATTCTTCTCTTGATAGACATTGGAGTTGTTTCCAGTTCCCAGCTATCATAAATAATAAATACTACAATGAAAATTCTTATACATATTTATTGATACCACCATGCACACATTTTTATTGGGCATATAAGTAGGAAAGGAATTGCTAGGTCATAGGGAATGTGGACAAAAGTTTCCCAAAGTGGTTGTACCAATCCATACTCTCATCAGCAAAACATGGTAGTTTCTATTACTCCACATTCTCACTAACTCTTCATATTGTAAGTCTTTTTAAGATTAGCCATTCTGGTGGGTACACAGTGGTATCACATATATACCACTGTACATGTATGATACAATGTACAACCTTTACCACCTTTTGCAATAGTAGATAGTGGTACTGCATTATTATTTTAATTTGGATTCCCTGATGACAAATGAGGTTGAGAACCTCCTCTTTTGTGAGGAGGTTCCAGTTCAAATCTCTCCTCTGCTTTCCTACTGAGTTGTCTTTTAGTTATTGATTTGTAATCATTCTTTATATATTCAGAATATGGCCAGTTACAATTTTTATACACATCTCCTTCCACTCTATGGCTTGCCTTTTCACTTTCTTGGGATATCATGAACAGTTTTAAAATTCTAGTGTAGTCAAAATTGTACTTTTTTCCCTACGTGATTAGTGCTTTTTTTGTGTGTACTGTTTAAAAAAATTTCTCCTACATAGAAAGTTCTTCTCTGTTATCTTTTTAAAGCATTATTCTTTTGCCTTTCAGATTTAGATCTGAGACCCCCCCTCATATTAATTTTTTGTATGAGTGAGTGATCAATGGATTTTCATGGATTCTTTTCTGTAATCTGGTATCAAATGCAAATAAGGATAATTTTATTTTTTTGCTTTCCAGTCCTTCTGTCTTCAATTTTTTTTCTTATCTTATCATACTGGCCAGGATTTTCAGTGTAAAGTTGAATGGAAGTAGGAATAGCAGGTATTCCTGTCGCATTCCACATCTCAAAAGAAACTCTGCATTTCACCATTAAGTAGGATGTTTGCTCTAATATACTTTTCTAGATACTTTTTATCAAATCAAGGAAATTTTATTTCTGGTTTCCAAGAGTTTTATGTTGTGACTAGATAACAAATTTTATCATATGCGTTTTCTGTACCTATTGAGATTATAATTTGATTTTCTCCATTATTCAACTAACGTGGTGAACCATACCAATTTTTAAGCTTTATACTAATTTGGCATCCAGGAATAAACCCAATTTAACTAAGATACATATCCTAATTATATATTCCTAGAATAATTTTTGCAATATTTTGGTTAGCGTTTTTGCATTTGTGTTCATGAGCGAGATTGCTCGTAATTTTCCTTTCTTATATTATCCTTGTTAGGGTTTGGTATCAAGATTATAGTTTATCTTATAAAATGAGTTAAGAAGTATTTCATCTTTTTTCTATTCTCTGTAAGTGTTTGTATAATACATTTTACAATATAATATTGTATAATAAATACTTAACCTAATTTATATGAAATTCATTGGTGTAAAATAGTTAATACTATGATTTTATTATATTTTAAATTCTAATTAAAATTATATATTATGTAGGATATCTCTCTTTTTGTTGGTTATTTGTTTCTACTCTCTTTTTCTTCTTGGATAACTCTTTCCAGCCATTTATCAATGTTATCAGTCTTTTCAGATGACCTACTTTTGGCTTTATTGATTCAGTCTATTGTATGATTGTTTTCTATATTAGTAAATTCTGTTCTTATTTTTATTTTTTTCTAATTTATTTGGCATAAATTTGTTGTTTATTTTTCTATTGTTCTGAGATAAATACTTTTCCAACCTTTCTTCTTTTCTAATATGTGTATTTGAAGCTATATATTTCTCTCTAAGCATATTGCAAACTGTATCCCAAGGTTTAGATATGTCATATTTCAATTAACATTCAATCTAAAACAGCTTCTAACCCCCACTGTGATTGGTACTTGAATCTATAAAATATTTAGAAGTATATTTCTTATTTTCAAATAAGAATTTTTTAATGTTACCCTTTTTTCTGATGAATTGAGCCTTTTATATTAAGAAAAAAACTATCTTTATCTCCACACTGCTTTTTGACTTAAAGTCTACTTGCTATTAAGATAGCTGCACCAGCTTTTTAAAAATTAGTATTTGCATGGTATATTTTAATTATTATTTTCCATCTTTTATTCTCAACCTGATTTCCCTGTTCATTTCACTTTCATATGAAAGGAAGCCTCGTTATCTTTTTTCTTTTTTAGGTGGAGTCTCACTCTGTTGCCCAGGCTGAAGTGCAGTGGCATGATCTTGGCTCACTGCAACTTCCACGTTCCGGATTCTTCTGCCTCAGCCTCCTGAGTAGCTGGGACTACAGACATGTGTCACCACGCCCGGCTAATTTTTGTATTTTTAATAGAGACGAGGTTTCAGCATATTGGCCAGGCTGGTCTTGAACTACTGACTTCAAGTGATCTGCCTGCCTCAGCCTCCCAAAGTGCTAGAATTACAGGTGTGAGACACTGCACCTGGCCCTCATTATCTTTATATAGTAATTGATCACTTTGATTGAGCCACACATTTACCATTTTCATTCCTTCTGACTTCTCTTACCTTCTCTGTAGGATGGTTTCCTTCTACCTGGGAAAACACCAGTTACTATTTCCTTTAGTGTAGGCCTGCTAGTGATAACTTCTCTTAGACAAAATTCAGTGTGTACAAAATGTCTTTATTTTATATTCATTTTTGAAGGATGTTTTTGCTAGCTTTAACACTCTATTTTAGCAGACATTTTCTTTCATGATTTAAAAGACATCAATCCATTGTTTTCTATCCTCCATTATTTCTCTTGAGAAGTCAGTTGCTAGTCTGATTTTTGTTCCTTCTAAAGTAATGGGTCATTTTTTGGCCAGGCGTGGCGGCTCATGTCTGTAATCCCAGCACTTTGGGAGGCTGAGGTGGGTGGATCACCTGAGGTCAGGAGTTTGAGACCAGCCTGACCAACATGGAGAAACCCCATCTTTACTAAAAATACAAAATTAACGAGGCATGGTGGCACGCACCTGTAATCCCAGCTATTTGGGAGGCTGAGGCAGGAGAATCGCTCGAACTCTGGAGGTGGAGGTTGTGGTAAGCCAAGATTGCGCCATTGTACTCCAGCCTGGGCAACGAGAGCGAAACTCCCTTTCAAGAAAGAAAGAAAGAAAGAAAGAAAGAAAGAAAGAAAGAAAGAAAGAAAGAAAGAAAGAAAGAAAGAAAGAAAGAAAGAAAGAAAGAAAGAAAGAAGGAAGGAAGGAAGGAAGGAAGGAAGGAAGGAAGGAAGGAAGGAAGGAAGGAAGGAAGGAAGGAAGGAAGGAAGGAAGGAAGGAAGGAAGGAAGGAAGGAAGGAAGGAAGGAAGGAAGGAAGGAAGGAAGGAAGGAAGGAAAGGGCGGGCTCATTTTTCTGGGGTTGTTTTTAAGGCAAAATCTCTAATTTGGGCTACTGTTAGAGCAGGGCTGGTTTGCTTCTGGTTTACCTATATTTCTGTAATATAGCTATTTTGAGTTCTAGCCAGAAATGAGAGGTCCTAGACTTTAATTTTTGTCTTCTCAGCCTTGAGAAACTATCAAAAGAGGGCTTCTCTGCCTCTCAGCTGCCTCATTTGGGACAAAATTCTAAACTCACATGTATAAATCTCTTCCAGCCCCCAATCCTGTTCTAGTGATTCTTTACTACCCTTGTGAACCCCTTGATGCACTCAATGAGATTTAAAAAAAAATTGTCCAGCTTTTCTTATTGCTCTCAACTAGAAGGTTGCTCTGAATTCCTCAGTTCAGTATTGCTGATTATGTCATATCACTTCATTTTATACAATTTGTTTTTCATTTTCCTAGACACAGGGGCTTGCTCTGTCACTCAGGGTGGAGTGCAGTGGCACAATCATAGCTAACTGCAGCCTCAAACTCCTAGACTCAACTAATCCTTCCACTTTAGCCTTCCAAGTAGCTAGGACTACAGGCATGCACCACTACACCTGGCTTATCACCTCATTTTATTTTCTTTGTAGTTTTTACTGACATCTGAAATATTCTTGTTTATTCATTTGTCTGCTTTTTTAGTAGTCCTAATAGGCTGTAAATCCTATAAGATCAGAGACCTTCCCTTGCTATCTGTTGGGACCCCAGCCTGTAGCCATGACCAGTCACAAATTAGGCCTCTCTCTTCAATGTGTTATACCACATTCTTCTTGCCATCTCTCTTTATTGCCCTCACTTGTCTTCTTCTAGCCCTTGTTCTTTTTCCATGCCCTCTCACCCCAGGGCCTTTGCAAATGCTGCTGCTTCTACCTGGAAAGTCTTTTCCTTCCTACTTCACTTAGTTAACTCCTCAGCTCAAGCATAACTTCTCAGGAAATCCATCTCTAACCACCTTTCCTTGGTCAGTTGCCACCATTATATTGTTCCATAGTACTATATACATATCATTTATTGCACTTTCTACAGTTTAGACATTATACACACTTTAAAAATAATTTTATTGTAAATGCCATGAAGAAAACTTGTCTGTTTTTCTCACTACATTGTTGGCACTTAGAACGGTGCCTAGTTCTCAATAAACATTTCCTGCATGAATGAATGTGGCCATCCTCACACATTTATTCTTGTATTATCCTTATTTTATGTATTATCCTTATTTTATCCTTATTTTGTGTGTGAGAACATGGGTGAATTAGAGAGTTTTAAGTTAGATGTGAACTGTACAGAGACATGTAAGTATCCTTTCACTGTGTTTTGTGGGACTTTAATAAAGCAAGATTTTTGGCTTCTTTAAGACCCAGTTTCTTCATCTACAAAACAAGAATGACAATCCAATCCATTCTCATTGTATTATCCTTAGAATCAAGCAAATTTTTGTGCATAAGAGCCTAGCACATTGCACATGCAAATGGCCATAAAATGGTAACAGTTAATTTTGTCATTGCTGTTATTATTGTTATAAATAGTTCATGTTCCCATTGGAGACCTTCTTTCTGCAGCCCGGCTATTGGGAGAAAGGACCAAAAGTCACTTGGATCCAGAGCCTTTAGTGGTGAATTTTAGCAGTGGTGGGAGCAATGCTCAGCCAGAGACATAATCAGAGGCAGGTGAGGAATTGAGGACTAGGAAGAGAGAAACCAAAGAGCAGAATGCCGGTGACAAAGGAGGCCCAGACTACCGTCTTCCTAGAGTCAGCTGCAAATGCTCTCTAAGAAAGTCCTGTCACCCTTTCCCCAGGGACCTCCAGTGTGCTTTCAGCAGGCTCCATGAGGTAGCCAGCTAGTTCTCAAGACCTGATTACATCCAATTTACTTGAATTTTTATCAGAGTGCCAGTCAGCAGTGTTCTAGATAAGCTGCCCCAAATCAAACAGAGGCCAGTGAGGTCCTGCTTTAAGCTCTTGTCTTACTCTCTATCAGTGACTCCCAGGGGACCTTGGAAAATCCAATAATCTCACAGAGCTGTTCCTGAGCCTACAGAGTCCTGGCGCTGTGAAAGCACGGTGAAAACTAGCCAAAGCAGCCTGAGATCAGCCATAGCTGTAGCAGGAAAAGTAGACGTGCTCTCTGCTTTTTATTCTTGAAAGTTTCTGTTGCTGTTCAGAGGAAAAAAGCAGCAGTAAATGCTTAGGCAGAGCTGTACTTTATGGCAGTTTTCTCTGAGCAGTTGTTCTGAGCAGGCCAAAAAGCCAAGACAGTGTAGCCAAGGGTTCAAGTGCGGTTTGTAACTGAGGGCTGATGTCATCCCAAGTCTGGCCCACAGGGGTCAATGGCATCCTCTGCATCTTTGGAATGATTATGGGTCTGTACAGCAGGGATTGCTCCCTTGCCTGGAGCACTGCACTGCATTTATCAGGTAAAGGAAATGGTTTATCAATAACAATAACCATTTACACTCAGCAAACTGTTATTTAACCACACGTTGATTTCATTAAGCCTGGATCACAATAATCATTATAATAACAGTGTGTGCTTTCCACTTGCCCTCCTAATAGTGAAAGGTTTTAGAGCCCAGTCCTGCTTAGTGGACTGACATTGAATTTTGAGATATAAGCTCAAAAGGAAGGAAAAAAGGAAAAAGCTTTGGGCAAATGTTGAATTCAAAGAACTTATTGTTGTTACTCTGATCAATTAATTGATTCATTTATTTGCCAAATATCTTTGAGTACCTACCGTGTGCCATGTACAGCAGGCCTCTGTCCCTCTGTATCCACAGGTTTTACGTCCATGGATTCAACCAGCCGCTGATCAAAACTATTTAAAAAATAAAAATACAAGAATAAAAAAGAATTCAAATACCAAAATACAGTATAACTATTTACATAGCATCTACATTGTATTAGATATTATGTGTAATGTAGAGATGATTTAAAGTATTTGGGATGATATGCATAGGTTACAAGTGACTTTCTTTCTTTCTCTCTCTCTCTCTCGCTCATTCATTCATTCGTTTTTTTTTTGTTTTGTTTTGAAATGGAGTCTCACTCTGTTGCCCAGGCTGGAGTGCAGTGGAGCCATCTCGGCTCACTGCAACCTCTGTCTCCTGGGTTCACCAATTCCCCTGCCTCAGCCTCCCGAGTAGCTGGGATTACAGGTGCTCACCACCATGCCCAGCTAATTTTTGTATTTTTAGTAGAGATGGGGTTTCATTTTGTTGACCAGGCTGGTCTCAAACTCCTGACCTCAGGTGATCCACTCACCTTGGCCTCCCAAAGTGCTGGGATTATAGGTGTGAGCCACTGCATCAAGTTTTTCTTCCTTCCTTATTTCATTTCCTTCCTTCCTTCCTTCCTTCCTTCCTTCCTTCCTTCCTTCCTTCCTTCCTTCCTTCCTTCCTTCCTTCCTCTCTCTTTCCTTTCCTTTCTTTTTTTCTTTTTTTTGAGACATGATCTTACTCTGTAACCTAAGCTGGAATACAGTGGTGCCATCAAATGGCTCACTGCCATCTCATACTCCTGGGCTCAGGCAATCCTCCCACCTCAGCCTCCCAAATAGCTGGGATAATAGGTGTGCACTACTATGCCCAGCTATTATTATTATTATTATTATATGTAAAGTCAGGGTCTCCCTATGTTGCTCAGGCTGGTCTTGAACTCTTGGGCTCAAGTGATCCTCCTGCCTTGGCCTCCCAAAGTACTGGGATTACAGGCGTGAGCCACTGTGCTTGCTGACTATGCTATTTTATGTAAGGGACTTGCACATCTGTGGATTTTGGTATTTGTGGGGGTCCTGGAAACAATCCCCTGCAGATACCAAGGGATAGCTGTACTGTGTCAGATGGTAAGGATACAGTAGTTGAATGAAGTAGGCTCAGCGTATGTGTTATCTATTGCCACATAACAATACAACCACAAACTTATAAGCTTAAAATAACACACATTTATGATCTCAGTTTCTTTAGATCAGGAGTCCGGGTACAGAGTAACTGGGACCTCTCCAAGGCTACAATCAAAGTGTCAGCTAAGGGTGGGTTCTTATCAAAAGATTTGACTGGGGAGGATCTACTTCAAAGTTCATGTAGTTGTTAGCAGGGTTTGGGTGTTTGCAGGCTGTGAGGCTCAGAGCCTCAATTTCTAGCTAGTTGTGGCTGGAGGCTACTCTCAGTTTCTTGACACGTGGCCCTCCCCAACATAGCCATTTGCTTCATCAAAGCTAGCAAGGGAAGGAGCCTAGCAAGACAGACATTGCAATCTTACATAATATAATCATAGAACTGGCCTCCCATCACCTTTGTCATATTGCATAGATTAGAAGCAAGTCACAGTCTCCCACCACACTCTAGGAATGGGAAGATTACACACGGATGTGAGTACTAGGTCTACTATACCAGTCTCTGCTGTCACTCAGTTTACAGGAAAGACAGCCATAAAACATAATTACTATGAAGTATGATTCCGGCTATAAGAAGAGAAGAACTCAGGTAATGTCTCCTTCGCTCAGTGTAATGAGGGATATTTAAGCAAGAACTCTGAGGAACTGCTCAAAGAAATTGTGGGGTAAGTGTACACGGGAGTTGGGGGTAAGTGGGAAGTAGTGGGAGTGTATGATGCACAGAGGGTTCCAGGAAGAGGAGTTCTCAACTCATAAAATGTTAGAGCAATTGCCAGGCACGGTGGCTCATGCCCGTAATCCCAGCATTTTGGGAGGCCGAGGCAGGCAGATTGCTCGAGCTCATGAGTTCGAGACCAGCCAGGGGAATACAGTAAAATCCCCGTCTCTACAAAAAAATGCAAAAATTAGCCAGGCATGGTGGTGCATGCCTGTCGTCCCAGCTACTTCAGAGGCTAAGGTGACAGGATGGCTTGAACCCAGGAGGCAGAGATTGCAGTAAGCCGAGATTGTGCCATTGCACTCCAGGCTGGGTTATAGAGCCAGACCTTGTCTCAGAAACAAACAAAAAACTGTTAGAGCAAAAGAGACATAGTGATTATCTAGTCTCCTGGTTCTCAGTCTAGACATAACTTAGAATCACCTGAAGAGCTTTATAAACCACTCATGTCCAGGTCCACCCTAGAGACTATGCGGAATTGGTCTCAGGTGGGTCCAGACACTGGCATTTCTTAAAGCTCTCCAGATGATTTTAATGTGTGGTCAAGGTGGAGAACTACTGCTCTGGTCTAAATTATTTGATTTTGTATGTAAGGAATTTGAAGCTCAGAAAGGAAACAGGCTGGGCACTGTGGCTCACGCCTGTAATCCTAGCACTTTGGGAGGCCATGGCGGGCAGATCACTTGAGGTCAGGAGTTCAAAACCAGCCTGGCCTACATGGTGAAACCCCCTCTCTACTAAAAATACAAAAAAATTAGCCAGGCATGGTGGTGGGTGGCTGTAATCCCACTACTTGGGAGGCTGAGGCAGGAGATTTGCTTGAACCTGGGAGGCAGAGGTTGCAGTGAAGCTGAGATTGTGCCACTGCACTGCAGCCTGAATGACAGAGTGAGACTCCATTTCAAAAAAAAAAAGGAAAGAAAAGAAAGGAAAGAGATTTGCCCAGGGATACGCAGCTCCTATTTGATGAAACCAGGGTGGGGAGGTCACTGAGCCGGGAGGTATGGGAGATCTGTTCCTGCTACTAGCAGGTTTCTGGCCCTTTCTCTCTCTCTAGGACTCTATGTCTCTATCTGTAAAAGGATATGAGACAGATAGTCTCAGAGCCCCTTCTAAAACTGACAATTCTCTGATTCTATTTGGTTAAGTACCAGTTCCATACTAGCAGCTGACCTGAAACTGGCACCCAGCTGTCTCCACTCTGGGCTGTGTCATTGGAAACCTAGAGTCAGTGATGTTGGGGACCATGGCCAAGGCCCTTCTTTGAGTGAGGCTGCCTGATAGACTGGATGTTCCTGAACATGCCCTTTTACTAAAGATAATTTTGTCTACTGAAGCATGTGAGAAGTTCACCCAGCAGGAAGCTGCTCTAGCTGGGTTTAATCTATGATGTGCCTATTAGGATTAAGGTTTTAATTAAAATTGACATTTCAAAGACTACCTGCGAAGAGGCCCTGTTTTAATGAAAATAAATTCATAATGGCATAGGTAACCTTCTCACGTGACTAGGCAGGTGACTGTGGAATTCAATTCTCTTCTCCCCTGGCTACATTCACCCATTACCTGCTGGTGTTCATGGACCTTCTGTGCCAAATCATCAGCAAGGCAGGGGATAGTGCCGTGGGGGCAGAGACAGTATTATTTTGGCCTTCTGGGGACCAGAACTCCCCTCCAGCTCTGGACCAATATGTTGAGTTTCCTCACATGTAGAATAAACTGCTCTATTACCTACTTTTAAAAAAGCTTGCTAAGCACTTACTCTGAGTTATAACTTCGTCTTTCTCCTTGTGGGATTCACACAACTGGGGGTGGGGTGGGTGGCATGGAGCAAAGGCAAGAAAATCAATGTCCAGCAAGGCCCTATGTCAGTGCCTGGCACATAGGAAACTCCTGTGATATTTATTGTATCCAGATGCTGTGGGAGCCCAGAGGAGGTAGCTGGAAATTACGTAGTGATGGGGGAAGTAGATAAGCCATGCCTCCCAAAAGTATGGTCATTAATTAATTCTCCAGGTATTTATTGAGCACTGATTATATGCCAGGTGACGGGGATAGAGGGGTGAGCAAGGCATTGATAGTGACCTCATCTTTACAGAGCCTACCTTCTCATGGGAATAATAGTAATAGTAATGGTAATTGTAGTAACAATGGCTTCTATTTAAAAAGCACTTCCTCACTAACAACCTTATCATATAGGTACTTTTAATATTTTTCCCTTTTACAGATGAGGAACTGGAAGCTCAGAGAAGAGTTGAGGACCTTGCCCAAAGCTGCCCAGCTAAGAAACGGCAGAGCTAGGGATATCCCCCCTGCGCTGGGTGACTCAGAGCCTGAACTCTGAACCCCTATACTATTCTGGTTTAAGATTGCAGTCATGCATAAGTAGTGGAGGAGTTAACCCATTGTGAGAACAAATATGTGTAAGTGTGTACATGAGCATGTGCATGTGTGTGTGAGAGATGGTGAGAGAAGCAGAGAAAATACACTGACCAGCTGCAGTGCTGTTCCCGACCAAGTCCTCCATACAGCCGGAGAAGATGCCCTGTCCTCAATCCATGCTGCACTTGATAATGCAGAGGGCCCAGTCTTTTAAGACATCTGAAGGGTTAGCCGGGCGTCGTGGCGTGCACCTGTAATCCCAGCTCCTCGGGAAGCTGAGTTACAAGAATCACTTGCACTTGGGAGGTGGAGGTTGCTGTGAGCTGAGATCATACCACTGCACTCCAACCTGGGTGACACATTGAGACCCTGTCTCAAAAATAAATAAATAAATAAATAAATAAATAAATAAATAAATAAGACATTTGAAGGGAAAGACGCTGCCTGCCCTTATTTGAGGGATGGCAAAAATTAATGGCAGCATATTAAGGTGAAATCTAAACACAGAGAGGGATTCAGCTCATCAAGAACCCCAAATGGGTCAGGCAGGGTGGCTCATGCCTATAATCCCAGCACTTTGAGAGGCCAAGGCAGGCGTATCACTTGAATCCAGGAGTTTGAGACCAGCCTGGGGAACATGGAGAAACCCCATCTGTACAAAAAATACAAAAATTATCCGGGTTCGTAGGCGTGCACCTGTTAACCTAGCTACTTGCAAGGCTGAGGTGGGAGGACAGTTTGAACCCAGGAGTTTGAGGCTGCATGAACCATGATTGTGCCACTGCACTCCAGCCTGGTTAACAGAGTGAGACTCTGTCTCAAAAAAAAAAGAAAAAGAAAAAGAAAAAAAATCCCCAAAGACCTGGTATCATTCCTCAGCCCTCAGTGACCTTGCCTGGGAATGAGGCAGAGTCATGTTGGAGTGTGACCTGGAGGAGGCCATGGTGAAAGGACCAGAATCACATTCATGAGTGACAAGATCAGGACTGAAACCAAAGTCCTGCCCTTCACAACTCCAGATTTAGCATTCTGTCCCATTATTCTAGGTTGGCATGTCCCCAGGGGAGGTGACCACTCATCAGAAATATTAGCACCCACGCATGGCATGTGGGCTGAGCCACATATAAAATGTTTTTTTCCTAAAATTAATGAGTTAATTAATTGATTGAATATTTATTATTAATCAGACACCCTGCCAAGTATTTTTAAATATTACTCATTCAGGTAGAAACACATGCCAGACCTTGGATTTACAGCAGAAAACAAGACAGACAAGGCCTCACCGCACAGCCGTGCTTATTATGTTCCTTATTTTACAGATGAGGAAAACTGAGGCCCCAAGGGGATAAGGAACCGCCCAGAGTCACAGAGATAGTAAGTGGCAGAGCTGAGATTAGAGCCCCAGTCTGCCTTCCCCATCTCAGCATTTGGCCTCTCCTTGTAGTCCCCAGAATTTACTCAGAGAGTCTGGTTTGGTTCTTTGTTCCCAAAGCCAGGCTCCCCGAAGTGCTTTTCCATGTTCCTATGACCCAGACAAACGTTACTTCCTTGCCACCACTCAGTCTGAGGGCAAACTTTCCAGATCTTTTCCTCCTGCCTGTATATTTTTCCATTTCACTCAGGCTGCTGTGAAAAACTACTCTTAGCACCACCCCACAGCACTTGTTTCTTCTGTTGAAATGCCCTTCCCTTTCCTTTTCAAACTTCAGAATGTCTAGTCAGCCTTTGAGACCCAATTCAACTTCCCCCTTCCCTGGGAAGCCTTCCCTGATTATCTCAAGTAGAGAGACTGTCCTTGGTGCTACCCCAACAGCCACCTCCACTGGAGCATTTCTCATGGGTGTCTTGGCATATTCATGTGTGTGTCTGTCTCGCCCATTTGCCTGTAGGTTCTTTGAGGACAAGGACCACCCATGCAGCCGTAATTGCTGTTGTGTCCATAGTTCCTGGCACACACGATGTGTTCAGTAAATGCTCGTGGAATGAATGCATGGGAAGACCACAGCCTCTCTGTCTTCTGGTCTACAGCCCAGCTACAGACCTCCCATAATCCAGCTCTGTTCTCACTCTTTATCCTAGCTGCTGACTGTGGGCTTAGGCCTTAGATGCTTCATTAACTAATAATAATGAGTCACTGTACCAGCCTCGGGAGCATTGTAAATGATACAGTGTCAGGAGAAGGCAGTGGGATGTGGAATTTCAATGAGGCTGGAGTGGTTCTTGAAACAGAAAATGTCACGTGCAATCTTTTTCTCTGTGATAGCTCCCATATGCCAGGCTTCAAACACGAACTTAGAGCTCTTCCATTATTCCATTCCAGTTCTAATTCTAGGCTGATGGTAGGGATTGCAAATTAGCGCCACATGCCAGGTGTGGTAGGCTGAATAACAGTTTCTGAAAATATATCTATGTCCTAATCCCTGGAAGCTGTGAATGTCACCATATGTGGCAAAAGGGACTTTGCAGAGTGATTAAGTTAAGGATCTTGAGATGTGGAGGTTATCCTGGATTATCTGCGTGGGTCCTAAGTGTACATCATAAGGTCCTTACAAGAGGCAGAGGGAGATTAGATGACAGAAGAGGAGAAGATGATGTGATGATGTGAACAGAGATTGGAGGGATGTGCTTTGAAGAGGGAGGATGGAGCCATAAGCCAAGAAATACAATAGGCCACCAGAAGCTGAAAAAGGCAAGAAAAGACATTCTCTCTTTAGGGCTTCCAGAAGGAACCAGCCCTGCCACCATCTTGAATTTAGCCAAATGAAACTGATTTCAGACTTCTGACCTCCAGAAGAGTTAAAAGAATACATTTGTGTTTTAAACAGCAAGTGTACTGTAAGTCAGTACAGCAGTGACAGGAAACTAATACATCAGGTAGGCTACTACTCCCTGTCTTGGAGAACCTCGTAGAATGCTGTATTCTTTTCTGGCTGTAGCCTTTGACTTATTCCTAATATAATGCATCTGGCGGTCACTAACAACTGATCAGAGTTGGGAAGGGCAGATGAAACCCATTTGCTATCCCTGAACAGGTCCAAATATTGCCTTCAGTGGATAGGAGAATGGAAGCCTAGAGGGTGAAGCCCAGAGCCCATTAGCGGCAGGACTGTCTTTTGCAGACAAGATGCTTTTCCCTATGTTAACCCCTGTCCGGACCTGCAGGACAGTCGAACGGGCCCTGGAAGGGGGAGTGGGAATGGAGGAGACAAGAAAACACGAGAAATGGAGACAAGACAAGTAGCCTGATCAAGTCTCGTTTAATGGTGGCAGTGCAATGCCTTATATAGGCTGGCAGAGGAAGAGGTTGGGCCAGGGCGGTGACGGCGGGGGGGGCGGGTTTCTCAAATTACAATTGCGCATGCGCCGTGGGTTTGTAATTTTTCCCGGGCGCGGGATCGCGCCTGCGCTGTAGGCTGCATATCTTCCTGGGTGCAAAAAAGTTTGCGAGCGCGCGGGAAAAGTTTGCGAGCGCGCGGGAAAAGTTTGCGCCGGCGGGAACAGTTTAGGCGCGCGCGGGAAAAGTTTGTAATGAAGAACCCGGAAATGTGCCATCTTGTCTCCGCTTTGCGGAGATCAAGCAACAGAGGTCGGCTAATTCTGGGCCTCATGGCTCCGGACAAACCCCTCAAAAGCCCAGGTTGGTAGCAGAAGTATCAATGGTGACACAGCATTCTGGCTTGGATTTAGCATCCCTGCAGGAATCCTTTCTTTTTCCCTGAAGCCAGGGCTGCTTAAAGAAATGATCCTTCTGAGGCTTTTGTCTGACTTCACTTACTGTCAGCTCCTGGAAGGCCAGGCTCCACCGCACAAACTGGGTGAGATCCCTAAAGTCTCATGACAGGCTTGGCCAAGAACTGGCCTCTCAGGGCAGATTTAGTCACCAAAGCTCTGGATGGAGATTCCAGCCACCCCGCTAATGAGGTACCTAGGGAATCTTTCTGCTTTGCTCTAATCTCTCCCTCAGGAAATCTGAGCTTGTGAAGTGAGTCTTTAGGAAAGCTGAGAGAGCTGTTATCTGAGCGGTAGATTCTGGGACATTAGCCTCCCCAGCAGGTGGTAAGGTTACAACCTCACATAAACAATCACTCCTTTACTCAGATTTATTAGGCAAGTGTTCTCTAGGGACTCAGCCTCTGGCCCAGCAGGTCATCTTCTGCTCAAAGGTCCCCAGAGGCTCCCCTCTGCTCGGCAACATTTTGCTCACGGGGCCATTCCCAGCTCTGTTTCGTTGGGCTGCGCCCTTCCTTTCCAGCCTTATTTTCCACTATTTGTCCTCTAGTACTAACGCTACAGTCAAACTCTCAGTTATCTAAGGGGGAAAGGGCTTGCCCATTAGTAACAAGACCTGGCCATGCTTTTTATTTTTCTTCCAACACACAACCAGGCAGGAGACAGGACTCTAGTCACATACAAAATTACCAAATTCAAGTTGTAGTCTTGATTTTTATGATTATAAAATCCCATCAAAACAAGTCTTATTATTTGGCTTTGTGGGTACTATAGGCTAAATACAGAGAAAAGGTTTTGCATGTTGAGTTGAGAAATCCGGGTTTTGTTCCTGTCCCTGCCCTAAGAAGACTGTGTGATCTTGGGTAGTCCCTTCATCCACCCTAATCCACTTCAGTTCTGTGCAATCAATGGGCTGGGCTACATGATCTTTAAGTCCCCTCCAGGAGACATTTCTATGTTTCCCCAACAGGCTGGATATGAACCCTACAAGCTAGTAAGGAAGAATTCTCTTAGGGTGGGTGGTAACTAGGCAGGCCTGGTGAGGAATGGCCAAATCCGGGAGTTTGGCTCAGCAGAAAGAATGGATTGTTAGCAGGGTTGCAGACAGGACTGGAAAGAGAAAGTGGAACTGTGAGTCTTGGCAGAGTGAGAAGTCAGCTAACAGTGAACTCAGACCATTCACTCCCAAGATGTTCAGGAGCCCCACTCTGTGCCACTGAACTAGGGTGGGGAATACAGCAGTGAGTGAAATGGAAAAGGTTCTTGATCTCAAACAGGCACTTCGGGTCAAGTGGGAGAAAGCAGGTATTTAAACAGGCAATCACCATACAGAGTGATGGGGCTGGGAGAGGAGATGCACAGAGCCACAGGAGCAGTAAAAGGGACCCTGTCATGCTGCAGGAGGGGCCAGAGAAGGTCATCTGGAGGATCCCATCCTTAACCTGAGATATTTAGTCATTTGCAAATGAATAAGACGGAAAGGGTGTTCCAGGCAAAGGTTCAGTCTAGGCAGAAAATGACCTCCAAATCTCAGAGACTAGCTAGAGTGATGGACAGAGGAAGACTGCAAGTGAGGCTGGGCCTGGAACACAGGCAGCTGCTTTGTAGCCAGAGGCAGAGATGGAGCTAGGATAATAGGCAGCCATCTGCCTGGCCCTTAAAGGCTTACCAGTATTGATATAAATATGGGCTGGACTCTGCAGCCTGAGCAGAGAGCAGGGGTTTGAGATCCTCAAGGCATAAGACTGAGGCTGTAGGAGTTGAAGAGCTGAAGGTTGAGTGAGGGCAATGAGGCTAGCAATAGAGAGAAAAGAGAGAAGCAGCTGGCTGCCAGTGAGGAAAGGGAATGAACCCTCATTGGAAACTTCCTCTAAAGCTTGGGGCTTAGCCTCAGTTTTTCCCTCTGTAAAATGTGGCTAGCCCACAGGACTATGGTAAGAATCAAATACATATATGTAATCCTTAGCAAGGGGCCTGACACACAGTGCGTTAAGAGATCATAGCTATCTTTATTACTATTACATGTACATTCATTCAATAAATATTGATTGGGTGCCATCTATGTGCCAGGCACTGTTCTAGGCGTTGGGATACATCAGTGAACAAAACAGAAAAAAATCCTTGTTCTTATGGAGTTTACATTCTAGTGCACCCTCATTTCATACTCATAACCCTGTGAAGAGAGTCTTCTTACCCCTATTTCATAGGCGAGGACTGGACATGGACAGGCTAAGGAACTGGTCCAAGGTGATAAAGCTAGCAAGCAGCAGAGGTAGGACTGGAACCCAAGTCCATGTGGCAGCACACCCAAGGCTTCTTCCACTACCCTACCCTACCTCTATCTAAAAGACAACTCAGAAATATCAATTGCTTGAACAGTATCAATTATATATTTTCAACCCAGTTTTCTGGGATGGTTCTGACTTTAAACCCTCTGTCTCTTCATTCCTGTAAGACACAAGTATCCATCAGGCCAGGGTTTGGAGTGGGAAGATGTGATTGCTTTACCCATTGAGCCTACAGAAGAGGCCAATGTGAGCTGGAGTAGTGGGGAGGAGGCTAGACCTTCAGCAACAGGGAAGGGAAAGGGCCAGTGAGGGACTGGGCATGAGTTAAACAAGAATCCAGACTGAGGGAATGCACAGTGTGTGGTGTTCTGTGTAGGAATGACATAAGTATGTGCATGAATTGATTGTTTCAACAAATATTTACTGAACACCTAATGGGTCAGGTACTGTGCTAGGCACTGAGGAATCATGGTGTAGGTGTACTGGGTTTCTGCCCTCATAAATCTTACAGTGTGTGGGGGAGGAAGGGAAGGGAGGGAGAGTAAGGTGAAGGATAGGAATGAGAGCCATTGTGGGGGTGGCACATGCAGATAAGGACATATATCCCAACAGAGACCCATTTCCTTGCAATTTGCTCCCCCAGGTTTGCCTCTTGGTTCTGTTCCTCCTATTCAAGCTTCTGCAAATCAGTAGGGAAATACAGACTTCTGGAAGCTGCTGATGGGCTCAGGGAGCCTGCTTGTCAGAGTGGAGGCCTCATTGAAAGCAACGCGCCTCAGCTTACCCTTTGGGTGATGTTCCCTTTTGGTGTGGGTCTTTTATCTACTAGCTCAGTGCAGACAATTGATGCTAATCCAATCTTCTGGGACCAAATGAAACAGCCTGCATTTAAAGGGCTGGAGCTCTCTTTTCTGATTACCAAGCGACCTACATAATCACTCTCACCCTGGCCTGCTTGGGAGGGCACTGACGTTGACAAAGCCCAACCAAGTACTCTCTCGGCTGGGAACTGGCTACAATTTCTCCTGAGCTTGCCAAGCAGCGAGGAGACTGGGGCAATGGGAACCTGGCCAAGGATTCCAGAGGCCTGGTTCTCGCCCCAGATCTGCAATGAACTCCCTATGTGACTCTGGGAATGTCTATTCCCACTACTACCATACCACCATCCTCCAAGCCTCAGTTCCCCCAACGCTTTTTCTTTCTCTTTTCTTTTTACTTTTCTCTCTCTCTTTTTTTTTGAATGCAGTCTTTCCCTGTCACTCAGGCTGGGGTGCAATGGCACAATCTCAGCTCACTGCAACCTCCACCTCCCAGGTTCAAGCGATTCTCCTGCCTCAGCCTCCCAAGTAGCTGGGATTACAGGCATGCGCCACCATTCCTGGCTAATTTTTTGTATCTTTAGTAGAGACAGGTTTTCTTTTTTTTTCTTTTTTCTTTTTTTTTGAGACAGAGTCTCACTCTGTCGCACAGGCTAGAGTGCAGTGGTGCGATCTCCGCTCACTGCAAGCTCCGCCTCCCGGGTTCATGCCATTCTCCTGCCTCAGCCTCCCGAGTAGCTGGGATTACAGGCACCCGCCACCACGCCCGGCTAATTTTTTTTTTTTTTTTTTTGTATTTTTAGTAGAGACTGGGTTTCACCGTGTTAGCCAGAATGGTCTCGATCTCCTGACCTCGTGATCCACCCACCTCAGTCTCGCAAAGTGCTGGGATTACAGGCGTGAGCCACCGTGTCCGGCCTAGCTTTTTTTTTTTTTTTTTTTTGGAGACAGTCTCACTCTGTCATCCAGGCTGGAGTGCAGTGGCACTCATCATAACTTTGAACTCCTGGGCTTAAGCAGTCCTCCGCCTCTGCCTCCTAGGTAGCTAGGTCTACAGGCCTGCCCCACCATGCCGGGCTAACAACAACAACAAAAAGTAGTTTCTTGTAGAGATGTTGTCTTGCTATGTTGCCTAGGTGGGTCTCAAACTCCTGGCCCAAAGCAATCCTTCTTTGGCCTCCCAAAGCACTAGAATTATAGGTATGAGCCACCGTGCCTGGTCAGTTTCCCCATTTGCAACATAAGGAGGTTGAACCAGACCATCTCCAAGGTCCTTTCCTGCTCCAAGATTCTGGGTCATTCAATGACACAGCTCATACTTACTATCACAGCCTGAAAAAGTCTCCAAGACAACTCCAGAACTCATACGATGGGTGTGAAAACTTATCATGATAGTTAATAGCATAGGGATGTGTGTGTATGTGTGTGTGTGTATTTGAACATTCCCAAGACATATTAAATTTAAAAGTCAAGTTACAGGATGGTTTCTGTGGTGTCATACCACACACATGTGTTACATACATACTTTTACATATGCACATGCCTAGAATTTTCACATATCTCTGGAAGGATACATAAGAGCCTGGTAACCTTGGAGGAAGGGAACTGGGTGTCCAGGAAGGAGATTTAAATTCCACTGTACCTCTTTGTACTTTGTGATTTTTTTAAAACCATGTGTGCTGCTTTAAAAATTAATAAATGATCTTAAAAACAGAGCACAGACTGCCATCAATTCATGTATTCACTTAAATATTTATTGAGCATCAATTATGTAGCAGGTACTGATACAGGAAATGGTAAATAAGATAATCTCTGCCCTTAGGAAGCCTACATTCTAGATAATAACAACCAAATGAATAAATATGTAGTATAATATCAGATAGGGATAAGGGGCATGAAATACACATGACAGACTAGAACGTGAAGCCTGGCTTTGCCACTTACAAATTGTTTGACCTTGAGTAGGTTTCTTCACCTTTTCGATCCTTAATTTTTTTCCTCTCTCAAATGGGGCTAATGATAAGTCTACCTCATGGGTAGTTAAAAGAATTAAATGATGGCTGGGCGCGGTGGCTCAAGCCTGTAATCCCAGCACTTTGGGAGGCTGAGACGGGTGGATCACGAGGTCAGGAGATCGAGACCATCCTGGCTAACCTGGTGAAACCCCGTCTCTACTAAAAAAATACAAAAAACTAGCCGGGCGAGGTGGCAGGCGGCTGTAATCCCAGCTACTTGGGAGGCTGAGGCAGGAGAATGGTGTAAACCCGGGACGCGGAGCTTGCAGTGAGCTGAGATCTGGCCACTGCACTCCAGCCTGAGCGACAGAGCGAGACTCCGTCTCAAAAAAAAAAAAAGAGAGAATTGAATGAAATAAGTAACAGGACCTGGGACATAATATGTGCTTAATAAGTGTTGGTTATTGTTGTGGGTAAGATTACTGGGGGAGAAGTCTGGAGGAGAATGGACGTGGCCATGAGCTTTGTAGGGACTTGAAGGAGGTGGGGATGGGCAGACACCTAGTAAACAGAGCAAGGAGGGTGGATGTAGGAAGAGGTGAGAAAACTGGGCTGGTTGAAGGGAGCGGGTGGTGATACACAAGAAGAGGAGGGGTGTGAGGGACCCAACCTGGGAAAGAGAAGTGGTTTGGAGCCTTAACAAGCACACAGCCTCATGCAGCTCCCCCAGAATGCCTGGTCTAGTCAGAAAATGTGGGGTGCAGGTTAGTGAGGTGGGAAGCCCATTCATCCCATCTTCAGAGTCCAGGGACAGAGTCATCTAAGTATCTTGGCAGGTCTGGGTGTCTGATTAAAACAAAACATCCAGCCGGGCGCAGTGGCTCAAGCCTGTAATCCCAGCACTTTGGGAGGCCGAGACGGGCGGATCACGAGGTCAGGAGATCGAGACCATCCTGGCTAACACGGTGAAACCCCATCTCTACTAAAAAAAAAAAAACTACAAAAAAAAAACTAGCCGGGCGAGGTGGTGGCGCCTGTAGTCCCAGCTACCCGGGATGCTGAGGCAGGAGAATGGCGTGAACCTGGGAGGCGGAGCTTGCAGTGAGCTGAGATCCAGCCACAGCACTCCAGCCTGAGTGACAGAGCGAGACTCCGTCTCAAAAAAAGATAAATAAATAAAACAAAACATCCAAGTGTTAAAGAAAACAAATTCTAATAATTGTCAATAGCCTCTGAATAAAGTCTGCCTGTCTTTAATAAGTTATTATATACAAATAATATAATATATAAATATAATTATATTACAATATATAGTAACTTATTAAAGACAGGCAGACTTTATTTAAAGGTTACTACAATGGAGTTTTGCAGTAGAAGAGAGAGATCTAGCTCAACTCCGTATACAACAAAGAGTGGGGTGGAGTCAATGAATGAAAAGTTATTAAGAGGAAACATCAGGGCTAAGGGGAGATTCTGACTAAACCAACCTAACAGGATTCTTGCTGAAGGCAGGCCAGAGTTACCAGACATCCCCTGGGGGTGGTAGAGGATGAAGAAACTGATCAGATATCAGTCAAATATTGAGGGTGACAGATCCCGGTTAAACTGGCTTAGCAGGATTCTTGCTAAGATTGGACAATGCAGAGACAAACACGGAAGCCCAGAAGTCAGGGCCTAGTTGAGAAGACAGTCCAGAGGAATCCAAGTATAGTTTGGTCAAGGAAGAATCTTCACCACAAGTGTCTTCATGTTATGCTTATAGGCTGCTGGGAGGGTCCATTCAAATCTTTACACCATCTTTTATGGTGATGCTAGACTCCTCATTATTAGAGTCACTTCCTGTGTGCAGGGTGGTGACAATGTCTGGGTGACACTATGTCAGAAGGTCTTCACTAAGAGTCTAGATGCAACCTAGGAACAGAAAGGGAGGGTTTTCCCCAGGTGTTCCCAAGCCTGGCCTGACTTCAGACTCTCTGAAGGAGCTAATTATAGCATAGACTCCTGGCCTCAGTTATTGAGAGCTGGCTCAGTAACATAGGTTCGGGACTCACTAATGTCTCCTTGGAGGCCAAACTGCCATGCCCAAGTAAATGATATGTGCTTCTCAGGCATATGGGCTTGGGAGTATTTCCTTCTCACTCAGCCAGATTTTGCTATGGGCCACAGTCAAACTACGAGATCTATGTGATAGATAGAAAAAACATGGTCACTTATTCAGTGATTTAAAGCTTGTTGGGTATACGTGCATTTATGTGTGTGCATGTGTGCACATGTGTTTATGCATGTGCATGCATATGCCTATGTATATTTGTGTGTGTGAGATACGGAGTAAGAATAAGGGCATAGGAAAGGAGCACAGGCCTGGGGGAGAGAGACAGCCAGAGAAGTGAAGTGTTTGCATCTCAGGAGAAAATGAAATTCAAAGAGAAAATTATTGCCCTGGGGGACTCTGTGAATCTCACCTGCATTCAGTGAATCTCAGTGATTTTCATTCAGGGAAGCTTTTTATGTAAATTCACGCAAACAAATTCTGGGCCCTGCTTGGCATCCTGGGAGAGTCGACTCCATTTCAGGAGCTGTGGGGGGAGATGAACCTAGCAGGAGGTCCCTCCTGAAACCCAAAGATAAGAGGCCAGCCATGGCCCACAGGGCTCATTTGACACTTCCTGGCAATAGCTTCTTAGGTGGAAAAAAAAAAAAAAAAAATCTATGGCTTTCTGACACAAACCCAAAATGTCTAAATTTTTTCAAATTATTTTTGAGCAGCAAGATCCCCTTTTGCCCAAAGGAAAGTGTAAATGGAGCCCTGAGATAGAAAAGAAAAAAAGCAAGTTGCTCCAGTCCACGGATGAAAATGGGGACAGGGTGACTGTGCCCCATTCACTCAGATGATGCCCATCTCCCTTCACTCATACAACAGAGGTAGCAGCACAAATTAAAAACCTTGAGCTCCTTTATCTTCCCCACTTTAATGGACAACCTTCCTAGGCTCCTGCTACAGTACCTACCTGGCAGTCCTTTGTACTCATCTGGGGCCACCCAGGGCTCAGTGCCGCCCTAGGCTGAAGGACCAGTTCTTCCTAGGAAAAAAAAGAAGCTTAGAGGCCATGGCCAGCCGTGATGACTTGCTGATTCCTTGTTCTATGCCTTCGCCTCACTGCCAAGGGCATAAACTTTGAAGTCAGAGGTTTGAATCCTTGCTCTGTCACTTAAAGCTGTGTGATCTTGGGCAAGTCACTTAACCTCTCTGACCCTCTGTTTCCTCTTCCATAAAATGGACATCGTTCTCACATCTCAGGCTTGTGTAAAGAGTAAAGGGGTTACTAAATGGCAGGAGTAGCAAAGGCATATGCCTAAGTGGCCCAGGAAGGTTATAGAGATGAGTGATTACTAAGTGGTGGCAAGCAAGGGAGCACAGCCTTGAAGAAGCCACCACTCAGTTCTAGCCAGTTGTTCCTGGTGGGAAGGCAGGTTCAGCAAATGTCATTTTCCCAAATGTCCAGAAAAAAAAACACCATCCCCAAATTTAGAGCTGTATATAAAACTAACTTTTAGACCTTGACAACGAATTTCCAGTTTGTAAGCCAAACGAAATATACATGGAGGGCCAGGGGCTTGTAACCACAGGTGCCAAGTGACAATCGCTGGTACATGAGCATGCTTCCTCTACCTTCTCCCCTTGTCACTATGTCCTGTCTGCCTGGTGAGCTCTGAGTTTTCCTTCTGGGAGGATGAAGAGATCTCTGTAAGCATGCCCAGCTGAGCCTGGGTCTCCAGCCACAGGTGCCCTGACCTCCCCCAAGCTTTGGTGTGTTTCCTTTTGGACACTTCCAGTGGGGTGAAGGCAGCTCAGCAGCTTCAGGGTGTGTGGGGGGCCAGGAAGGAAAGCGGCTTCAAAAGTGCTGTCTTCACTTCCTGCCTCTTAAATTCAAAGCCAGCCTCTGAAGGAGTGAAGGATCTTTGCTCTGGGTACCTGAACCATGTTGTAGCAGGATTAATCATCCTCTCAGAAAGGAACTCTCTGGGGCTCCAGTGGTGTCCTTGGAAGATACGTGTCTAGAGTTGGTCCAGCTGCCTTTCACGTCCCTGTGCTGGTGTGTGTGTGTGTTAGCAAGGTCAGGGTAGGGACACAAGGAGATTGGTCTTTATTTTTTTCCTTCCTTCCTTTCTGTCCTCCTTCCCCTCTTTTTTTTTCCCCCTAACAAAAGTCTTTTGTAGAAATGACATACTCATATATACTTTTTCCTAACAATAGGCTTTTGTAGAAATGATATATACTCACTGAAAAAAAATTTCACTCAGAAAGTTTAAAGAAAAAAGCAAAAAAAAATGAAACAGAAGACATCGCTTCCTAGAAAAATTACTGACAACTCGGTATCTTCCCAGATGTCTCTTTATATATAGATAAACTGATACAGAAATGAGTATTTAATTTTACATAGTTGGGCTCATAAAATATCTGTGCAGTTGTGCAATATGCTGTTTCTGCTCAAAGTGCATGTAGGCAGTGTATTCAGATCTGCACAGTGGCTGTAGTTGCAGAATCTTTCAGGGATGTGGCATAGATTTATTAATCAGGTCCCCTGTTGTGAAGATGCACACACTCTCTTTCTCAGCACCCAGAGCTTCTCTAAACTCAGAACACATCACCTCCCATGCATGGATATCAGTACAGCTTCCTAACTGGCCTTCTGGCCTCCAGGCCTCCCTGAAAATCCATGTTCCACGTGGCAGCCAGATGGAGCGGTTAACCATGCCCATCAGGTCATGCCACCCCTCTGCCTAAAACCCTGGAATCTCTTCACATCGCTCTTAAAACCCAAACCCTTAACCACAGCCCAACATGACTAACAGTTTCATGATCTAGGCCTCCCTACCTGGCTTCGTCCAACCTCTTCTCCTGCCAGTCCAAGATTATCCATTCCTGCCTCAGAACCTCTGTGCTCACGACTGTGCTGGCAACTGTTCCCCCAGACCTTTGCTAACTGGCTTTTTCGCCACTCAGGTGTCAGCGCCCAGGGCTCCTTCCTCACTCGGTCAGTGCTGATCCTCTTTTCCTTGCCAGTCGTTGTGCCATTGCTCTGTTTTAAAATTTTCTTTAAACACTTCTTTCTATGTGAAATTATCTTACTGATTTGTTTCCATGTTTATTGGAAACAAAAAGTTTGTTTAACTTTGATTATTATTGATAACTTATTTTTCCTGGTTATAGTCTCCTTTTCTGTTAGATCACATGTTTAATAACTTTTAATTGTATGATAAATATTGTGGATGCTACATTGTTCAGATTCTGGAATTTGGTGTCTTCCTTTAAAGAGTTTTGAGTTTTTCGGGGGTCAGGGTGGGGAACCAGCAGCTAATTTACTAGCATATCAAAAGCTTCATCCTTTAAAGTCTTGTGTGTTTGTTTTTTTAAGCATTGTAAAGATGTGTCTAAATTAGTTCTTTCTCTGGAACTAGAATAGCCCTATACTCTAAGCTGTGGCTTTTCTAGAATCTCAGTTGAATGCCTAGGGTGTTAGCAGATCTCTCCACTCTGGACAATCAGAACTCATATGTCACCCAGAACTGTGACTTTGGAATCTGCATTCAGCTTTCAATTCCTTTGTAGCTATTCTCTGCCAGCCTTTGCAGAATCTAGTCCTGTGCATTTACATTTTTTACATTTGGCTAAAGACCTAAGGGGACCCGCACCCACCAATGCAGATTTCAGAGCTCTTTCTATGCGCAAGTCCTTCGTGTCTGGTACCCAGACCTGCAATTCCAACTGGCTTAGCAGCCTTGAACTCTAATCTGTGCCTGCTCATCTCTGCAGAACTTCTATGCTCTGCTTGAAGTTCACCTCTCTGAGTTGTATGGTCTGGAGCAGTGCCCTCCTAGTAGAAAGCCAGGGCAACTATTTTAAATGTTGCACAACTGCAACATTTAAAAATAGTTACTTTAATATTTCCTAATTGGGGAAGGGCTGGTCCAATCCCAGTTATTATAGCATGGCTTGAAGCAGAAGTTATATTTTTTATTTTTAGGGATTGCTTTTTGTAATTTAAGTTTGTAATTGTATTAAATATTTACATGATTCCAAGTCAAATCTACAAAACAAGATTATCCACAGAAATCTAGCTTGTAATTCTGTACGTTCTACTCTATTCTCTTTATCTGTCTATATGCAGCAACTTAAAATAATGGTGATGGTTTATTTTTTATTCTTTTTAATATAAGCAGGTATGTGTGTCTGTGTATGTTTCGTATTCACCCTTTACTTACACAGTAGTACACTCTAAATACTTTCCTCCAGCTTGCATTTTTTAAATGTAACTATGTATTCTAATGATCATTCCACACTAGTATAAAGAGATAGTGCTCATTCCTCCATTACAGTTGCATAGTCCTCAATTGTGAGAATGTCTAACTTGTCCTGGTTTGCCCAGGATTTCCCAGTTTTAGCATTGAAAGTTCTAGACAAACCAAGCAGGTTGGTTACCCAGTATGAGTATATTATAGTTTGTTCAATTAGTCTTTCTTGGATAGAGATTTAGGTTGTTTCCAATCTTTTAATACCACAAATAGTTCTTCAGCAAATAGCTGTGTGCATACATCTCTTCATATTTTACCAGGGTATTTTAGTGTTGTATTTTTAAAAAATAGGATTGCTGGTTCAAAGGTAAATGTGTATGTAATTTTTCCAGATATTGTCAAATTCTTCTCCATAGGGATTGTATAATTTTGCATTTATACCAGTAGATCTCAAGAGACTATTTCTTCAGAGATTTACCAGCAGAGAATTTGTTCAACTTTTACCTTTTTTCCAGTTGAATAAGTGTGAAGTTATACCCCCAGATACAGTTTTAAAATGTACACTTTTCTTATTATGAGCAAGTCTGAGTATATTTCATAAGGTTAAGAGCTACTTGCACTTCTTTCTCTGTGGACTGTTAGTACAATTCTGCAGCCTATTTTTATATAGGTTTATTGAACATTTTCCTCTCCAATTTTAGAAACTCTTTATATATTAGATATATGAATTCTTTCTCTGTGACATAAGCTGTAAATATTGTTCCCAGCTGGTCATTTATCTTTACCCTTTGCTTGTAACATCTTTTGCTATACAAAATTTTTTTGAATGAAATCAATTTATCTATATTTTCTCTTACTGCTTATAGATTTTAAATATAGTTAGTAATGATTTCTCCATTCCCAGGCTGTAGAGGAAGCCAACTATGCTTTCTTCCAGTACTTGTATGGTTTCATATTCTTACACTTACATTTCTGATCCATTTGGGATTTATCTTGGTGAATGACAGGAGGAATGAATCCAATTTTAGCTTTTTTAATATGACTATATGACTCTCTAATTATCTCAATATCTAAAAGTCTATTACTTTCCCACTGATCTGAGCTGTTGCCTTTATAATATTTTACATTTGCATATGCAATTGGGTCTTTTTCTGATTTTCCTACTCTGTTTCATTTCACTTATAGAGGCTTGATAGCATGCTTTAGTATCTGTTAGGGTAAGCCTTCCTCTTTGTTCTTCCTTTTTGATTTTCCTCACTATTCTGATTTGTTGTTATTCCCAATGAACTTTATTATCAATTTGTTCAGCTAAGGGGAAAAAAAAAAACCTGATGGTATTTTCATTGGGATTGCCTAGAATTTATAAATTAACTTAGGGACAATTATCATTTTTATGATGTTACTTCTATCTAAGAACACAGTATCAGATGACGTTTTTTATGACTTCACCAGATTAGGGAGTTGACAAAATGCTCTGTGTAATCATGCGGCCAAGGACTATTGGGTCTTATAACTCCTCCTGAACCCATGCATATGCTACTTCCTCCAGGTAGCCTGCTTTGTTTTCTAGGGAAATGGTCTCTCCATACTCTACATACCTCATGGTTCACATTCACAATTTTGACCACAGGTTCTATCTGTATATATGTGTACTCTATTTTCCCTTCTGGGCTAAGAGTTCTCTGGGAACTGGGTATGTATTGTAAATCACAATAATATTAATAAATGCTAAGCTAAGAGTAGGGTCTCTGAGCTGAACCCTTCATATCCGTTATCTCACCGCCTTTCCCAGTTACCTCACAGCCAAAGCTAGCCCGTGTGCTTGGTCAGCCTGGGAATTTAAAAAATTCCAGTTTAGTTGTCAACATTTAAAAATTCTGAGATTTAACCCCAAAATATGAATGTTCAGATTCTTTAACAGTAAAAGAAGTTGGCTGGGCACAGTGGCTCATGCCTGTAATAGCACTTTGGGAGGCTGAGGTAGGTGGATTGCTTGAGCCTAGGAATTCAAGACCAGCCTGGGAAACATGGCAAAACCCTGTCTCTACAAAAAATACAAAAACTAGGTGGGTGTGGTGGTGCACACCTGTGTTCCTAGCTACTCAGGAGGCTGAGGTGGGAGGATCAACTAAGCCTGGGAGGTCGAGGCTGCAGTGAGCTGTGAGTACACCACCGCTCCAGCCTGGGCGATAGGGAGACCCTGTCTCAAAAGAAAAGAAAAGAAAGAAAGAAAGAAAGAAAGAAAGAAAGAAAGAAAGAAAGAAAGAAAGAAAGAAAGAAAGAAAGAAGAAGAAGGAAGGAAGGAAGGAAGGAAGGAAGGAAGGAAGGAAGGAAGGAAGGAAGGAGAGAAGGAGAGAAGGAGAGAAGGAGAGAAGGAGAGAAGGAGAGAAGGAGAGAAGGAGAGAAGGAGAGAAGGAGAGAAGGAGAGAAAGAAAGAGAGAGAGAGAAAGAAAGAAAGACAAGAAAGAAAGAAAGAGGCCGGGCGCGGTGGCTCAAGCCTGTAGTCCCAGCACTTTGAGAGACCGAGACGGGCGGATCACGAGGTCAGGAGATCGAGCCCATCCTGGCTAACATGGTGAAACCCCATCTCTACTAAAAAATACAGAAAAACTAGCCGGGCGAGGTGGCGAGCGCCTATAGTCCCAGCTACTCGGGAGGCTGAGGCAGGAGCATGGCCTGAACCCGGGAGGCGGAGCTTGCAGTGATCTGAGATCCGGCCACTGCACTCCAGCCTGGGCGACAGAGCGAGACTCCGTCAAAAAAAAAAAAAAGAAAAGAAAAGAAAGAAAGAAAGAAAGAAAAAAGAAAGAAAAGAAAAAAGAAAGAAAGAAGAAAAAGAAAGAAAGAAAAATAAAGAAAGAAAGAAAAAGAAAGAAAAAAAAGAAAAAAGAAGAAAGAAAGAAGGAAGGAAAGAAGAAGGAAAGGACGGAAGTGCAACCGAATGGAATAAGGCAGAACGAAGGAAGTACTGACTCCGGCCGTCTTCCAAATCAACGACAATCACGCCGAACGAATCCCTCCACTCCATCTCCCGAAACTCCTCACCTAACCAGCCCGACACCGATAAAAGAAGTTCTGGCCATGCTGGGCCACATTTCTACAAGGCAACAACAACTAGTTGGATATGAGTACAAGCTTAGCTCAGAGATACTGTGTGTTCACTTCCAGACTACTGCAATAAAGCAAATATTTCAATAAAGTGAGTCACATTTTTTTGTTTCCAAATAAAAAAGTTATATGTATACTATATTATGTAAAAAGTTATGTTTACACTATATTGTAGTCTTTTAAATGTCCAATAGTACTATGTCTAAAAAAAGTACATCCCTTAATTAAATACTTTATTGCTTAAAAAAAAGATCATCTGAGCCCTCAGTGAGTTGTAATCTTTATTATCATTATTATACTTTAAGTTCTTGGATACATGTGCAGGTTTTGAACCCATCATCTACATTAGGTATTTCTCCTAATGTTTTCCCTCCTCTTGCCCCCTTCCCCACCGACAGGCCCTGGTGTGTGATGTTCCCCTCCCCTCTGTTCATGTGTTCTCATTGTTCAGCTCCCACTTATGAGAACATGTGGTATTTGGTTTTCTGTTTCTGTGTTAGTTTGCTGAGAATGATGGTTTCCAGCTTCATCCATGTCCCTGCAAAGGACATGAACTCATTCTTCTTTATGGCTGCATAGTATTCCATGGCATATATGTGCCATATATTTTTTTTTTAATCCAGTCTATCATTGATGGGCATTTGGGTTGGTTCCAAGTCTTTGCTATTGAGAATAGTGCTGCAATAAACATGCATGTTCATGTGTCTTTATAGTAGAATGATTTATAATCCTTTGGATATATATCCAGTAATGGGATTGCTGGGTCAAATGTTATTTCTGGTTCTAGATCCTTGAGGAATAGCCGTACTGTCTTCCACAATGGTTGAACTAATTTACGTTCCCACCAACAATGTAAAAGTGTTCCTATGTTTCCACATCCTCTTCAGCATCTGTTGTTTCCTGACTTTTGAATGGTTGACACTCTAACTGGAGTGAGGTGGTATCTTATTGTGTTTTTTTTTTTTTTTCTTTTTTTTGAGACAGAGTCTCACTCTGCGCCAGGCTGTAGTGCAGTGGCACAATTTCTGCTCACTGCAACCTCTGCCTCCCGGATTCAAGTGATTCTCCTGCCTCAGCCTCCCTAGTAGCTGGGACTACAGGAGCCTACCACCACGCCCAGCTAATTTTTGTGTTTTTAGTAGAGACGGGGTTTCACCATGTTGGCCAGGATGGTCTTGATCTCTTGACCTCGTGATCCACGCACCTCAGCCTCCCAAAGTGCTGGGATTACAGGTGTGAGCCACCGTACCTGGCCATCTTATTGTGCTTTTGATTTGCATTTCCCTAATGACCAGTAATGATGAGCCTTTTTTCATATGTTTGTTGGCTACATAACTGTCTTCTTTTGAGAACTGTCTGTTCATATCGTTTGCCCACTTTTTGATGGGGTTGTTTGTTTCTTTCTTGTAAATTTGTTTAAGTTCCTTGTAGATTCTGGATATTAGACCTTTGTCAGATGGATAGATTGCAAACATTTTTTCCCTTTCTGTAGGTTGCCTGTTCACTCCAATGATAGTTTCCTTTGCTGTGCAGAAGCTCTTTAATTTAATTAGATCCCATTTGTCAATTTTGACTTTTGTTGCCATTGCTTTTGGTGTTTTAGTCATGAAGTCTTTGCCC
This sequence comes from Rhinopithecus roxellana, assembly GCF_007565055.1. NCBI lineage: Eukaryota > Metazoa > Chordata > Mammalia > Primates > Cercopithecidae > Rhinopithecus > Rhinopithecus roxellana. Next base: position 37,326,160 of record NC_044551.1, read on the forward strand.
ATGCCTGGGTCCTGGATGGTACTGCCTGGGTTTTCTTCTAGAATTTTTATGGTTTTAGGTCTTACATATAAGTCTTTAATCCATCTGAAGTTAATTTTTGTATAAGGTGTAAGGAAGGGGTCCAGTTTCAGTGTTCTGCATATGGCTAGACAGTTTTCCCAACACCATTTATTAAATAGGGAATTTGTTTCCCATTGCTTGCTTTTGTCAGGTTTGTCAAAGATTGGATGGTTGTAGATGTGTAGTGTTATTTCTGAGGCCTCTGTTCTGTTCCATTGGTCTATATATCTGTTTTGGTACCAGTACCATGCTGTTTTGGTTACTGTAGCCTTGTAGTATAGTTTGAAGTCAGGTAACATGATGCCTCCAGCTTTGTTCTTTTTGCTTAGGATTGTCTTGGCTATACAGGCTCTTTTTTGGTTCCATATGAAATTTAAAGTAGTTTTTTCTAATTCTGTGAAGAAAGTCAGTGGTAGCTTGATGGGAATAGCATTGAATCTACAAATTACCTTGGGCAGTATGGCCATTTTCACGATATTGACTCTTCTATCCATGAGCATGGAATGTTTTTCCATTTATTTGTGTCCCCTCTTATTTCCTTGAGCAGTGGTTGTAGTTCTCCTTGAAGAGGTCTTTCACATCCCTTGTAAGTTATATTCCAAGGTATTTTATTCTGTTTGTAGCAATTATGAATGAGAGTTCACTCATGATTTGGCTCTCTGTTTGTCTATTATTGGTGTATAGGAATGCTTGTGGTTTTTGCACATTGAGTTTGTATCCTGAGACTTTGCTGAAGCTTGTCAGCTTAAGGAGATTTGGGGCTGAGATGATGGGGTTTTCTAAATATACAATCATGTCATCTACAAACAGAGACAATTTGACTCCCTCTCTTCCTATCTGAATACCCTTTATTTCTCTCTCTTGCCTGATTGCCCTGGCCGGAACTTCCAATACTGTGTTGAATAGGAGTGGTGAGAGGGCATCCTTGTCTTGTGCCAGTTTTAAAAGGGAATGCTTCCAGCTTTTGCCAATTTAGTATGATATTGGCTGTGGGTTTGTCATAAATAACTCATTATTTTGAGATATATTCCATCAATATCTAGTTTATTGAGTGTTTTTACCATTAAGGGGTGTTGAATTTTATCAAAGGCCTTTTCTGCATCTAATGAAATAATCATGTGGTTTTTGTCATTGGTTCCGTTTATGTGATGGATTATGTTTATTGATTTGTGTATGTTGAACCAGCCTTGCATCCTAGGGATGAAGCTGACTTTATCGTGGTGGGGAAGCTTTTTGATGTGCTGCTGGATACAGTTTGCCAGTATTTTTTTTTTTTTTTTCGAGAAAGAGTTGCGCTCTGTTGCCCAGGCTGGAGTGCAGTGGCGCGGTCTCGGCTCACTGCAACCTCTGCCTCCTGGGTTCACACCATTCCCCTGCCTCAGCCTCCCAAGTAGCTGGGACTACAGGTGCCTGCCACCATGCCCGGCTAATTTTGTTTCTGTATTTTTAGTAGAGACGGGGTTTCACTGTCTTAACCAGGATGGTCTTGATCTCCTGACCTCGTGATCCACCCACTTCGGCCTCCCAAAGTGCTGGGATTACAGGTGCAAGCCACCACGCCTGGCCTTGCCAGTATTTTATTGAGGATTTTCGCATTGATATACATCAGGGATATTAGCCTGAAATTTTGGTGTTTGTGTGTGTGTATGTGTGTATCTGCCAGGTTTTGGTATCAGGAATACTGGCCTCATAAAATAAGTTAGGAAGGAGTCTCTCTTTTTCTATTGTTTGGAATAGTTTCAGAAGGAATGGTACCAGCTTCTCTTTGTACCTGTGGTAGAATTTGGCTGTGAATCCATCTGGTCCTGGGCTTTTTTTGGTTGGTAGGCTATTCATTACTGCCTCAATTTCAAGACTTATCATTGGTCTATTCAGGGATTCAACTTCTTCCTGGTTTAGTCTTGGGAGGGTATATATGTCCAGGAATTTATCCATTTCTTCTAGATTTTCTAGTTTATTTGCATAGAGGTATTTATAGGATTTTCTGATGGTAGCTTTTATTTCTGTGGGATCAGTGGTGAGATCCCCTTTATCATTTTTTATTGTATCTGTTTGATTCTTCTCTCTTTTCTTCTTTATTAGTCTCGCTAGTAGTCTATCTATTTTGTTAAACATTTCAAAAAAACAGCTACTGGATTCATTGATTTTTTTTGAAGGGTTTTTTGTGTCTCTATCTCCTTCAGTTCTGCTCTAATTTTAGTTATTTCTTATCTTCTGCTAGTTTTTGAATTTGTTTGCTCTTGCTTCTCTAGTTCTTTTAATTGTGATGTTAGGGTGTCAATTTTAGATCTTCCCTGCTTTCTCCGTCGGCATTTAGTGCCAAAAATTTCCCTCTAAATACCACTTTAGCTGTGTCCCAGAGATTCTAGTACATTGTGTCTTTGTTCTCATTGGTTTCAAAGAACTTATTTATTTCTGCCTTAATTTTGTTATTTACCCATTAGTCATTCAGGAGCAAGTTGTTCAGTTTCCATGTAGTTGTGTGGTTTTGAGTGAGTTCCTTAATCCTGAGTTCTAATTTGATTGCACTGTGGTCTGAGAGACTGTTTGTTATGATTTCCATTCTTTTGCATTTTCTGAGGAGTGTTTTACTTTCAATTATGTGGTCAGTTTTAGAATAAGTGCTATGTGGTGCTGAGAAGAATGTACATTCTGTTAATTTGGGGTGGAGAGTTCTGTAGATGTCTCTTAGGTCCGTTTGGTCCAGAGCTGAGTTGAAGTCCTGAATGTCCTTTTTAATTTTCTGTCTTGTTGATCTGTCTAACATTGACAGTGGGGTGTTAAAGTCTCCCACTGTTATTGTGTGGGAGTCTAAGTCTCTTTGTAGGTCTCTAAGAACTTGCTTTATGAATCTGGGTGCTCCTGTATTGGGTGCATATATATTTAGGATAGTTAGCTCTTCTTGTTGCATTGATCCCTTTACCATTATGTAATGCCCTCCTGTTTTTTTTTTTTTTGTTTTTTGTTTTTTTTGATCTTTGTTGGTTTAAAGTCTGTTTTATCAGAGACTAGGATTGCAACCTCTGCTTTTTTTTTGCTTTCCATTTGCTTGGCAAACATTCCTCCATCCCTTTATTTTGAGTCTATGTTTGTCTTTGCATGTGAGATGGATCTCCTGAATACAACACACTGATGGATCTTGACTCTTTATTCAATTTGCCAGTCTGTGTCTTTTAATAAGGGCATTTAGCCTATTTGCATTTAAGGTTAATATTGTTATGTGTGAATTTGATCCTGTCATTATGATGCTAGCTGGTTGTTTTGCCCATTAGTTGATGCAGTTTCTTCACAGTGTTGATAGTCTTTACATTTTGATATGTTTTTGCAGTGGCTGGTACTGGTTTTTCCTTTCCATATTTAGTGCTTCCTTCAGGAGCTCTTGAAAGGCAGGCCTGTTGGTGACAAAATCCCTCAGCATTTGCTTGTCTGTAAAGGATTTTATTTCTCCTTCGCTTATGAAGCTTAGTTTGGCTGGATATGAAATTCTGGGTTGAAAATTTTTTTCTTTAAGAATGTTGAATATTGGCCCCCACCCTCTTCTGGCTTGTAGGGTTTCTGCAGAGAGATCTGCTGTTAGTCTGATGGGCTTCCCTTTGTGGGTAACCTGACCTTTCTCTCTGGCTGCCCTTAACATTTTTTCCTTCATTTCAACCTTGGTGAATCTGATGATTATGTGTCTTGTGGTTGCCCTTCTCAAAGAGTATCTTAGTGTTGTTCTCTGTATTTCCTGAATTTGAATGTTGGCCTGTCTTGGTAGGTTGGGGCAGTTCTCCTGGTTAATATCCTGAAGTGTGTTTTCCAACTTGGTTCCATTCTCCCTGTCACTTTCAGGTACACCAATCAAATGTAGGCTTGGTGTTTTCACATAGCCCCATATTTCTTGGAGGCTTTGTTCATTGCTTTTCACTCTTTTTTCTCTAATCTTGTCTTCATACTTTTTTCATTAAGTTGATCTTTAATCTCTGATAGCCTTACTTCTGCTCAGTCGATTTGGCTATTGATATTGTGTATTCTTTACAAAGTTCTCATACTGTGTTTTTCAGCTCCGTCAGGTCATTTATGTTCTTCTCTAATCTGGTTATTCTAGTTAGTAGTTCCTATAACCTTTTATCAAGGTTCTTTGCTTCCTTGCATTGGGTTAGAACATGCTTCTTTAGCTCAGAGGAGTTTGTTATTACCCATCTTCTGAAGCCTACTTCTGTCAATTCGTCAAAGTCATTCTCTGTCCAGTTTTGTTCCCTTGCTGGTGAGGAGTTGTGATCCTTTGCAGAAGAGGCATTCTGGTTTTCAGAATTTTCAGCATTTTTGTGCTGGTTTTCCTCATCTTCGTGGATTTAGCTACCTTTGATTTTTGATGTTGATGATCTTTGGAGGGGGTTTTGCATGGGTGTCCTTTTTGTTGATATTGAAGTTATTGCCTTCTGTTTGTTAGCTTTCCTTCTAACAGTCAGGTCCCTCTTCTGCAGGTCTGCTGGAGTTTGCTGGAGGTCCACTCCAGACCTTGTTTGCCTGGGCATCACCAGTGGAGGCTGCAGAACAGCAAAGATTGCTGCCTGCTCCTTCCTCTGGAAGCTTCATCCCAGAGGGGCACCTGCCAGATGCCAGCCAGAGTTCTCCTGTATGAGGTGTCTGTCGACCCCTGCTGGGAAGTGTCTCCCAGTCAGGAGGCAGGGGTGTCAGGGACCCACTTGAGGAGGCAGTCTGTCCCTTAGCAGAGCTCAAGCACTGTGCTGGGAGATCCACTGCTCTCTTCAAAGCCAGCAGGCAGAAACATTTGTCTGCTGAAGCTGCGTTCACAGCTGCCCCTTCCCCCAGGTGCTTTGCCCCAGGGAGATGGGAGTTTTATCTATAAGCCCCTGACTGGGGCTGCTGTCTTTCTTTCAGAGATGCCCTGCCCAGAGAGGAGGAACCTAGAGAGGCAGTCTGGCCATGAGGATTTGCAGTGCTATGGTGTGCTCTGCCCAGTTCAAACTTCCCAGTGGCTTTGTTTACATTGTGTGGGGAAAACTGCCCACTCAAGCCTCAGTAATGGCAAATGTCTATCCCCGCACCAAGCTCAAGCGTCCCAGGTTGACTTCAGACTGCTGTGCTGGCAGCGAGAATTTCAAGCCTGTGCATCTTAGCTTGCTGGGCTCCGTGGGGTGGGATCTGCTGAGCAAGACCACTGGGCTCTCTGGCTTCAGTCCCCTTTCCAGGGGAGTGAATGATTCTGTCTCACTGGCGTTCCAGGTGCCAGTGGGGTACAAAAAATAAAATTCTGCAGCTAGCTCAGTGTCTGTCCAAACAGTTGCCCAGTTTTGTGCTTGAAACCTAGGGCCCTGGTGGTGTAGGCACCAAAGGGAATCTCCTGGTCTGTGGGTTGCAAAGACCATGGGAAGAGCATAGTATCTGGGCTGGATAGCACTGTCCCTTACGGCACAGTCCCTCACGGCAGAGTCCCTCACAGCTTCCCTTGGCTAGGGGAGGGAGTTTCCCAATCCCGTGCACTTCCTGGGTTAGGCAATGCCCCACCCTGCTTTGGCTTAACCTCTGTGAGCTGCACCCACTGTCTAACCAATCCCAATTAGATGAGCTGGGTACCTCAGTTGGAAATGCAGAAATCACCCACCTTCTATGTTGGTCTTGCTGGGAGCTGCAGACTGGAGCTGTTGCTATTCAGCCATCTTGCCAGATCCCCAGGTGAATGTGCTTGAGTTGTAATCTTTTTCTGGTGGAGGGTGTTGCCTTGGTATTTATGTTGACTAATCAGGGTAATGGTAGCTGAAGGTTGGGGTAGCTGTGACAATTTCTGAAAACAAGACAATAATGAAGTTCGCTGCATATATCAACTCTTCCTTTCCTGAAATATTTCTCTGTAGCATGTGATACTATTTGACCCTCAGTATAACTTCTTTCAAAATTGGAGACAATCCTCTCAAACCCTGCCACTGCTTTACCAACTACTTTTATGTACTATCCTAAATCCTTTACTGTTATTTCAGCAATGTTCATAGGATCTTCACCAGGAGTAAATTGTAACTAAAGAAACCACTTTCCTTGCTCATCCATAGGAAGTAACTTCACACTTGTTCAAGTTTTCTTATGAGATTGCGGCAATTCAGTCACATCTTTAGATTCCACTTCTAATTCTAGTTTTCTTACTGTTTCTACCACATCTGTAGTTACTTCCTCCAATGAAGACTTGAACCCCTCAAAGTCATCCACGAGGGGTGAAATCAACTTCTTCCAAACTCTTATTAATGTTATTTTAACCTCCTCCAATGATTCATAAATATTCATTTTTGGTTTTGTTTTTTATTGAGACAGAGTCTTGCTCTGTTGCCCAGGCTGGAGTGCAGTGGTGTGATCTTGGCTCACAGCAACCTCCACCTCCTGGGTTCAAGTGATTCTTGTGCCTCTGCCTCCCAAGTAGCTGAGATTACAGACTTGCACCACCAAGTCCGGCTTATTTTGGTATTTTAGTAGAGACAGGGTTTTGCCATGTTGGCCAGGCTGGTCTCAAACTCCTGTGATCCACCCACCTTGGCCTCCCAAAGTTCTTGGATTACAGGTGTGAGTCACTGTGTCCAGCCTGTTTGTTGGTTTTTTTAGAGACTTGGTCTCACTATGTTGCCCAGGCTAGAGTGCAGTAGCTATTCACAGGTGTGATCATAATGCACTACACTCTTGAACTCCTGGGCTCAAATGATCCTCCTGCCTCAGCCTCCTGAGTAGTTGGGACTATAGGCATGTACCACTGCACCCAGCACAATTGTCCTTAATGGCATTTAGAATGATGAATTGTTTCCTGAAGATTTTCAACTTGCTTTGCCGAGATCCATCAGAGGAATCACTACCTATGGCTGCTATAGCCTTATAAAATGTATTTCTTAAATAATAAGACTTGAAAGTCAAAATTATTCCTTGATCTATGGGTTGTAGAATGGATGTTAGGAGGCATAAAAATAACATTAATCTCTTCATACATCTCCATCAAAGCTCTTGGGTTACCAAGTGCATTGTCAATGAGCAGTAATATTTTAAAATGAATCTTTTTTTTCCGAGTAAGTCTGAACAGTGGGTTTAAAATATTCAGAAAAACATGCTGTAAACAGATGAAATGTCATCAGGGCCTTGTTGTTCCATTTATAGAGCAAAGGCAAAGTAGATTTAGCATCATTGTTGAGGGCCTTAACATTTTTGGAATGGCAAATAAGCATTGGCTTTAACTTCAAGTCACCAGTTGCATTAGCCCCTAACAAGAGTCCACTTGTCCTTTGCAGCTTTGAAGCCAGGCATCGACTTCTCCTCTCTTACTATAAAAGTCCTATGTCATCTTCTTCCAATTTAAGGCTGTTTCATCTGCATTGAAAAGCTGTTGAGTGTAGCCACCTTCATCAATTATCCTAGCCAGATCTTCTGGATAATTTGCTGCAGCTTCTATTAACAGCACTTGCTGCTTTACCTTGTACTTTTATGTTATGGAGATGACGTCTTTCTTTAAATCTCATGAACTGATTGCTCCGGATTAGGCTTTGGCTTAAGAGAATGCTGTGGCTGGTTTGATCTTCTATCCAGACTACTCAAACACTCTCCATATCAGCAATAAGGATGTTTTGCTTTCTTATCATTTGTGTATTCACTAGAGTAGCACTTTTAATTTCCTTCAAGATTTTTTCCTTTGCATTCATAACTTGGCTACCTATTTGGTGCAAGAGGCCTATCTTTTGGCCCATCTTGGCTTTCGACATGCCATCCACATTAAGCTTAATTATTTTTAGCTTTAGATTTAGATGTACAACTCTTTCTTTCACTTGATCATTTAGAGGCCATTGTAGGGTTATTAATTGGACTAATTTCAATGTTGTTGTCTTTCAGAGAATGGGAAGGCTGGAGGAAAGGGAGAGACATAGGGGAATGGCTGGTGGGTGGAGCTGTCAGAACACAAATGACATTTATTCATTAAGTTTGCCATCTCATGTGGTTGTGGCTTGTGGTGCCCCCCAAAAATTTACAATAGTGACCTCAAAGATCACCAATCACAGATCACCATAACAAACATGATAATAATGAAAAATTCTGAAATACTATGAACATTACCAAAATGTGACACAGAGACACGAATGAGCATATACTGTTGGAAAAATGGCACCAATAGACTTGCTTGATATAGGTTTGCCACAAACCTTCAATTTGTAAAAAACAGTATCTGTGAAGTTCAATGAAGTGGAGAGCAATAAAACGAGGTATGCCTGCACCTGCTCCCTCCTTCAGACCAGGCATGCACTCTGCAGTCTCCCACCCACCTCTCATTTCTGTCACTTGCTTGGGCCCTAAAGGCATTCAGTCCGTGTTTTCTCTCCTTAAAACCACCGGAAAAGGAAGGAATACAATCCCTGGACCTGGGACATAGTGGGTGATCAGCAAATATTTGTGGAATGAATAAATCCCCACTTGCCAATCAGGTTCTGAGAGTCTCACTGACTTAGCAAAGGTCACATGACCAGTGGGTGGCAGAGAAAGGGATGCAAAGAGGCTCTGCCTGGCTGCACAGCCTAGGGAAGGCGTTTGACAGCAGTCCAAGTGCTGGCCCACATGTCCTTTCTTACCTATTAGCTGGTTAATGGCCGCAGACTTGGTCTCCAGCCCTTAACTATCTTGCTGCTCTCAGTTGGAACATTAGTAACCACCCCATTAACACAGGCTCTGGGGAAGGAGGCCTTGGGCCTTGGGGAATAAATGAGCCCTGAGTGACTTTACAGCTCCATGGAGTCAGGTTTGAGTCTCTTTTCCTTTTTATTTCTCTTTCCACATAGCTCCCCTAGGCCTCATCTAATCTGCTGACAGCTAGCACAGGGGAGCACTGTGAGAAGGCAGAGTGAGGGTTGCCCTAAGCGAGGTGGGGGCCCTGTACCCATGACCCAGGGGCGCTTTACAAGACCGTAGAGTGCATGCCTGGCCTGAAGGAGGCAGCAGGTGCAGGCATACTGCATTTTATTGCTGTCCGCTTCATTGAACTTCACAGACACTGTGTTTTTTACAAATTGAAGTTTTGTGGCAAACCTGTATGGAGCAAGTCTATTGGTGCCTCTTTAGGGGGAAGAGCAGGGTCTCCAGGTTTCCTAGGCCTCTCATTCTCCCAGGATTGAGGTGCTTCATTGCCTTAAAAAAGAATAGCTAATTGTTTTTTCATTCAACAAACAAGTATTGAGCATCTCCTCTAAGCTAGTAGTGAGGGCTGGGGAGAATTCAGTAGACATGTTCCTGTATTCTAGTAGGAGAAGCAGAAAAGTGAGTCTGCAAGAAAAATGCTCTCTCACAGAAGAAAAGTGCTGTGGGAAGGCCGGGTGGGACGACCTGACTAATGCAGGGATGGGCAGCAAGGGCTCCCCTGGTGATGCTGCTTTTGGCTTAGACCTAAATGATGAGCGGGAGGTGGCTAGGGAAGATGGGGTTGGAGCAGCATCCCCCAGGGAGAGGAAATGGAATGTGAGAAGACCAGGAGGCAGATGTGAGGAGCTGAAAGTGGCTTAGTGGGCTGGAGCACAGAGAGGAGGTGGCAAAGGAGAAGGCAGGAAGGCAATGCAGGGGCCTGGTCAAGCATCTAACAGCTGAATTGCCGCGAGTACTTACTATTTGCTGTATTAAACATTTTTTCTGTGTAACAGGATGTTGGGGAACCTCATTCTTTACCCTGCGTTCCAGCAGAGAGGATCAAGAAGTGCTGCTTTCACCCTCTTCTGATGAGGACTGCCAGCAATAGCGTCCAGAAGCATTCCCCAGGGAAAGCTGGAAGGCAGAAGAACGAGTCCTATCACCCTGGCCAGCCCCTAAATTCTTCTTTTGGTTTGCCACTGAAAACTAAGCCAGATGTGGGCACGGTGGCACACACACGGTGCTAGGGCAGGAAGATTGTTTGAGGCCAGGAGTTCCAGGCCTCACGCTTGTAAAATAGTCACTGCACTCCAGCCTGGGTGGAGGTGGGGAGAAGAAAAGGAAAAGAAGAAAAGCAGAATTGTGGCCAGGAATCGGCAGTGTTTCTGGTAAGTTTCCTTCCATCTCCCTCTCTGAACCCCATACCCTTCCCTTCAGCTATTCAGAGGGTGAGGCTGTGTGGAAGGGCTTCCAGGGAATCTCTCCTGCAGTTTGAGGGATCCTGCAAGAAGGGGAGACTGACAAGTCACTCTCAGCTGAACATTTGCTGAGTGGTGTAACCTGTAGGCCCAGTCTATGCTGTCATGGGAACCGAGGGTGGTGAGTGAGCTCATCATGTGGGCCTCCTGCTGTGGGTGTGGGTGTCCTCCTCAGCATGGGTCCCCTGGGGTTTGGGAGTAAACATGGAGACTGATGCTAGGAAGGGAGGGCAGCTGGAGCTCCCTGGGCCGGCGGGTGAAGAGGGAGCTGGCGCATGGTACGTGCCTGAGGACCCAAAAGACTGAGTGGTCAGGGGTTTCTGCAGCTCCCGGTGAAGGAGACTGGGGGCTTCCAAAAGAGGCTGCAGTGGCCAAGGAAGGCTCAGTGCACCCTGAGAAGAGAGAGACGAATGTGGGCTACCCCTCTCTGGGTGGTCCTCAGAGCTGCTATTAAACTAAGTCAAATGCTACCCTAAGAAAAAGTAGACACACCACCAATACAAAGACCACCAGAGCAGCAGAGGCTACCAGCACCATGTGGAAAGACACTGACCCTTTTCTGCCACTGCCAAGTGGTCAGATGTGTGACACATCCGCTGCCTGCCCTGGATACTGGATGCTAGAGGAGGAAGGAGAGACCTAGAACAGAGATGGGAGATTGTAAACATTGCTTTGAGGTGCTACGGAGGAGGTGGGTGAATGAGCAGGCCAAGCACCTTCCCCACTTCTGGCCCTTTTTCTTGAGTCATGGGTCCAACCCACACTAGGAAGAGGGAAGAAATGAGGTTTAAATTAAGCAGGAGTTTTACATTAGACTGGACTTTTCATGGCCAGAATGTTTTGGCACCTGCTGAAATCATCATTACCACATGGGTAAAGTAGTGGATTTGGCTGAATACACCTAGAAGTAAAAATAAAGGGAAAAAGGAGGCATTGCCTGTCGATGGCTTAATAAATCAGTTACCTGTTCATTGAATCCCCAAAAGATTCAATCACTGAATCCTCAAAAGAATCATATAAGGTAGGTACTGTGACAATCCCAGTTTTAGAGATGAGGGAACCAAGGATCCAGACGTTACAGAATTTAACCAAAACCACATAGCTAGTGAGTAGCTGAGCTAGGATTTTATCTTACACTCTTGGACTCCAAAGCTAAATCACTGAACAGCAGCACTTCCTCAGAGGGGACTCTCAGCTGCTGCCCCATGCAAGCATCGCCTCTCTCAGCTACTCTCTGAGTGAATTCAGTGGTGGGAAACTTACCATCTGCCCAGACATCTTATTCCATTTTCAGACGGCTGTTGAAATAATCACTACTTACGTTTTCATATGGCCTTATAGTTACCACATATGACACTCATTCAGCAAATATTTATGGGGCACCTACTACTGTGCTGAGGGCTGTGCAAGGTGTCAGTTCTCCCACCCACTCTGAGGGCTCTGGAGGCAATTCTTTCATTTTTCTTCTGTGTATGAAGAAAGCGAGGCACAAAGAGATTGATGACTTGCCTAAGGTCACACAGAGCCAGGACCACCACCAGCACCACCACCACCAACTATTTCTTGGAGGTTTAGCATGTACCAAGAACGGTGCTAAGTGCTCTACACAGTCGTATGGGGCTTGAGAACTCCCGTTCAGTGCTCCTTCCTCCGCCCCAGCTGACTTTCCCACACTTTCATTTCTGATCCCCACTTTTCTGCATGGAGCTTCTGGCCAGAGGATTGGGTAGTGGGGAGCCTGGGAGTGGCATGAGTCTTGGAGAGAAGCAGATAATTTGGCTTCCTTCCCTAGCCTCGGCTCATCACTCCTGCTGCTGTAGAAGGCACTGACAGCTCCAAGAATGAGCCCTTGATTAACATTTCATCCTCTATAAATAAGTGAGTTAAGACACTCTGCATAAACAGCTCCACTGCTTCCTCTGTGCCCATTAGTGTTCCCCTCGCCTTGGCACTCGTCTCGGGCTTTACCACTTCAAACTGTCAGCCAGACTCTGTCAAACTCCTTAGCTTGGCAGTGGGTCCCCTGGCCCTCTGGTCTAGCTGAGCTGTCTTCTCTCTGGACTTACCAGTTGCCTATACAACTGATAGCCAGTTTACCTGAGAAGGCATGGGTTCAAATCCCAGCTCTGCTACTTTTGGCTTCGTCACCATAGATAAGTTACTTAACTTCTCTGCCATGTAGAATAGGGATGATAAAAATAGTCTATATCCAGAAACTTACATCCTGGTTGGGAAGACAGACACCAAACAAGGTTAAGCAGTCATGTACATGAGACTTTCCGTCAGTGATGAGTAATGTGATTGAGACTGATTGAGGGTGGTCAAAATGGGCTCCTCTGAGGAGGTGATACTTCAGTTAAGACACTAGCCATGGGAAACAGCTGGTCCAAAGAGGATGTAAGAGCGGCTGGCTCCAAGCAGAGAAAGAACAGGGAGTGAGTAGGAACAGGGAGCCAGACTCTGGGTCAGCTCTCTAGAGAGGGCCTGGCAGGGGGAGGGACTCGTTCAAGGGGTCCCTGATGCTAGGAGATGGGTGAGAAGATTTTCCAGGCCTCTCACAAGGAGCATATTGAGGGGTGATGGTGTCCTAGAGGTTGGGTTGGTATTAATAAGTGGTTAAATTGAAAAATGGGGAGGAAAGACTGGGGGACACTGATGTTGTCAATAGGCCTATAAGCAAGTTTCCAGGGGCTGGGCCATGGCAGCACCTTCCACTGAGGAGTGAAGAGAAGGTGGCAGATTCTACCTTCCTCTCTCCAGGTCCCCCATCTTCTCTCCCCTTTCTGAAGTTTAGCCACTTATACAATGGTGTGCTGATAAGTGTTTAACAACTGGCTTTCCAAGCAAATACAAAAGGCACTGATTCATAGCTATTGCCAATTGTTGTGGTGTAAACATTCCCACCATGGCCAGTTTTAAGCTGCCAATGTAATGTCTGTGATTGAGGAGTTGAGAGAGATGTGCACAGTGAGATCTGAGTAGCTGGTGCAGGCTGGCTCCAGCACACCATTGCATTTACACCTAAGTAATAATGTATACCATTTATACACTGAGTACGAATGAAGCACTCACTATGTAACCACAACAATTGCCAGCACTTCATACCTGCTAACTCCCAACAACCCTATGAGGTAGAAGCTCGTAATATCCCCATTACACAGAAACACAGTCCCACAGGTTCAACAACTTGCTAAGGTCATGCAGGTAGGAAATGATGGAGCCAAGATGAAACCAGAGAGTCTGATTCCAGAGCCTGTGCTCTTCGGATGAATTTTTTTTTATTTTGATTTTTTAAGGTTTAAAACTTTTTAATTATAGTATAACTTGTGCAAAGTGAATGAAACCTAAGTGTACAGTTCAATGAATTTTTACATATATATACTTTCTTGTAACCAAATGAAGTTATAGAACATATTAAGCCCCCAGCTGGCTCCTGTGACACTCTTCCCCAGTGTCTCCCCTGTGACACTCTTCCTCCAGAGGTAACCACCATTCTAATTTTTATCAGCATAGATTCATTTTGCCTGTGCTTGGATTACGGAATCATTTGGTATATAATCTCCTGCATCTCACTTCTTTCTCTCCAATGGTGTGTCTGTGAGATTCTTCCATGTCATTGCATGTATTAGAAGTCTGTTCTTTTGTGCTGTCATATGGTATCCCACATTGTGTGAAATCACTATGAAATATGTATCTATTCTCCTGTGGATGAATGTTGGGGTAATTTCCACAGAGCACGCTCATAATCACTCGGATATACTGTCACTCAGGTACGGGTGGGATACCCTGAGTCTTCTGAGAGATTTGCATCCTTAGCGTGTGGGTGAATGGTATCACTGAATGTATTAGTTTCCGATTGCCACTGTAACAAATTACTGCACACTCTGTAGCTTAAAACAACACAAATGTGTCATCCTACAGCTCTGGAGGTTGGAAGCCTAAAATGGGTCAGCAGGGCTACAACCCTTCTGGAAGTTCTAGGGGAAAAAATCTCTTTCTTTGTCTATTCTAGATTCTGGAGGCCTCCTGCATCACTCCAACCTCCACTTCTGTCATCACATCTTCATTTATTCTGACACCTCTACCTTCCTGTTATCAGAACCTTGTGATTACATTGGGACTATCCAGACAATCCAGGACAATCTCCCCATCTCAAGATCCTTAATCATATCTGCAAAGTCCTTTTTGCCATATAAGGTAACATATTCACAAGTGATGGGAAATATTAATAGACCATGGACGGCTTTGGGGGATCATTATTCTGCCCATCACACTGGACTATCTACTAAGTAAGGAATCTTGATGTAATGAACAGAGCCCTGGGGTGGGAATCAGGAGCCTGGCGTTTCAGGGTGGACTCTGCGTTGAGTCACAGTGGGACCTAGGGTGATCCCTCACCTCTCTGGGCTTTGGATAGATATAAAATGAAAAGCTGGAACAGATGATCCATCCCAAATGTGCCTTCCAACCTCCACTTTATACGATTCTACAGACAAGCTTTAGGCTTGGAGTTCTACCCAGCCACACTTTTTTTTTTAACTGCATGTGCTCATGTCTTTCCATCCCCAGGGAAAAGGGAGTGTGCCCCCTGAGAAGACCAGAGGGGCTTACAGCATGTCACCCCCTTCCTCTCCCTTTCTCTTCCTTTCCATCATATGGCCTCTGGGCCTTTCATCCAGAATGTCTTTGAAAGCTTGGTATGGCTTTTCCAGTTACACCAGATCATACCCTCCCACTTTCAATCTCTCTTTAAGTAGAAGTTTAAAAACCCAATTTGAAAAAAAAAAAAAAAAAAAAGAGAAATGATTGCCCACATCATTTCAAGGGCTGGGCTGATCAAGTAGCTCCTTCTGGAGGCAGAGTGCAAAGCTCTTGGGAAGAAATAACAGAGATGCCCTGATTACTCAGTTCTGATATGAGCACATCTGTTCTTTCATTTGCGTCTGAGGGCTGTTCAAGCTGAGGACTCCCAATAGCTATTGAAAAGAGAAAGTGGGAAACCAAATTGTTTTCTTTTTACCCCAAACTGGAAGGCTGCTTTGTTGGAAAGTGAACCAGCAGCTTGTTGGGTCTCCATATTTTCCAGGAGCCAAGCAGTTGATCTTTCCAAGCTGAAATCTTGTGACTGATCACCTCCTGCATCCATGCTTTCATTGATATAATCATTTATTAGCACCCACTTATTCAGAATTATTCAGCACATGCTAGTCAGTGCATGTGTTTGAAGTCAGATACTAATTCGATAAATGCTTTTTAGGCATCTATTATATATTGGGTGCTGTGCCCGGCACTGGGGACAAAATAATAAGCAAAACAGACAAGAGGCCTTGCCTCATGGAGCTTGTACTGATGGAGGAGACATATGGTAATCACATAATACCACAACACATGGAATTACAGACTGTGGTAAATGTCATGAAGGAGAAACTAGTGAAGCTGTGAGAGCTTATTACAAGAGGGCATGACATGGTTTAGGGGTTGGGAGAGTCTGCCTTGGGGAAAACCTTTTGAGTCAAGATCTGAAGATCTGAAAGCATAATTAACTGGGTGAAGAACGGCATGTGATGCTACCAGGGAAACTGCTCAGGGAAAGGCCCCAAGGCAGAAGGAAGCTGAAAATGTTGAGGGCTTTGAAGAAATGCAGAGAGCGAGTGAGAAGGGTGGGGAAGGAACACATAATGGGAAGTTTTGAATTTATTTTAGTTTATTATTTTTTTCTGAGACAAGATCTTGCTCTGTCATCCAGGCCGGAGTGAAGTTACACAACCACGGCTCACTGCAGCCTTGACCTTCCAGCCTCAGGTAATCCTCCCACCTCAGTATCCCAAGTAGTTGTGACTACAGGTGCATGCCACCATGCCTGGCTAATTTTTAATTTTTTTTAGAGATGGGGTCTCCCTATGTTGCCCAGGCTGGTCTCAAACTCCTGTGCTCAAGCGATCCTCCCACCTTGGACTCCCAGCATGCTGGGCATGAGCCCAGGCATAAGTCACTGTGCCCTGCCTGAATTTCCTAATTCTGCAATAAAGTCTGTGAACAAGTTAACTTTCAGTGTTCTCATCCATAAAATGGGTACAATGATGCCTTCCTTGCAGCGTGGCAGGAGAACTTACTAAGATAAAGTATGCAAAGTGCTTAGACCCGAACCTGGTCTATGACAATCTTTGAATAAATGGTAGCAATTAGTTTATGACTGTGTGTAAGGTGCGCTGTTGCTGAGACGTGGGGAGGAGAGATGAATCCAATTGGATCCATGCCTTTGAGCAGCTTCTAATACAATCAGGGAAATCAGCAATAGCTAGCCCATCAGTGTGCTATTAGAGTTTGTCTGTTGAGAGTATGGTGGGAGTCAGGCTCAGAGGAGGGAGTTCTGATCCTGTGCGGAGTCAGGAAAGACTGCTTGGAGGAAAAGGCATCTGACTCACACAATAAACATGAAGCATGCATGGAAAGCAAGGAACATCTTCCTTCCTTTCCTTCCTGCAGGAAACCAGGGAGCATCTTCGCCTCGCTGGGAGCATCTGGGAAGCAGAGAGAGAAACATCTGTGTTCCCTGCCCTCCTGTTGAAGTGCAGGAACTCAGAGGTGTCACTTCTCTTATTAGTCCAGCTGTGAGCATTTTTTAGACCAGCTGTCCTCTCATCCCTGAACCCCTGAGGAATGAGGCACAGAGCCTCCAAACAATATCATTAAAATGCTTCCCAGGAAGAGACTGAAGCCCAGCAGGTGAGAAGCTGACAGCAGCACTGAGCCATGCTGGGGGAGACAGAGGCTGAGGCTGAGGCGGGAAGTGCTTCCTGTCTGGCTCTGCACCCACTGGTGAACCAACCTTGAACATGTCCCCTCACCTCTGGGCCTTGGTTTTCTCACCTGTAAAATGAAGATTGGCCTAGATGACCTCGGATGATATTTGTTCCCCTGACATTCCATGTTTTTAAAAGGAAACTATGAAATGGCTACACTACCCCCTTACTAAGACTTTGGGGACAATTTTTTTCTGATAGCATATAGAAGAAAATGGAATGAAGGCAATTCCCCAGGTAATTCTGGCTCCCCCCAAAACCTCTTTATATGCAAAATCTAACAGTTGCAAGCTCAGTTTGATTGGGAGCCTAGACTATACCTGACTAGCTAATTCACTTCACTTCCTCTTCCTAAATATAGCTCTTGTGTTGATATTTCTAAGAAATACGTGATCATGGGCAAGTCATTTAACCTTTCCAAGTCTCTCCTTCTTAAAATGAAGACATTCAACTAAATTGTCTTTTTGCAGCCCCTTTGGCTCTCATTTTCTTTGCTCCTGTTTATTCAAGGCTTTGATCCTTGTGCAGCTTACTTATCTCCAGGAACAAGTGAGATATGGAAAAAGCAACCCAGGTGGGCTACTGTCTCCTTAAATCTCCTGTCGTGATTTGAATAAAATCACGTGTTTAATGGTGGCTTTCACAGACCAGCAGAATAGCAAAGTACTTTATAAGCACAGGCTTTGAGGCAGGCAGCCTGGGATCACATCTGGTCTCTACCACTTACTAGCTATGTGGCCTTGAACAAGTACCAATCAATGTGACGTATGTGTAAGTTTCCTTGTCTGTAAAATGGGAATTAGGATGGCCTATTGCTGTCCTAATGAGAGTTAACTGCATATTGCTTAGAGTTGTTAGGAAGATTAAATATGTAATGTTTTCCAGGAAATTTCTATCTACTGTAAGAGAAAACATATTTTTCTGATAAATATGCAACTGACCCTTGGTTAGGGATATAGGGAGTGGTAGGGATTGTAGCCAAGTAGAGAGTGTATATTCCCTCCAAATAGGGTGGCTTACTCCAGCAACTATAACATTGGAGGTCCCAGTGTTGCCAGGTCTGATTTTTTTCACAGGAAACCTGGATTTTTATGTGAAATTGCCTTAGTTTTATACATTGGCTTTTTTTTTTTTTTTTTTTTTTTTTTTTTTTTTAATACTATGCAGGATAAATTAAAACACAGCTGTGGCCAGGATGTGGCCTGCAGTTTGCCAGTTTGTAACCTTTAATAAGTGCCCAATGAGTGCTAGGAAAAACCCTGGTCATCTAATTTAGCTCTCTCAACAACTCCATTTTACAGATATGGAAACTGAGGCCAAGGCTAAGAAAGGTGTGATGACTTCCCCAATGTTCCATGGCTGGATTATATTAAAGCCAAGATTTTAACTCAGGTCTTTGGACTCCCAGTCTGGTGCTCTTTTTGCTAAGCTACAGGAATCCTTCTGGAAGATCACAGCCTTGACACTAAGCTGCCTGGAACTGTCTAGAAGCCTCGTGGGAACTCAGGGACTGGAGACACAGCTCTCCTCACCTCTTTTCCACATATTTTCCCACAGTGAGGAAAGAAAAAGACCCTCTCACATTGTTCTATATTGTTTTATACTCAGTACCTGTTTTAAGAAAAAAACAAGGAAGTAAAACCAAAGACATGCAGCCCGGCGCCAGGCCGGAAACCAGGCCTGGGCCTGCCTGGCCTAAACCCGGTAGTTAAAAATCAACTCATAACTTAGAAACCGATGTTATTCATAGATTCCAGACATTGTATAGAAGAACATAGTGAAACTCCCTGCCCTGTTCTGTTTCTCTCTGACCACCGGTGCATGCAGCCCCTGTCATGTACCCCCTGCTTGCTCAAATCAATCATAGCCCTTTCATGTGAAATCTTTAGTGTCGTAAGCCCTTAAAAGGGACAGAAATTGTGCACTTGGGGAGCTTGGATTTTAAGGCAGTAGCTTGCCGATGCTCCCAGCTGAATAAAGCCCTTCCTTCTACAACTCGGTGTCTGGGAGGTTTTGTCTGCGGCTCGTCCTGCTACAACAGTACTTGCAGACAACAGTGGTTCGAGGTCATCCACAGACCCTCAACCTATGTGCCTACATGTAACACCTGCAGCTCAACAGTGGCTCAGGACAGAGTGTCGGGGGGTGAAGCGGGCTGGTGATTCAGAGCTTCCCGGCACCAGAACTGTCTCAGCAGTTCCTCTCGCCCCAAGCCTGCCAGCTTTGCGCACTTTCCCTGAGTTAGAATCACGAAATGTCTTTTAGTTGCAAAGCATCATAAAAGGATACAGGACAAAATAATCCTCAATACAATATAATTATCACATATAATCTCCTTTGCATTTAAACACTTGAGCTTTAGCACATTTTAAGCTAAAAATGGGTGGTTGTTTATTTTTAACAAAACAAGATTAGCAAATGAAAATACACTATCATTCTTATTAGGAAGAGCTGAGCATCACTGGGCTGGGGAACTCCTCTGGGAAGCCTGATATGTCTTTCAAAATCTCACATTGGGCCCCAATTCTCAACCTTCATTTCCTTCACTTTAAATTCTAGTGCAAACCAGCCCAGCCCTCCTGTCAGCATTTCCCGGCTCTGACAATCTCTCTGCCCATCAGGAACTCCTCTCCGCTCCATTCTAAGAACCTCGTTAGGGGTGACTAGGATGTGTAATGCTGGCAAATCGCTTCTGAAAACACGTTTCCCACTTTGGCAGGAGATGGACCAGGGACTATCCTGCTGGGGGAATGGCATGGCTTATCAGCTTTAGCCTCTACTCCATGTTCTTTACTGGGGTTTTCATAATTTATTTTCCCTCAATTGCTTCCTCTCAAAGGTATTTGCATTTAAACAAGAGTTTGCTCCCCCGCTGATTATTTCCCCTTCTTTGATTTCATTGCTAAGGCAGTCAGAGTTGCTGGCATGTTGATGGCTGGATGGGCTCCATGGCAACAGCCAAGGAGTTGAACGGTGTGAACTTCACCTCCTTCCTTTTGCAGATACTATTGGCAGAGTAGGTACATTTAGGAGAAATTTCAAGGAAGTGAAAACGGAACTGTTTGTCACCTCTGGGCTTCCTGGGCTTGTTTCGGAAACCTCTGGCTGGATTGAAATTCCTCAGAGAGGAGAAATCCCTGTGAGTGATGTTTTAAAGCCAGATGCACATGGTTCTTCTATCTGGGGAGAATGGTACAAGGAACAGGAAGAACAAGGTTTTAGGGTCTGTGCTGTCACCAACCAGTGGCATGACCTTGAGCAGACAGGTGATCTCTGCTTAACTTGGGTGCTTTGCACACTGCTGAGTGAGCTCCCTGAGGGGCTTGGTTCACCTTGCATTCTAGCAGAGGAGTTCAGCACACTAAACATACAAGCTTTGTCGTCAAAGCTGGTCCCAAACCTAGGTGCATTATATATAAGGTTTGTGACTTCAGACAAACAACTTGATTGTTTTAAGCTGTGCCTTCCCCCAGAGGGTAAAATGGGGCTGTGGCAGATGGAATTGTTCACAATTCTTCAAACCTTCTATCTTCCATGTGATTATGCAGTGCATACATGTACACAGAAGTAGATTTTCTTATCCAACAGATGTTGGACTTGGCCATGTGACTTGCTTGGGCCAATGGAATGTTATCAACTTGGTACGAGCAGAGGCTGTAGTGTGCTTCCAAGGTTTGGTTTGGTTTTTATATCCTATGACCCACCATTGAAAGAACAAGTACTTTATAGTGTCTGGTCGAAGGAGAAAGAGGACACACGTGGAAGATGTGATGACTAGAACCCAATCATCAGCTTGGAGATCACCTATGGCTTGAACCTGAGCCCTTCCCAAACTAGCCTGCAGATGCATGAACTAGAAAATGAAATGCTTTTTATCGTAAGCCACTCCATTTTGGGGGTAGTTTGTTATGCAGTATTGTTGTGGCCATACCTGACTAATATACAGAAGCTACAATAGTGAGGATTAAAAGAAAACATGCAGGCTGGGCATGGTGGCTCACACCTGTAATCACAGCACTATGGGAGGTTGAGGTGGGAGGATCACTTGAGGTCACGAGTTCAAGACCAGCCTGGGCAACATAGTGAGACCCCCATCTCTAAAAAAGATTTAAAAATTAGCCGGACATGGTGGCATGCCTGTAATCCCAGCTACTTGGGAGTCTGAGGTGGGAAGATCACTGAATTCAAGGTTTTAGTGAGCTATGATTGTGCCTCTGCACTCCAGCCTGGGCAAGAGAGCAAGCGCCTGTCTCTGAAAAAAAAAAAAAAAGAATAAAAAAGAGAATATGCATGTTACTCAGATGTTGGCTGTCTCCATATGCCACTGCTTTGTTCAGTCTGAACCAGCTCCAAAGCAGGATTTTGTATTTGATCAACTCTCTCTGCCCCCAACACCCCTCAAGTGTAGTACATGACCTTAAGAAGCAATATAAATTTTACTACAGATTTTACTGAGGAGACAGAGACAGCTTATACCATGCTGTGCACAGCAACTTAATTCAACTTCTTTATACACATCTCTGTTTCCCTTCAAAGACTATCCTGGACTACCATAAAGTTATTGTTGTATTGTACCATATATTGTACCATACTCTCTATCTGTTGACAAGCCCCGTGCTCCCTCTGAGACCCTCCTCATCATTCTCTGCATTCTCACAGGAAGTTAGCTTTAGCTTGCCCCCCTCCAAGCTTGTGTCCTATGTCCATCACTTAATGTCTTGAGGTACAGTACACCCAAGTTCTACAGCAAACGAGACTTCAGTTGTCCAGATCCATCCCATGAAATGGTGTAGCAGGTAGCAGACATTATTCTTGCCTGAAGACCTCATGCAGCCTACAGATGGTCTGGACAGAAATGCCAAGTGTTGACTCTGTTGGGTGATGGAGGGGAGTTGGTTGATAAGTACCTGATATGGTTTGGCTGTGTCCCCACCAAATCTTATCTTGAATTTTTGCTCCCGTAAACCCCACATGTCGTGGGAGAGACCCCGTGGGAGGTAATTGAATCACGGGGGCAGGTTTTCCCATGCTGTTCTCGTGATAGGGAATAAGTCTCACAAGATCTGATGGTTTTATAAAGGGCAGTTCCCCTGCACATGCTCTCTTGCCTGCCACCATGTAAGATGTGCCTTTGCTCCTTCTTTGCCTTCCACCACGATTGTGAGGCCTCCCTAGCCATGTGAAACTGTGAGTCCATTAAACCTCTTTTACTTTATAAATAACCCAGTCTCGGGTATTTCTTCATAACAGTGTGAAAATGGACTAATATAGTACCTTAGCTTCCTTTTCCTTGGGTGGGGCAACTCTGAGGCATATTCTACACTGTGTACTTGAGGACCCAGAAGATTTGAACCCCAGGTACTCACAGCAGTCACCCTCTCACCATCTAAAAACAAACAAACGGTATTGGTAATATACCCAATACTGGCTCCTTTCCCTTTCCTGTCTTTCTTAACCCACTCCCTTACCATCTCTTCTCAAGATCACCTCCCAAGTAAACTACATGCATCTTGATCTTGGTCTCAGAGTCTTCTTTTGGAGGAACTCAGCCTCAGACAGATGGTGTGTGTGTATAAGTGTGTGTGCACAGTTACATGTGTGAATGCATATAAGTGTATAGATGATATTAAGAGTAAGTAGTTACTTTTCTCGCTATAAGTACTGGTTCCCTCCTTACTTAATGTGGTGTCAGGCAGACAGTTAGCATTCAATACTTACTTGGTAGCCATGATGATCATGATGGTGATAACTTTGGTGAGGATGAATCTCTATGTACTTGGCATGGTCCCCCAGGAGTCTTCTCCATATAATCTTCTTGCTTGTTGCTTGAACATCTGAACTCATGGGTACCTTGTTCACTTGTACCACTCTCTACTTGCCCTCAAGCCCCATTCTCCTTATGAAACCCTCCTCATTGCTCTCTGTATTCTTAGATACAGGAAGTTAGTCGCAGCTTCTGGTCTGGCTTTAGTAGTAATAATAACCCATAACTTCTAAAGAATATTTTAGAGTTTATAAAATGAGTTGATATTCATTCATTCACTTACTCATTTATGCAACTATTATGTTTCAAATGCCTACCACATGCCGGGCATTGACCAAGGTGCTGGAAGAACAGCAGGGACCAACACTGGCAAGGTCTGTACCCTCATGGAACTTAGGTTCTAGTGGTGGAGAGGCACACAACTTAGCAGCAAATTAATTTAATTAATATTCTAAATAAGTATTTAAAAACACGTATCTTTGGGAGGCCGAGGTGGGCAGATCACTTGAGGTCAGGAGTTCGAGACCAGCCTGGCCAACATGGCGGAACCCCATCTCTACTAAAAATACAAAAATTAGCCAGGCATGGTTGCAGTCGCCAGTAATCCCAGCTACTTGGGAGGCTGAGGCAGGAGATACACTTGAACCTGGGAGGCGGATGTTGCAGTCAGCTGAGATTGTGCCACTCCACTCCAGCCTGGGCGACAGAGTGAGACTCCGTCTAAAAACAGACAAACAAACAAACAAACAGGCAAACAAACAAACACGGAGATCTTACAAACAAACAATTAAGCAAGAGCTTAGACCATGGTAAGTGCTACACAGAAAACAGAACAGGACAGTCTGATAGGGAGGGTCTGGGGAGTACTTTTTAGGTGGGAAATCAGGCCAGCGACTGCAGAGAGAACAAGTAGCCAGAAGTTCAGGTATTTAAAGGATGGAAATTATACATTTTACCCTTTTTTATTTTAATTTTTTAAAGACAGGGTCTCGCTTTGTTGCCCAGGCTGGAGTGCAGTGGTGTGATCGTGGCTCACTGCAGCCTTGAATTCCCAGGCACAATTGATCTTCGCACTTCAGCCTGCTGGGCAGCTGGGACTACAGGCGATGCTACCACACCCAGCTAATTTTTTAATTTTTTAATTTTTTGTAGCAATGGGGTTTTACCATGTTGTTCAGGCTAGTCTTGAACTCCTGCGCTCAAGTGATTCTCCTGCCTCAGCCTTTCAAAGTGCTGGGACTACAAGTGTGAGCCACCATGCCTGGCTTCTCATCTTGGAATCTTAAAACAACTTTGGATACTTATTCTTCTTTCTTTCAGGCCTTACTTTTTTTTTATAATAAGGAGGCTGTGGCTCAGAGAAATCTGGTAATTTTCCCTGCGTCACAGAATATGGAACTGTCACAACTGTTTGGAAGTTACCCAGATGGTGTTGCACAGAAGATCTCAGATGAAAACATCAGGAATACAGATGATCCCTCTGTTCACCCCAAACCCCAACCCCCAGTGTTGGGGATATGATCAGCTTTAAGCCAAGTGTCACTGATGACTTCTCTCTCCCTGCTCAGTGTTCCTGGCCAAGACACACAGCAGGAGGAAGGCAGCCCTCACTAGTCTTTCCACAACAGAGCCAGCTGGGTGCCTGGGGCAATAGACACTGCCTGATTCACAGCAGTGGCCAAAGATGCCAGCTGCCACCTTGCAGTCTTTGGATGATGCAATGATTCAGGGAAGTGCCATTGCTAACTCATTTACACTTTTGTGCTGCATGTGGCAGCCACAGAACCGCAGCAAGGGTGCGGAGGTGGGCTTCCACTTCCAGACACTGCCGATGATGGGCAGTGGGCTGGGACGGCTCACTCCTGCCTGCAGTCAAGCAGGTATGCCCTCCTAGTTCTCAGGTTCTGAGACTGGAATTCCATAGCTACAAGTTTTCTGAGTTTACCACCACTCAGGCAATTAACCAGTGATGCCTACTGTCTAAAGTTTTCCCTTATGTGGAAACAGAGGCATGGAGCAGGCAATGACTTGTTCATAGTCACTGTAATTATGAGCACCAGCTTGAACTTAGGAACTCTTATAAATTTCTGTTTTCAACCAAGTGTTGAGTGTCTGCTATGCGTCAGGCACTGTGCTAGGTGCTGAAAAGCTCACTTCTACTGAGGAAGACAGGAACATAAATGGTGATGAGCATTGTATTAGAAGTGATGCCACAGGAATAGTGTGGGTCCTCTCCAGGGGGATCGCAAGGTAGGGAGACCACAGTTCTCCAGTGGTGGAGAGGGCAGACAGGATGGATGGGGTCCTGAAAGTCTGATGCAAAGGTCATGTTTGAGCTGTTCACTGCTCTTTCCAATAAGATATAGTAGAGTCTTCCATTTATTTAAGCCCATTTTATTTAAAATATTCACTTATTTTAATTTTTAGCTTCTATTTTAAATTTGAGTATTTAATCATAAAAAAAGAAAAGCATTACCATCAACTTGTGTGAGCTGTATCAGGTCTCAAAATGTATCCATGTCTCAATTTCTTCAAGACTGAATGAGTTTAAATATATAAAGTACTTAGAACAGGATCCTGCACTATGCTATGGTTCTTGCCTTCTCTCTCAGAGGACATCAGTAGGTGGAAATTGGGTGTGAATGAGCAACTGCAGCAATTCATGCACCTGCAAGCTCTAAATCCTGCCCCTGGGGGCCGCAGGTGCCACCTCTGGCCTCAGTGAGCTGAAGTCGTGGATGAAGCCTACACCACAATCAACTCTGCAGTGCTATTGCGAGGATCACTGTGGGATACCATTTCGGTGTATGATCATGGTGCTTATTGTTTCACTCTCTCTTTTTTTTTCTTTTTTTTGAGACGGAGTCTCGCTCTGTTGCCCAGGCTGGAGTGCAGTGGTGTGATCTTGGCTCACTGCAACCTCCGCCTCCCAGGTTCAAGCGATTCTCCTGCCTCAGCCTCACGAGTAGCTGGGACTATAGGCGTGCACCACCATGTCCAGCTAATTTTAGTAGAGACGGGGTTTCACCATATTGGTCAGGCTGGTCTTGAACTCCTGACCTCAAGTGATCCATCTGCCTTGGCCTCCCAAAGTGCTGGGATTACAGGTGTGAGCCACCACGCCCAGCCTCCTTTTTGTTTTTTGTTTTTGTTTTGTCTTACTCTGTCACTCAGGCTGGAGTGCAGTGCAATGATGGCTCACTGCAGCCTCGATCTCCTGAGCTCAAGCAATCCTCCCACCTTAGCGTCTGAGAAGCTGGGACTACAGGTGCATGCCATCACGCTCAGCTTATTTTTGTATTTTCTGTAGAGACAGGGTTCTACCATGTTGCCCAGCTGATCTCGAACTCCTGGGCTTAAGTAATTTTCCTGTCTTGGTCTTCCAAAGTGCTGGGACTATAGGCATGAGCCACTGCACCCAGCCTTATTGTTTCTCAAAAGACAAACATGTGGCCTCTGGGTCTGTGGCTTGCTGCGGGTCAGCATTTATTTCATTTGCTAAAACACACATACAAATAAACTAACAAAAAGCCCACAGTGCAAAGCACTCCTACTGAGAGACAAGACACACATTTAGGCAAACGAGGACAAAAATGATCTATCTCAGTCATGTCCAGAACCTGCTGGGCTTGTGACTGGGCTTGGAGAGGTTCTATACAAAGAAATGACACTTTGAAATGGTGCTTGGGCCTTTGGTGTTTGCTGGGAAGCTTGCAGAACAAACTGCTTCCTAGCATCTGATGGGAGGGGCTGGCAAAGGCTATGATAGGTCAGCTGTGAGTGGAGGTTTGGATTTCAGAACAGAGCAGTAGATGGGAACTATTATTCTCTATATTTATTTATATATGCATATATGTAATTATATATCATTTATTTACATTTATTATTTATAAATATGTGCACATCTCTTTCTCTCTCTCTGTGTGTATATATTTATTTATTTATTTATTTATTTTTTCTCCTCACCTGCATGGAAAAATATTATTCCCAAAGAGGGTCTAGCACATTAAAAACCCATCAAGAAACATCTCGGACCAATAGTCAGCTGGTCCCAGGTGTTGGGGTGGACACACACAAACTGTCAAGGAAAACAAATAGCATTTGCCTGGTGCTCAGGATACAGAGTGTCTCCAAGTCCTCTCAGTGTTGGGGAGGCAGGAGGAAGCTCAGGATCTGGCACATGCCAAGGAAAAGATGACTTTCAAACCCAGTTTGGTGCCCACTGGAGCAGAGTAGATTCTGCAGCTGCTCTGTCTCTGTGCTTTTAAGGATGTGGTTGTTCCTTCCTTTCCCTGAGATTTTGTCTTTTAAAGAAGGCCACCTGCCAAAAGCTACCCTTTAAAACCCTGCCCAAAGTTTGTTAATCAAATTACACCATTTCTCAAAAACCTTCAACAGTTCCCCAATGCATAGGAATAGAAGTCCAAATCCTAAGCTCGGCACCCATAGTCTTCCCTAATATGCCTTAAACCCCATCGCTCCTCTACTCCATTTTTCAACCATAGCATGAAAACTCACCAGTATACAAATAAGCCTGTATTTACCACTTCTGGGTCTTTGCGGATACTGTCTCTTCCGCCTGAAGGCTGTCTTTTCTCTTCCTTTATCCTAACTTTGTCATTTGTATGACAAGATTTTATTTGACTGGCAGGTCTATTATATGCTAGACATTATTCTAGTGCCATTTGAAATGACCATAGTCGTAGATTGTAGACAGGGCCACAAATTCTTCACTTCCCTGAATCCATGGCCCCTTGACACGGTCTCCAGTTCTGACTCGGGTTTAGTCATGTGATTTGCTTTGGCCAGTGGGATGTTGGCAAATATGATGCAAACAGAGGTCTGAAAAGGGTTTAAATTCTTTTTTCTTGGAAATCTTCTGTCACTGTGTGAATAAGTCTGGACTAGCCTGCTGGAGGCTGAACAACCTATGAAACAGAGACAATCTATCCCAGCTAAGGGCCCTAGACCAATCAGTCCCAAGTTGACCTGGTATCTGTTCACAGATGCATGCCAACCACAGAATCCTGTGCTAAATAAATGGTTGTTATTTTAAGTTACACATTTTGGGTGATTTGTTGAATACGGTAGATAAATAATGCAGTCACCAATTGTTTTTACTAATTTAATACCTCTTACTCTTCTGTTGGTAATAGCAAATCAACAAACACCTTCCTCTGTTCTCATCTATGCTATATGCTGCTAGTGAAGTTGATTCGAACTGCTGCCTCTGACTCTAGAGATGGCCAATCAGTGTATCCCTGGCCACCAGAATGGGCACATGATTCAAGCTGCTTCAGTGAGACTAAGTCTAGAATTTTTGTTGTGATTCTTGGAATAATGACGCCCTTTTTCTACTGAGATGGCTTGGCTAGGAGAATATGAGCCTCAAGAAGCTGGTAGTAATCTTGCCACTGTGAGGGGAGAACCTGCCTTAGAATGAAGCTAACCACAGAAGAGAGAAGAACTGAGAGACACAGAGTGAGCCCTGCAGACATCACGTGACTCTGAATCAGCCTGTGCCTGCAGTTCCATCTCTCCTTGGGGCTTTCACTTACACAGCATGACAACAACAACAACAATAACAACAACCACTCCTATATTTCTGCTTAGCCAGTACGAATGGAATCTGTCATTTACAACCAAAAGTTTCTGATGGATACACTACTCGAATGCTACCTTTTCCAAGAAACTACCTTGTCTCCTAGCAAGAATGGGGGTTCATACAGATTTTTGCATGTGGTCAAGAACACTAATTTCAAATCAGAGATGCCTGAGTTCAAATCCTGGGTTTGCCATTTGCTAGCTGTGGATACCAGGCAAGCAACTTAATATCACCAAGCCCGGATCAAATGGCTACTTTACTATTAGACACACACAGGATTGTTGTGAAGGTTACATGAAGCAACTGAATGTGTAAATCACTTGGTACACATTTAGCAATTGCTATTATTGTGAAAAAAATTTATTATTCCTTACTCCCTGATGGCAATAATAGTGGCTTAAACAGTTCTTCATTCCTTGTCATTTTTTTTTCTGAATTCAATGTATTACATAAGACTTTAAATACAGCAGAGGAATAACTTTTTATATGGGCGCTCCTTGGGCAGGATAATAAGTTATATGTCCTTTCATCAGAACAACCCTGATCACTTTCTTCCTGGTTATCAATCAGTCCAAGGTTGGAAAATGGTTGATTTGGAGAAGGTATCAGGTTGTAATCTCAATTACCTAGCATAATTTTCTGGTCTTCTCCTTTGGAACCCACTGGGAACATAAAATATTATCTCTGTTAGTAGTATAGCATGGTCCCAGAGCAGAAGTCTGATAAAGCCAAATGTGCACTAATGATACACATGTGACTATGGGAAGAACTCAGCTGCTTGTAAGCATGGTGGCTATAATGGACATCGGTTTTTGTTGTCTGCTTGTCTCCTTTCCTCCTTCTTTTGAAGCTGCAAGTCAAATTTCATGCAGAAATCACTCTGCTCCATCTCTCAACCAGTGCGATATTGGAGTGGTGGGCTTTCCTCCAGCTCCAGCTATGGGTCCTTGAATCAGGCATGGCCTGATTCACAAGTCAGTGCTTGTCCCACCACACTGACCCCAGGCCAATAGGCGTAAGTCCTGGGACTTTTGCTGGACCCATTAAGGCAAAGATCTCTCTTTCCACTGTGGTTGCTAGGCTAGATGGATGAGGTCAAGAGTCTGTGGCCCCCGTCTTGCAACCAAGAGCAAGAGCCTATGTTGGTGTGTGTGTATATACAGGGCCAGGGAGAGAGGGGAAGAAGTAGTGGAGGTGGCAACATAGAGGAAAGCCAAGGCAAGAGATGGACTGACAGGACATGTTTTAGTTCCTCTATCCAGCCATACCTGAAGACCAACTTACCCCCAGACTTTTGAGTTACTTGAGCTAATGTATTCTCTTTTTTTATTTAAGCCAGTCAAAATTGGGTTCTGTCATGTAAAGAATCCTAAACAACCTCTCTGAGCCTCGGTTTTCTCTTCTGCTAAATGGAGTTTAATACCACCACTCCTACACATACAAGATGTTGAACACAATGCTGGCACATAGTAGTTAACTGTCCTCCTTCCTCTGAGCTCTGGGAGCGAAGGTGACTATGCCCCTCTTTTTTACATGCAGCAGCTCATCCTTTGTTGGCCAGATGACTAAAAATTGCTCAGAAGGCTGACAGAAGGGCCAGCAGCCTTCTTTCCCTGATGCAAATAGCATCATTTCTTCTGGGTAGACGGAAGAGCTCAGCAGAATGTGTATTTGTCCCTGAGCTCTGGTTTTTGATTGCCACCTGGATGTGCCCAACAGGTAGCCTGCTGTGTTCTACATACCACAGCCAGATGATAAACCTTTGATTTTTGCTCTTCTCTGATTCTTGGGAATAATGGGGTCCATAACGAATTGCATCCCCAAGAATAGCTGTAATTGTAACAATGCTGCAGAAAGGGAGCTGGCAAATCAGCCAGTCCTGTGAAATGTGCCTACTTGGTTCCAATCACTCTCTTTGGAATGAGTACCATCCTTATTTGTTTTTTTCTATTCCAAATTTCTAATAAGCAGTGGGCTTTCTGTGGGAAGTGGAGAATAAAAATCAGACATACGGGAGGTTTTATTCTCAGTTTGAGTGCTTTATTCTCTTGTATGTGCAATTTCCCTAGGAATTTGGTCACAGGGAAAGTAGATTTCTGCATCCCTTCTTGCTGCCACCAACCCTATTTCATGTCAAGGAATTGACACCTCCCTTACCTGGAGATGCAGAATCATTTGCATGCTGTCCAAGGTGCTGATAAGTGGCACTCTTATGGAAATCACCAGGGAGGCAGCTCAGCTCAGCTCAAAGGCTGTACTAGGCACAGTCAGGGAGAGGTATGGCTAGCGTTCCAGGCTGCAGGGTTGGTAGCAGGGGGAAGCTCCTGGGCACTCTGAGTCGTTTCTTGTCAGCATGTCTTGTTGGAAGGCCATATTCATCTTGGCTCTCTCTCTCTCAGACCCTGGGATCCACACAGATCCAAATAATGAGCAGTCTAGAGTCAGGATGGTAAATATGATGTCCTAATACTCAACTGGAATGGCAGGTAAACATAAGCAGAATTAGTACCAATTATATTTAGTAGTTGCCACTATTGCTCATGTATTATGTGTCAGGCACTGTGTGAAGTATGCTGTATCATTTTCTCATGTAATCTTTATGACAACCCAGTAAGTTAGGTACAATTATTGTCCCTATATTTTAGTCAAAAAAACTCCTGGAACTTAAAAAGAAAAAACAGTTTGACCCAGGGCAATAGATTGGTTTTGCCCTCAGGTCTGCCTGACACCACGAGAACCCGCCCTTTTAACCATCATGTTCTGCCTGGTAAATGTGCTCAAGGATGGGTTCTAGAATATATGGGAAGGTCAGCCCCTGGCTCACCTGGCAATTTAGAGCAAGGCACTTTCTCATGGAGTTTTGAATTCCCCAGCTGCAAAATTAATGGGTTAGCTCTGAGGCCTTGAATTAACCAGGTAGCCCTGTTTTAGTGGTGAGCTCCTTGTCCCTGGATGTAAGCTTGAAGCATAGCTAGGGAACCACATGGCAACAACATGACAGAAGGGATTCAATCACAGGACGGCAAGATGGGTCCACATGACCTTTACTGTTCTTTCTTCTATGAGAGTCTTATGCCAATTTGTCTTAAAAATTGAAATTTTCAAATTTTCAAATTGAAAAGGCCAATGCTTGTGCTCCCTGGGATCTGATCTTGCCAATTTTGAGGCTGCTCAATTTGCTATGGTGACTCAGCAGCAGGTAGGCAGGAGGCGAGACAGCCAGCGCTCAGCCTTCCTCCTGAAGACCTTACTTGGCTAAGGGAGGGGACACTGAGTGGGAGGTCCCCAAGATAATTGCTCTGAATATACTTGTTGCTGATGTTCCCTTTGTCTTCAGCAGGCACCAGATTTCCCCACCTCTAGCCGAGTTCTCACTTGGTTGAACACTCGAATAAACGCCCATTAGGGAAGCTTGTCGCTTTCTTATTTGAGGGAAATGTCTGACGCAGAAGGGCAGGTGCCACTTAAAACGTCAAGGCAGCAGTGTAGCTAGCAGGTAAATTTCTGTGTAAAACTCCACTTTCTGCTTTGGAGAAAGGAAATGATGTTAGGATTCTTGTATGGCAGTCAGCCATGAAGACTATTTTCAGCTGGAGAGGAAGGGGTAAATGATCTCAGTAATCTAGACAGTTCTTTCATCAGTTTAAGATTCCAGTGCTTACTCCCTCAAACCCTCAACATTTCTGGTCTTCATTCAAGGCACCCTGTTCTCCTTCCAAGGCCCCTCTTCATATTCCCCATTAATCAACACTTCTTCCATCATTACCTCCCCTATCTCTACTGCAATGTCCATATTCCTCTCGAAATAATATCCTAACTTATCTTCCTGACCCTAACTTCTCTGAATGACAGTCTATTCTGCAGGCAGTCCTGAACAACAGCTTCCCAGCATAGAAAATTTCAATGGTTTCTTGAGTGTTTACAGAAAACAAACGACACCTCCCCTACAACCCCCAAGTCTAACACTTATGAGTGCTTGCTGCATGACACCAGGTGCTTCATGCATTAACTTGTTTTTCACAACAGCTCTATGAGGTGGGTACTAATAAGTACATATTACAGCTGAGTAACATGAGACTGAGAGATTAAATAACCTGCTTAAGAGCTTCCTCCTTGTAAGTGCCTAACCCAGAATTAAACCAAAGTGGTCTGCATTTTTCTCCCACTTTTCTTTCATTATTACTATTCACAGACTATCTTTTAGAGAAGTTTTAGGTTTACAGAAAAACTGAGCAGAATTTATAGTTCCTATATACCATCTTATCCCCACCTCAGTTTCCCCTATTACTGACATCTTGCATTAGTGTGGTTTATTTGTTATAAATAATGAATCTACATTGACACATCATAGTCACCCAGTCCATAGTTTACACCAGGATTCACTCTTGGTGTTGTACATTCTATGGGTTTTGACAAATGTGTAATGACATGTATCTACCTATTACTACCATACAGAATAGTTTCATGGCCCTAAAAATGCCCTGTCCCCCACCTATTCATCCCCTCCTTCCTCTCCCCATATTCCTGGCAACCACTGATCTTTTCACTGTCTTCATAGATTTGCCTTTTCTGCATGCTGGAAAGGCATGCAGCAGTACATAGTCTTTTCAGATTGGCTTCTCTCACTTAGCAATATGCATTTAAAGTTCCTTTATGTCTTTCTGTGGCTTGATAACGCATTTCTTTTTTTTTTTGCTGAGTAATAGTCTATTGTATGGATGTACCACAGTTTGCTTATCCTGGTATATATTTTTAATTTTTACACTCTATAGCCTCCTTGAAGGCACATTACTTAGGCTGAAGTTTCAGACATTTCCTAATCTGACCCTTGCCTTTCTTTCCAATTGTATTCTGACCTCACTGTTCCCTGCACATGACTTTCACTTCTTCAAGCTTTTGCTCGAACTGTTCCTATTTCCAGGAATGTTCAAGCATGGATAGTCATCACCCCACTGCCATACAGCAGGTGGGGAACCTAAGACCAGACTTAAACCCATTACGGAATTGCATTTCCCAGGGGATTGGTTTAGGAATGAGAATGTCACCTAGTGGGAACCAATGAAACCTGCATTGAGAATTCATAAATTTGAAGCTGAGAGGGTATGAGGAGCAGTGGCAGCTCTAGTGTGGCCCAAGGGAGAATCTGAGAACAGGATCATTTGTGGGAGAAATAAAAATGAGAAATTAGTTCATAAGGATATAATGTGCACCCACAATCAAATCGTATTCATGTGCACCTATACATTGTTTTCCATTCAAGAGTATTTTGGAGGCTGGGCGCGGTGGCTCACGCCTGTAATTCCAGCACTTTGGGAGGCCAAGGTGGGTGGATCACAAGGTCAGGAGATCGAGACCATCTTGGCTAACACGGTGAAACCACGTCTCTGCTAGAAACACAAAAAATTAGCCAGGCGTGGTGGCGGGCACCTGTAGTCCCAGCTACTCGGGAGGCTGAGACAGGAGAATGGCGTGAATCCGGGAGGCAGAGCTTGCAGTGAGCCGAGATCGCGCCACTGCACTCCAGCCTGGGCGATGAGCAAGACTCCATCTCAAAAAAAAAAAAAAAAAAAAAGAGAGTATTTTGGTTGGGTTTCTGATATTTGCTACTGCAAGGACTTGCCAATACAAGTGGAGAATGGTAGGTACTATAAGAACAGTATGACTCACTTTTCCCAATAGACCATCTGTGGATTCACTATTCATTCAACAGATATTTATTACATATCTATTATGTTCCACATGCTGCACTGACTGTTGGCCACTGGAAAGGACAAACAAGAGCTTTTTGAAGCACAGAGATAGTGAATCCATGCATATGGGGGTCCCATCTGCACTTATAAACACTTTTTTTTTTTTAGTAAACATTTATTGTAGGACACATGGGGTGGTGCGAGGGGTTTTTCTGGGTAGCAGTAGCTCAGTAGGCTTACTCCTGACCCAGCTACCTAGAGGCTTTCAGAAGTTTCTAGCTTCTTCCACTCCCTGGAAGAATAATGCAGGGCAGGAGTCAAGAAAGCCAGACCCCACCACCACCATTGGTGGGAAGGGGTTTCTTCCCTTGCTCAAGCTAGTTCTGATTGAACTTATGGGTGCCTAAAACTTCATCACCTCTTTGTCTGGCTCCACAGAGAATTCAGCCTAGTGAGCAGGTGATGGGATATGGCAACATAGAGCAGTTGGGTCAGGGCTCACTCAGGCTGTGATGCGGTTGATAGTGCTTGTTGCATCTGCCCGTGGCAAATATACCCGTAGCTTGCTTTTCTGAAGAGCACTCCCCTTCAATCAAATATGTGGTGCTGCAATTCTGAAATTTCAACATGCATATGGATTTTCTGCACATCTTGTTAAAATGCAGATTCTGATTCATTAGCTCTGGGGTGAGGCTTGATATTCTGCATTTCTAACAAGCTCCCAGGTGACACTGAGAGTAGCAAGGATGTAAGAAACAGAACATGAATTTATCTTGGGCATATTGCCTGTTTTGTCATTAGGCTGGCTACCTGATTTCCTTAAAATCTCTGATTGTTTCTTATGCTTCGGAGAAATACTTGCACCTGGCTGAGTTCAATCGTAAATTCCCCCATTAAGTAGGGACGTTTTCAACTTGCAGTATGCTCAAATGAGGGCACCTGAAATCAATAGTGAAGCAAACTATTCAATAACCAATTTAGTTATTCAGTAAATATCTGCTGAGCTTCTACCGTTGCTGGACAGTTGCTCTAGTTTGGGATAATAGCCATGAACTAGAAAGACATAGTACTGTCCTCTTGGGACTTCCAGTCTAGCAGTCAAGGAGACCAAAACTAAGCAAGCAGGCAATCAAATACAATAATTTCAAGCTGTGCTAAGTGCATGAATGGACACTAATAAACAGTTAAGTTTGAGACTAGTGATGGGGAAGGGAGTATTTTTAAAAAGTGGTTGTATTAGTTTTCTATTGCTGCTGTACAAAATTGCCACAAACTTAGTGGCTTAAAACAACATAAATATATTTTCTTACAGTTCTAGAGGTCAGAAGTTCAAAATCAACTTCACTGGGCTACAGCCAAGGTGTCTCAGGGCTGTATTCCTCTTGGAGGCTCAAGATCTTCTGCATGCCATTCCATTCTGCAGGCAGTTCTGAGCGACAGCTTCCCAGCACGTAACATTTCAATGGCTTCTTGAGTGTTTACAGAAAACAAACAACATCTCCACTTCTGCCCCATCCCTAAGCCTAATACTTACGAGTGCTTGCTACATGATGCCAGGAACTACACTAGGCATTAACTTGTTTTTCACAACAGCTCCATTGGGTGGGTAGAAAGAGACATATGTTACAGCTGAGTAAGCTGAGGCTGAGATTAAATAACCTTCCTAAGAGTTCCCAACTTACAAGTGCCTGACCCAGATTTAAACCAAAGGGGTCTGCATGTTTTTCTCTCTTTCTTATGACTATTCATAGACTTTATTTTTTAGAGAAGTTTTAGGATTACAGAAAAGGTCAGATTATGGAGCGGAAAATTCAGTTTTCCAGTTTCTAAAGGGCACCTGAATTCCTCAGTTCAGGGCTGCTTCCTCACATCATGCCAACCTCTACATCTGCTGCTAAATCTCTTTCTCTCACTCTGCCTTTCCTACCCTCCTCTTATAAGAACTTCTGCAATTACATCAGGCTCAGCCGGACAATTCAGGATAATCTCCCCATCTCAAGATACTTAATCACATCTGCAAAGTTCCTTTTGCCATGTAAGGTAACACATTCACAGGGTCTGGGGATCAGGATGTGGGCATCTTCAAGAGGGGGAGTAGGCATTATTCTATTTACCACAGGAGTCAAGAAGGCCTCTCTGAGGAAGTGCTATTTAAGCAAAAGGCTTAGTACAAGTCAGACATGGGCAGACTAGAGGAAATAGCTTTTCCAACAGAGGAAACAGTAAGAGCAAAGACCCTGAAGGAGGACAGGGATTTTTAAGTACAGGGACTGGAGAGAATGCTAGCATGGGGGAGCAGAGAGTCAGACAAGATGAGGATAGAGCAGGAGGCAGAAGCCTGACCCTGCGGGCTGTAGTGAGGGCTTTGGATTTTATTCTAAGTGTGATTAGGAGCCATTGGAAAGCCTAAGCAGGTTATTGCAGTGATCTGATTTGTGTCTGAAGGGGTGACTACTACTTGCCTCGAGCCCATTCTTACCATGTAGGAATGCCAGCCCAGTGTGGCCAGGTCTTCTGACTTTTCAGAGAAAGGTGCAAATCTGAATATTTCTAATGTTAAACCCTCCGTTTAAAATTATTGAAGCTGGCCGGGAGCGGTGGCTCACGCCTATAATCCCAGCACTTTGGGAGGCTGAGGCAGGTGGATCATGAGGTCATGAGATCAAGACCATCCTGGCTAACATGGTGAGACCTCTGGCTAACATGGTGAAAGCTCATCTCTACTAAAAATACAAAAATTAGCTGGGCATGGTGGCACGTGCCTGTAGTCCCAGCTACTTGGGAGGCTGAGGCAGAGAATCGCTTGAACCCAGGAAGAGGAGGTTGCAGTGAGCCAAGATCGTGCCACTGCACTCCAGCCTGGCAATAGAACAAAACTCCATCTCAAAAATAAAATAAAATAAAAAATAAAAATAAAACAATTAGCTGGGCATGGTGGTGGGTACCTATAATCCCAGCTACTCAGGAGGCTGAGGCACGAGATTCACTTGAATCCAGGAGGTGGAGGTTACAGTGAGCCGAGATCGCGCACTGCACTCCAGCCTGGGCCACAGAGGGAGATCCGTCTCAAAAAAAAAATATATATATATTGAAGCTATATTGGAAAATGTTAAGTTCACACACACAGGTCAGGTTTGGTCAGGAGCTACAGGGACACCCTCTCTGAAGAGGCTCTGCTACATACTTGCTGCATGATACGGGGTGAATGACCAAACCTTCTGAGCCCCAGGTTCCTGGTTTGCACCATGGAGAATAATGGTGGTTATTGCAGAGGTTTGTTGTAAGGATTCAGAGTATATCAATGAGAGAATACATGTAAAATACTTAGCATGGTGCCTATAAGTGTTCAATATGCACATATCCATGTATATGTATTTTTTAATTTGAGGGGATTACATGAAAATTGGAAAATAGATGACCTTTAAAATTGCTTCTGGCTCTGAGATTCTAAGATGATTAAAAATGTCCTTATTAATCAGACCATATATTTAATAGTGAAGTCTTGAGATGCCTTTCCTAGCCTGGATTTAATTTCCTTATCCAGTATGCATTGTACAGAATGCACCTTTGGTAAGATGACAATGGACTCTGAGACAACTATGATGGCAAAACCCACCGCGATGAGGAACAAAATTCTCTGTTGCTGATTATACAGAAAACCAAGGAGTAAAGCCCCAGTGATCATGTACCTAGAAATCCAGCAACTTCTCAATTTGCCCTTTTGCTCAAGGGCTTTGGAGTCAGCATCTCCTGTGCTTCTGACAATTCATGTGGTTCTTTCCTCCTTTCCACCCAGTAGAGTGGAATCTGGGAAAGGGATGGGCATGTGTAGCTCATTGCCTGAATATGGGCAGGTGAGCTGGAAGCTTAAAGGCTTTTGCTCAAGAGGTCATCCTCTGAGAATCATGCTGGGTATCTCTTATCTCCAGGACCCAATGCAGTAAGGTATGGAGCAGAACGAGAGCAAGACTGATCCCAGGCAGAGCTCCAGGGAGAAGTGGTTGTCCACAGGCACTGGAGGATGTGCTGGGTTTGAATCTTATCAACCAAGAGCAATTCTTGCAAATGACAGTGACAGATAAATTGCTTGACTTCTTGGAATACCGCCCAAGGACACTTGGGCACAGAAACACACCCACGTGCACACAGAATTTTGATTTCTTTATCAATCTTCAGAGAAGTTGGAAAGATAAAGAGCCATCCTTGATACCAACACATCTCTTTCTCTAACTGAACATCCCCAACAGGAGTCTGAGGTCACAGCACCAAGCCAGATGGCCCCCGATTTTCTGAATCTTACCTTTCAATATCTCTAATAGTGTGAGGAAACTGCACAGTACCATACAGACATAAGGCATGGATTCTAATGTTACTCTTGCCCTGGGATGACATTCACTCAGTAAGCTTCACTGTTCAAGACTGACCACTAGGCTTCTTTGTTTGCAAATTGCAGACTGGCTCAAGTTAACTCAGGCCCAAAGGGGACCTGGTGGAAGGCTGTGGGGCTGACAGAATCAAAGGAAAGGTGGGCACCTCAAGCAGGGCTGGCAGAGGGATCCAGGGCAAGAATGGACTCACTCCCTAGAGATTCCATCTGGTGAGTCTGTGCCATGATTTTCAGTTCCTGGTGATTGTGCTCAGGGTTTAAATCCCTGAGAGGTTCTCATGGCATGAATTAGCTCTTTCCTTGGCCAGAGAATGGCCAGCACTGATAGGCCCTCCAGACTGCATGCTATGGGAAAGGAAGTTTCTTCAGAGAAACATTGATGTACTCTTAGCAAAAGAAGGGGAAGAAGACAGGCAAGTAGAAACAACAGATGTCTGCTACAAAGGCCTTGCCCAAAAGAGGTTCCAGCCATCCCTGCTGTCCCAGGTCCCATGACTCCTAGTGCGCACTGTCCCCTCTTCTTTACTATTAGGTTGGTGCAAAAGTCCTTGTGGTTTTTGACATTTCTTTTCAATGGCAAAAATTGCAGTACCAACCCAACATATTCCCCCTTCCTCCAGTTCACAGCCTGCACACACCAAGATACCCTTGCTGCCTACCTCTACAGGGTCCCCAAGTCCATGTCATATGAGGTAGACCCTTCTGGATCTGCCTATGATGCATCACGGTTTGGTTTAAATTGATTAACATGGTATAAGGAATAGGCTTATTGAGGAAATGGAAAACTTACAAATCTGGTGCTTCTATACTTCACAGGGAGGAGCCATTTTTGGGCCTGCAGTAAGGATCTGATTGCCAGTAGGGACCCACTGGGTCCTGTTCTCCCATTTGTAGGCCAAAAGTGAGAAAACAGTTCTTGAAGAGGGTGGAACACATAGGCTACTTGGTACTATCAGTCCAGAATTATGGGGCCAACCATGTAAAGAAATAGTCTGGGGATACCAGCTGTCCTGCAATTGATATTGGGGTACATAGAAAATTAGAGTCCTCCCTACCAGGTGAAGGAAGCCATCAGTCCTATAGAAAGCTGAGTTTGGGGGTAGCCCTTCTGGTGTGGAGAAGGAGGGGGTATCCTGGTCCTAGCTAGCTTGTTTTTATGCAACCTCGGATGGACAATTCTCCTAACTGCACCACACATACCCAACTTATAGTTCCTTCACACTCCCAAGCTCTAATACCTACAAATTAGACATCTTCCATTTCTCTGAACACCTTATTGGGGTTCCCTTGAGAATTTTTCCTCTCTTTCCTATTTTGGCCTTTATTCATCTCCTCCTATCCTCATACCCTAGATTTCAGATGTCCATGTTCCTGTCTTCTCTACTGGACTATAATCTCATCAAAGGTATTTTCCATATGCCTCTTACCTTTGTAGTTTTGTCATTAATTAAGTGTTTGATCCAAATCGGCCCTCCATACAACATAGAGTTGATGAAAGAGTGAATGAATGGTTCAGCTGCAAGATAGAAATCCACTCAGAAATGAAATGAGGATGGATCATCCAAAGTAGCTCTCTAAGAAATGTAAGGAGGCGGTATGGATGACAACACTACATGGGATGGATGAATGGTAGGAAATCTTGTATGGTTTTTGGGGTGGAGTGGTAGAGATGGTGTTGTTGAAAACACTGATTCCCTCAACGAATATTGTCGATCATCTTCTACACATCAGGCCCTGGGCAAATCCATAGAATATACCAGTGAATAAGGCACTTAGGATCCTTAACCTGATAATGTAAGAGGATATTCTTTAACTTCCTTTAAACCCTTAGAATGAGTTTTCTTTGCTTCACTAAGTCCTTAATACTCTAAGTTAAAGTGGGCTGTCTCATATCCAGATTTACTAGTGCATGACATTGAATCAGAGGGAAACCTGGACCAAAAGGTGTCTGTATCTGTTAAAGATTTAAAAAAAAAAAAAAAAAATCTCTGCTTCTTTCTCTCTTTTCATCTGCACACATTCACATGGTTGGTCACATGTAAGCTGAGTCAAGATTTGCCCTGCACAAGCCAGTTATTATGCCAGAGGCACAGCAGGGGGTGGCATTGTTTTGACAGACTCACAGCCTTCAAAATGTAAATGGCTTAAATGTAATATGCAGGCTCTGTGAGTTGTCACTCAGAAAGTGCTTAAACCATTCATCTGTCCAGAGTGAAGTCTGATCAATGGTTGGGTAAGGGGAGGTCTGGCTTCAGGCCCGTGCTTCTCTTACTCTCCAGCTCTGGGTTTGGGAGAGAGATGGGAGACAGAAGGCACTGGATTATTTTGAAAACCTTAGCTTAACCACTAAGAATAAAGCTTAGAGATTATAAAGCATAGGGCCCCCTTTTCTATAGATAGTATGGGTGAGGAGCCTTATTAGTGCCTTCTCTAATCACTTTGCTGGTTCAGTTCCCTGTCCACCCTCACTTTAGTCACCCATTTGGATTAAGGAGCCCCACAAGAGGGGAAGCTCCTTTTCCTATTGGTCACAGACATATGGAGGGAAAAAGTAGGGGTTACACACACCACGTCAGTTAGTTTAGGAATGCTGGTTTCTGTTTGACAAATGCATGTTTAAGTCACGGGTGTTTGAATGAGGATGAAGAACTGCACAGTTGATCGAATGATTAACTTATTTTTAAAACCTAGACTCATTCCTCATGTCTCAAGCCCAACATCTGCTCCTCTGGGCCCCAACCAGCCAGATTTTGGCACTTGCTGTATACATCCATCCTTGTGTGTACTTCTGGAAAAGCATTTGCTGGACCATATTGCAGTTGTTTGGAAGATCCTTCCATTGTTTGTCAGTCCATTGCCTTGAGAATGGGGAGCCCATCATATTCTTTTCCGTATTCTTAGCACCTAACAAGTATTCAGTAATTGTCTCACAAATGAAGGAATGAACACCTAATTATACAAGTACCTCACAGTACGGTAGTTTTGAGAGAAAGAGGTGGGAAAATTTGCAGGGGTTGGGAGAGGAGAGTAGTTCTGAGAGCTAGAAGGAAACAGAGCGCTAGACAAAGGGAAGAAGAAAGAGGCACTGACAAAAGAAAGGGAAAGAGCAACGCTCCAGGAGGGAGACTCAAACTTAGAAGGAAGGAGCTCAGTGGCTTTGGGTATGATTCCAGGAAAACATTGATCAGACCCTGCTGCTCCCTAGAGCTTAGAACTGAGAGTGGATTCCAGTTATCACTTCTCTCTGAAGTGCTAATTAGAGGATTAGCCATTGTTCAGAGCTCTTTAGCCACTCTTTATGTCTCCCAGTTCCATTCTGAAGGGGACGACTTCAGGGGAACTAATTTTCTGTACTGCAGCCCAAAAGCCAGAACACTACTACAAGAGCTGGATAAAACCAGATTTGGCTCCTTGAGTTGGTTCACTGGGTCTTCTTTGTCTCTCTGGTTGAAAAGCAAGGTTTTTACATCTCCTTTGATCATCGGTAGAACTGGATCTCATTCTCCCTATTCAACCACATCTGTCAGCAAAGAGAGAAAGAGATACAGAGAGAGAAAGGCAGAGAAAGAGAAAGGGAGTCTTCATCTCCTATTTACCAGGCTCTTACAGTGTGCTAGCCACCACTCTCAGCAAGTTACGTGTATTGTCTTACTTAATCCTCAC
Organism: Rhinopithecus roxellana; assembly: GCF_007565055.1. Classification (NCBI taxonomy): domain Eukaryota; kingdom Metazoa; phylum Chordata; class Mammalia; order Primates; family Cercopithecidae; genus Rhinopithecus; species Rhinopithecus roxellana. Next base: position 37,368,244 of record NC_044551.1, read on the forward strand.
CTCAGAGGAAGGCATTTTTAATCATTCCCATTTACAGATGAGAGAACTGAGACTCAGTATAAATGACTTGCCCAAGGTCGCATACCTGGTTCTCACTGGAGCCCGTATTTGAAATCAGGATGGTCTGACTCCAGAACCCATGCCATTCACCATGACCTTGCTGGACTATCACCTACCAAAAGACACTGCTGGGTCTGAGAGGATGAGGACGATACTCGGCAGCTAAACTGTTATTACTGAGTGTTAATTTTGTGTCCAACATGGCACTAAGGGATTCACACATATTGTCTTATTAAAACCAGTCTGACAACCCACTGAGGTAGATTTTATGATTTATTTGTAGACAAGAAGCTTGAGACCTTAAGAGGTTTAGGGAACCATCCAAGGTTGCCCAGTGAGTTACGCAGTGGCTGAGCTCAGAATTAAAGCAAAGCCTGTCTGCTTCTAAAGATGATGCTAAGGCTGGGAAGGGTTAAACCAGAGGATTTCTTTATTGACTAGAGTTCACTTTGATTTATAGAACCTTCCTGAAGGAAGAGTTCTCCAGGGATCTTTGATCCACATCTCTGCCTTTAGGTATATAAGCCATTATTATCTCCTTTTGATACTTGCTGTGGGGCCAGAGATTTTTAAGGGGGTGGTTCAAAGTCACTTAGCTTGGATATTCAGAAATGTGTTTGACATCTCAAGTCCTCCTACGGTTGTTGGGTGGTTAAGAGTTGTCTGCTCCATCTCTCCGGACTCTCTTGACCTTTCTCCATTTCATTTCCCTACCTGGTGCCCAGTGTCCATTTGCTGTTCCTGGTGCCTGGGGCCCTTATTACTTCTGCCTTTGCAACTTTTTTTGAAGCCCTTTCCCTCACTAGAATTTATCCCTGCTGACCCTATCAGGTGACTGAGGTCAATTTGATCAAATTCATTTACAGTTAAGCATTAATGGCATATTATAGCAATCCTTCCAGGTAAGTGCTTCATTAAAAAATACCCCATGTAAACCCTGGACTAATGTTGTACACTGCAGCACAGAGGCAGGCAGCCTGAGAAATGTTTTGGTGAGGTTGTCTTGCAGGTTAGGCAAAACACTTGACCTACAAATGGAGGCTAGTCTCCCCAACACTTAACAGTTTAGAAAGGTATTTCCTGGCAGGGCTTCAGTTGTCTTAATCAGCAAAATGGGGATGGGGACTTCTGCCTGGAAGGAGGGCATAGGGTCTGCTGTTCTCTCGCAGCATTAAGATCAGTCTAATTCCAGAAATCTAATCTGGGGAGGCAGAGGCTGTCAGGCAGCCAGAGAAATTAATGAGAAAATTGGAGTAAACACAACATGTGTCTTGTCAACTTGGGTTAGGAGAAGGTGACTCGGTGCCAGTCTGCAGAGTTGGGCTCTCCACGGTGTGTACATTCGGTGTTTGTGCCTCTTTGGAGGCACTGTGTGCTGTGAGCTAATGAATTCAAAGCCATGGATGAGGGCTTAGAAGAGAATACCTCTACCTGGATAGCTTCTGGAGAAACTCTCATTTACTTGAATCACATCTTAGATCTGCCCTCTGTGATCAAATTAATGACGAGTAGCACACACACAAAGCCCCTCAGTGTGGGATAAAAAAGACATCATTGCTCAATAGGAATGGCAAGACAGAGAAAGCAGTAAGTGATTGAAGAGCTTCTGTGATTCACTGCCTGGGCATAAGCTTCACAAAGCATGGTTTCTTCTTTTCTCTGCATTCAGAAATGCGAACATCAGGAATGAGAGAAAATGCCATTTGATCAAATTCCTTGTAATGGGGAGAATCTTTAATAAACGATGTACACTGGAGGAGGTGCCGTTTCCTGACGAGCCATTTGCTTTAATTGATCAAATATTTTTATTCCTGGTTTACTCCTTTGAGGGAAAATTTGCTTGGCAGAAAACAAGTACAAGATGGGTGATGGGGCCTAGTCCATGGGGCTGTGCTTGAAAAGTGGGAGCAGAGAGTCAGGGACAGGTATAATTCAGGGTGAGTGTTGTGCAGATTGTCTTAATGACTCTAGGGCTTTTAGTGACCTGGAAGGTGAATTTAAAAGGTGTGAGTTGCCTTTTTAATAATAAAGGGAAGGAATTATAACATAGTGCAAGGTTGCAAATGCAATGTCCACAGGGGGAAAACGGGCAGTGTAAAAGAATAAATTGGGCTGTGTACAGGAAAGTCAATGGGACAAGCCTAAAGACAGACAGTACTTAGCCTCAGTGTCTGAGAGTAATAGGGAATGGTGAGAAGTATGGGAACTACAAAGCACCTCCACTATAAGGGATTAACCCCTGGGGAGTGGCCGAAAGCACAGGCTATCAAATCAAAAACCTGGATTAGATTTCCAATTTCCCTCTTACTGGTATTATGACTGTGGGCAAAATATTTATTTTATTTATAAAATTTTATTTATAAATTTTGTTTATAAATATAAATATTTATAAAAATATTTAACCTCATGAAGTGAAAATAGGAGGTCAAAAAACAGCATAAGAAGAATCCCTTGCATTGGCCAGTATAGGCTAAACTATACCATTGTAATAAACATCCACTGTTATGAGTTGAATTGTGTCCCTCCAAATCCATATGTTGAAGCCCTAATGCTCAGTACCTCATATGACCTTATTTGGGAGTAGGGATGTTGCAGATGTAATTAGTTAAATTAAGGTCATTAGAGTGGGCCCTAATTAAATGTAACTGGTGTCCATATAAAATAGGGAAATTTGGACACATGTGCATGCATGCCTGTGTACACACACACACAAAACATCAGGTGAAGGTGAAGGCTGAGTGTGGGGTGATGCTTCTACAGGCCAAAGAATGCCACACAAATTGCCAGCAAATTACAAGAAGCTAGATAAAAGGCACAGAACAGATTCTCTCTCACAGCCCTTTGAAGGAACCAACCCTGCTGACACTTTGATCTTGGACTTCTAAGCTCCAGAACCGTGAGACAGTAAGTTTCTGACGTTAAGCCGCTCAGTTTGTGGTACTTTGTTATAGCACCTTTAGCAAACCAATACAGCTACTGAATCCCAATGGCTTGAAACAACAGTTCGCTTCTTGCATACACTATATGCTCATTTTGAGTTGGCAGGGGACTCTGCTATTATTGTTGTCATTGCGGTAGAGGTGGTGGAGTAGCCACAATCTCAGTTTGAAGCTTCACAGTCCACAGTAGCAGATTTAAGGTCTGGTAGGCTGTTCTTCATACCAGATAATTATCTGGACCAGATGATGAACACAACTAATGTCTATCACAATTAAGAATATCTGCATAGAGAAAAAAAGATTGGATAGAAATTTTCTAAAAAGTACCGGTTGAGGTGAGGGTGTCTGGATCATTGCGCTTTTCTAAGTTTTCTAAATTTTTCTATGAAGGACACACATGACTTTAAAGCAGAGAGAAAGCCTTTTCCTTTCCCCCTTTCAAGTAAAATAAAGGTTAGGTTAGTTATCAAAGGTTACCTAGTTAATAAGTGGATGGATGAGAAGAAACTTGACCCAATTTTCTTACTTTTTTTTTCTTTCTTTTAAAGCAATGGGATAAAGTCAGCATTATGTGTAGTGAAATGTTCTTATCCAAAAGGCTGTATATGTAAGATGGACAGAGACACCACCAGGTTGAATTTATTGTTGCCTAGAAGACTGGCGATACTTTGAACAGTGACACTCTCATTTACCGTATTTATGTCCATAAGACAACTACAGGGAGGCTGGTTCAGGAGATGCCTGGAGGGGGTGTCTCTTCAGGGGAAGATAGTCTGTGGACATAGAAAAGAAGGTAGCTAATGGACGAAAAATGATGTCTTAGGTCAAGTTCCCCAGAAGAAGATCCTGGAATGAGACTGTATTTGCACGTGACTTATTAAGGGAGTGCTCTGAGGAGAAACTGGTGAGGGAGTGGGGTAGCAGAAAAGGACAGGGAAGAAGCCAAGCAAAGTGTGCTTTTTCGGGCTCCATCCCAGCCTGATCCCATGGGCAGCTCTGGAGTAAAAATTCTACCTTAGAGCTGGCCCTGACTTGCTGCAAGAGAGCTGGGCTTCCACAGTCCTGTCCTTGTCAGTATTGGCTTTGAACACTTTCAGCTCTCTAAAAGTGAGGGCAGAGCAGATCCGGCAGCCCCAGGGCAGGCCTCTGAAGAAAGTCACAGATGTGAGCCATTAGGAGCGAAGCACACAGAAGCTGGCAGAAGGATCACAGAAGGGTAAAGGGGATATGAGGGGCACTGACTGGGGCATCAATGGGGGCTCCCTGAGGACAGAGGTTCTGGCCTTGCAGATAAAGTGCTTCAAAGTGTGTGCACAGCCTGTGGGAAAGAATTTTGATCAAGACAGAGAACAGGTTCTTAACCTGCTCCTTGCTGGCAGTGGTGGCTTTTGGCCACAGATGTCTCCATCAGCTGTCATTAGGAAGGGCTGACAGATGGTTCATATCTCTGTGGATGCCTGAGGAAAAAGGATGCATCGTTTTAACCAAGCAGGAATTCTTGACACATACTGAGGAATGAAACATGACGACGTTGAGCGAGGTCTGTGACCCTATGATCTGACATGTGGGATAAATTCTCGCCCATTCTCCATTAGAATCAAGACTGCCTGCATTTCGTTCTCCTTTCTTTTCTCTTGCTAAGTACTAGAAGGCAATAAGGCAAAGTTTTCCTGAGGCTACATGTGAGGAAGTGCACAGAAAAGGCCTGCAGAGAGTCAGACCTCTGTTCCAATCTGGGCTCTGCCACTTACTACCTGCATGAATTAGTCTTCCTGAATCGCAAGTTCCTTACATATGAAATAGGGAACAATTATACCTATACCTATTAGGGCTGTATTGATGAGAACTATAACTTTTCAAATCTCGGTTTCTTAATCTATACTATAAAGTATAATGAAATTAATAAAATAAATGATGATGATAACTCCTTCTCATGATTGATGTGGGGTTAAAAGAACTAAATCTAGCAGATTAATAGGATAAGTTATTGCACCTGGCCTATCCTGGGCATCCCTCTACCCCACAACTTTTTTTAAATGTAAGAAGAATGGGTTTTTCCACTCTTGCTGCTTCTAGTCAGGTTACTTTTCATATAGGCTTGGCATCCATTTGCAGTGCTGCATCTTGTATTTTTTAACAAAAATCCTTCCCTTTTTCCCCCCCGACATCATGAGGTAGGGCCACAGCTGTCTCTGGGTGAGCAGACGCAGAGCCCTCCAGAGGGAGAGAAACCCCATCAGAAGGCCTGCTGGGCCCAGGTGCAATCGCTGTGAGTGAGGACATGTCAAGGAATTTATCTTTCTCCTAGTAAATGCCATGGACCAACCTAGACCTGTTTAATTTCTAGGCAAGAAGCACAAATTGAATCCTGCACCACATGCATTTATCTCCTCACCTTTTTCGGCAGGAATCTAGGTAGGAATTAATAGACTCACTCAAAGAGGAAAAGACATAGCGGGTGCAGTGGAGTCCTTTGTCTTTATGGGGCTTGAAAGGGTGGATCTCTAACAAGTCTAATTTAATATTGGCTCGAGTTAAAGTATAGTAAATTCCAGGCCAAGAAGAAAAAACTAGGATGCCACAGAATGTTAGAGATAATTTAAACTCCTTACTCAATAGATAGAGAATCTGAGATCAGGGAGGGGACAATCTGTCCACAGCCATATACCAAACTGCTGCTGGCTGGGCTGAGGGCTAGGGCACCTTACTCCCGGGTCAGTGCTCTGGGCAGGGCTTCCTATCTCTGTCATTCATTTCTTTTTCTCTTCTTTCTTTCTTTTTTTTTTGAAATGGAGTCTTGCTTTGTTGCCCAGGTTAAAGTGCAGTGGCACGATCTCAGCTCACTGCAACCTCTGCCTCCTGAGTTCAAGCAATTCTCCTGCTTCAGCCTCCCGAGTAGCTGGGATTGCAAGCATGTACCACCACACCCGGCTAGTTTTTGTATTGTTAGTAGAGATGGGGTTTCACCATGTTGGCCAGGCTGGTCTTGGGCTCCTGACCTCAAGTGATCCTCCTGCCTCAGCCTCCAAAAGTGCTGGGATTACAGGCATGAGCCACTGCGCCTGGTCTCTGTCATTCATTTCTGTACCACTGTCATGATTTGTGTCATATTTACACACTTTCTGCAACATTATTAACATGGTCTTAATATCTGAATCAACTCTATTTTTTATCCTTAAATAAATTTATTTTGAAAGGAAACTGCTGTGAAGAGAAGAAGGATCGTTTTCCACAAATAAAAGGCAACCATAAAAAATACATGCTATGAAATGAAGCAATACATTTTAAATATATTAAATTTTAAATATAATTTAAAATTTAAATTTAAAAGTTTAAATAATTTAAAAGTTAAATTTTAGCAAGGTACTGCTGTGTGTGAAGAGACTGTTTACTCTGTGTTAAAAGGGAGATTTGTCATGTTAAAGTGAACTTAAAAGGGAATGACTTTCTCACCATAGGAGAAGATGTTTCTTAATAAGTGTTTATGAACCATCTAAAATTGTCTCTCATATCATGAGTGGTCAAGTTGATCAGGAAAGAAAATGTGTTTGCAAATCTAATACTTGACACTACTTGGGTTAGAATCCCAGCTGTGCCATTTACCAGCCACTGGACCTCCAGCAAGTTATTTAACCTCTTTCTGTCTGTTTCCTTACTTGTAAAATAGGAATAATAGTGTGTGTATATCATGGAGTTATTGCAAGTACAAATAAGATATACATATAAAGCCATAGAATGGCAATCAGCATAGAGTAAGAACTCAGCACCACATATTACCGTAATTATCATTATTAAAACTTAAAGTGGTATTATGCCCTACAGCAGGGTTGCAACCTCTTTCGGTAGAGGGTCAGAGAGCACACTATTTTACCCTTTGCAGTCCACACAGTTTCTGTTGCAACAATTCAATCTTCCATAGTTCCAAGGAAGCAGACATATTGCATACATAAATTAACGGGCATAGCTCTGCTACAATAAAACACTACCAGAATAGAGGGCAGGATGGTTTTGGCTGATGGGCGATGGTTTATGCTAGAGGGATATAGTTATGTAAAACAAAAAACAGGCCAGATGCTTTGTAGACTATTTTTGAATGAGGTAGCATCATACTTCATACCTTAGTCCAAATCCCAAACTTTTTTTTTTTTTTTTGAGACGGAGTCTCGCTCTGTCGCCCAGGCTGGAGTGCAGTGGCGCGATCTCGGCTCACTGCAAGCTCTAGCCTCCCAGGTTCACACCATTCTGCTGCCTCAGCCTCCCGAGCAGCTGGAACTGCAGGCGCCTGCCACCACGCCCAGCTAATTTTTTAAATTTTATTTTATTTTTAGTAGAGACGGGGTTTTACCATGTTAGCCAGGATGGTCTTGATCTCCTGACCTCGTGATCCACCAGCCTCAGCCTCCCAAAGTACTGGGATTACAGGTGTGAGCCACTGCGCCCGGCCCAAATCCCAAACTTTTGAATTAAATCCCATACACCTGAAATGTAGGTTCTAGTCCAGAAACTTTGATCTCACTACCTGCTATCATCTTAACTGCTGCCCAAATGGTCATGAGACTAAACAGCTCCTGAACTTGAAGCAGAATAAAGGTTAAAAGCATGGGCTTGGGAGTTAGAATGACTTGGTTTTGCTGCTCACCCTGCAAAGGGTATTATTTTCTTTTTACATAGGAGGAAATTGCAGCTCAGTGGGGTGGAGTAATTTGCCCAATGTCACATAGCCAGCAAATTGACATCAGTTCCACAAACATGAAATTTGGTTCTAATCCAAAAACCCCGGGGCCAGCTGCATGTCATCATGATGCTTCCTTTTCTTGTTTCTAATTTCCATGATAAAGAGGGGGAGAGCTTGAGAAGGATTTAGAGTGGGAAATAATGCTGACGGCTTAGGACACCATTTTGATCAATGGAGGAAGAATAATGCAGTCCCTAGAGACCATAAGATATAACCGAAAGAGCATAGGGCTAGATCTGCTTCTGCCCTTACCAGTGAACTGTGGATGTGTACCTGGGCAAATGTAATGTAAGACGCAGCATTTATTGAGTTCATACAGAGTACTTTCTACTACCTTTATCTTATTTTCCCTTCACACCAACTCTGAGATTTTAATCCCCATTGCACGGTGAACAAGGTGAAGCTCAGAAAGGTCGTTTAAATTCCCAGGGTCATAGAACTAGTGAGTGGTGCAGCTGGGATTTGAATGCTAGTCTGCCTGGTTACAAGTCCAGGTTTTTCCAATGCAAAACACTCCTCAAGAGTCTACTTTCCTGCCTAGGTGAGTCCACAAATGAGGTTGTACAATGTACGTCCTGTAACTTTAGAATCAGAGGTGACTCACGTTGCAATCTTACCATGTGTTTGGCACTGTGCAAGGCCAATCCTTCCAAATGACCCTGTGAACTTGGTGCTAATAGTATTCTCTGTCTGTAGATTTGGCAACTGTGGCTCATGGACCTTAAGTAACTTGTTCAAAGTCATTCAGCTAGTAAGAAACAGGCTGGGGTTTGAATCGAGGTCAAATCCACTTCAAAGCCCGTGCTCCTAACAGGATGACCAAATAGTTTGTCACCCAAACAGGACACATTGGAGAGTGAAAGGCACTATTAATAATTATGTCAAAACAGCAGGCATAAACCTCAGTTCTTGACCACTGTGCTCATCCAAATGGGCTCTTTCTATCCCTCAGGACCACCAGGAATCATAACGTGGAGAAGAAACCCATTGCATCTGGCACCACCACCATTTTCATTATTACAATTTACTTAGAAAGCATTGTAAGAAAGAGGTAAAGTCCTGTGGGAATGAGGCATTTGAAACTTGGTGCTTGAGACTTTTAGAAAGGGATGAATGTAATTGCCTTGGGAGTTGCTATAAGAAGCAGTAATAGGGCAGCTGGGACCCTTCTCACCTTTCCAGCACTCTCCTGACTGCAGGCACTGGGTAGAAAGGATAGATGGATTAAAAGGAGAACTCCAAGGAAATGGAGATGAATGCCTTTAGATTTGGTATGTAAGAAGAAGGGCATTTCTTAGATACATAAAAGAGACCAGACCATTATCAGGATAGTACTTGAAAACACACATACCTCTAACCCAGGACTAGTACCACACAGTGGCAATGGTGGTGGTTGTCTCAACTGTACTCTTGGAGGAGTGCTGGGAGGATTTTCTGCTTCAGAATTCCCAGAATTCTACCTTAAGTACCTTAATCCTTTGAGTAAAAGTTCATTTCTCTAGGATACCAGTTTTAAAAAGAAACCACCATAGAACCATTTGAGTCCATTATCAGTCATAAACATGGGGGAGCTTATTACATAGCAGACTTTCTGTTGAATCTTACAGTTGTCTAGGATGTTGGAAAGGTGAGTTTTGATAGAGAAATGGGCATAGGGGAAGTTT